>NC_139841.1:29548180-29578180 GCF_963691815.1 Echiichthys vipera
AAAAGATGCAAAATGACTAAAAATAGATGCAAAACCAGCACAAAAAGATGCAAAATGACTAAAAAAGATGCAAAACCAGCACAAAAAGATGCAAAATGACTAAAAATAGATGCAAAACCAGCACAAAAAGATGCAAAATGACTAAAAATAGATGCAAAACCACCACAAAAAGATGCAAAATGACTAAAAATAGATGCAAAACCAGCACAAAAAGATGCAAAATGACTAAAAATAGATGCAAAACCTCCACAAAAAGATGCAAAATGACTAAAAATAGATGCAAAACCAGCACATTATTATAATTATTATAATATTATGACAGTTATTGTTATGATCCTGTTTCAGGAGCACCTGCGGTGTCGTCCCCAGACTGCGGCTGAATCCTCCGCGGGCTGAACTCCATGAAGTCTTGTCTGGTTCCTCCGAACCTCAGAAACGCCGGAGTCAGCGCCTTCGCCAGCGCCCGCACCTTTGGAGCGCTGCACAAATAACACCTTTATGTTTATATGTTTATACTTTTATATACGTATATATTTCTATATTCATGCTTTGACTCTTCACTGTATTTAAGAGGACGGAGAAAATGACGGATGGTTTTTAAAGTTTATTTATTCTGAAAAATCTTTTTAAAGCTTTTAATAAAAACACAAACGCTCGTTTCCTCCAAACTCATAAATATTTATATAAATATTTATATTAATATAAATGTAATAACTCTGGACTTAAAGGATTTAAAACAGATTTATGAGGAAGTTACAGGATTTAAGCCTAAAACCAAAAACATCTGCTTTATTCTGAAGTTTTATTGTGAAACATTAAAGTTTTATTTTGAAACTCTGAAACTTTTATTGTGAAACATTGAAAGATTAAAGTGTAATTTAAACTTTTATTGTGAAACATTGAAAGATTAAAGTGTAATTTAAACTTTTATTGTGAAACATTGAAAGATTAAAGTGTAATTAAAAGTTTTATTGTGAAACATTGAAAGATTAAAGTGTAAAAGTGTTAAACATTAAAGTTTTAAGTGTAATTTAAACTTTTATTGTGAAACATAAAAGTGTAATTTAAAGTTTAAATAAAAGTTTTATTGTGAAACTCTGAAACTATAAAGTTTAAAGTGTAATTTAAACTTTATTTTGAAACATTAAAGTTTAATTTAAAGTTTTATTGTGAAACATTGAAAGATTAAAGTGTAAAAGTGTTAAACATTAAAGTTTTAAGTGTAATTTAAACTTTATTGTGAAAATCACCTGAGCAGCAGCAGGAACTTCCCGTCCGCAGCCAAACTCGCGTCCACGGTGACGGACAGGAACCGCGGGTCCACGCGCCGAACCACGGCCGTTAAATCCGCCTCCACCGCGGCGGAGCTCCGGTCCTGGTCCCGGGGGACGAGTCCTGACCCGGACCGGAACCAGACCTGGACCTGAACCAGGACCAGCAGCAGCCCGACGCACGTCATCATCACAGCAGACTGAGGGTCCGAGCACGCGCTGCACTTCCGGCACCTTCTGTTTACAACCGAGTAAATACGGAAGACCAACTCTGACAAAGTGCAAACAATAAATACGGAAGACCAACTCTGACAAAGTGCAAACAATAAATACGGAAGACCAACTCTGACAAAGTGCAAACAATAAATACGGAAGACCAACTCTGACAAAGTGCAAACAATAAATACGGAAGACCAACTCTGACAAAGTGCAAACAACAAATACGGAAGATCAACTCTGACAAAGTGCAAACAATAAATACAGAAGACCAACTCTGACAAAGTGCAAACAATAAATACGGAAGACCAACTCTGACAAAGTGCAAACAATAAATACGGAAGATCAACTCTGACAAAGTGCAAACAATAAATACGGAAGATCAACTCTGACAAAGTGCAAACAATAAATCCAGAAGACCAACTCTGACAAAGTGCAAACAATAAATACAGAAGACCAACTCTGACAACATGCAAACAATAAATACGGAAGATCAACTCTGACAAAGTGCAAACAATAAATACGGAAGATCAACTCTGACAAAGTGCAAACAATAAATACAGAAGACCAACTCTGACAAAGTGCAAACAATAAATACGGAAGACCAACTCTGACAAAGTGCAGACAATAAATACGGAAGACCAACTCTGACAAAGTGCAAACAATAAATACGGAAGATCAACTCTGACAACATGCAAACAATAAATATGGAAGACCAACTCTGACAAAGTGCAAACAATAAATATGGAGGATCAACTCTGACAAAGTGCAGACAATAAATACAGAAGACCAACTCTGACAAAGTGCAGACAATAAATACGGAAGACCAACTCTGACAAAGTGCAAACAATAAATACGGAAGACCAACTCTGACAAAGTGCAAACAATAAATACGGAAGACCAACTCTGACAAAGTGCAAACAATAAATACGGAAGACCAACTCTGACAAAGTGCAAACAATAAATACAGAAGACCAACTCTGACAACATGCAAACAATAAATACGGAAGATCAACTCTGACAAAGTGCAAACAATAAATACGGAAGATCAACTCTGACAAAGTGCAAACAATAAATACGGAAGATCAACTCTGACAAAGTGCAGACAATAAATACGGAAGACCAACTCTGACAAAGTGCAAACAATAAATACAGAAGACCAACTCTGACAAAGTGCAAACAATAAATACGGAAGACCAACTCTGACAAAGTGCAGACAATAAATACGGAAGACCAACTCTGACAAAGTGCAAACAATAAATACGGAAGATCAACTCTGACAACATGCAAACAATAAATATGGAAGACCAACTCTGACAAAGTGCAAACAATAAATATGGAGGATCAACTCTGACAACGTGCAAACAATAAATATGGAAGACCAACTCTGACAACATGCAATCAATAAATACAGAAGATCAACTCTGACAACGTGCAAACAATAAATACGGAAGACCAACTCCGACAAAGTGCAAACAATAAATACAGAAGACCAACTCTGACAAGAAGCAAACAATAAATATGGAAGATCAACTCTGACAACATGCAAACAATAAATACAGAAGACCAACTCTGACAAAGTGCAAACAAAAAGTACGGAAGACCAACTCTGACAACATGCAAACAATAAATACGGAAGACCAACTCTGACAAAGTGCAAACAATAAATACAGAAGACCAACTCTGACAAGATGCAAACAATAAATATGGAAGACCAACTCTGACAAAGTGCAAACAATAAATACGGAAGACCAACTCTGACAAAGTGCAAACAATAAATACGGAAGACCAACTCTGACAAGATGCAAACAATAAATACAGAAGACCAACTCTGACAAAGTGCAATCAATAAATACAGAAGACCAACTCTGACAAAGTGCAAACAATAAATATGGAAGACCAACTCTGACAAAGTGCAAACAATAAATACAGAAGACCAACTCTGACAAAGTGCAGACAATTAATACGGAAGACCAACTCTGACAAAGTGCAGACAATAAATACGGAAGATCAACTCTGACAAGATGCAAAAAAAAATCATTAAATGTACTAAACATAATAATATTAATTATAAAGTAAGGATGAACCCTGGGCGCCTCCCTAGGGAGGTGTTCCAGGCACGTCCAGCTGGGAGGAGGCCTCGGGGAAGACCCAGGACCAGGTGGAGAGATTAGATCTCCACACTGGCCTGGGAACGCCTCAGGATCCCCCAGTTAGAGCTGGTTAATGTGGCCCGGGAAAGGGAAGTTTGGGGTCCCTGCTGGAGCTGCTGCCCCTGAGACCTGATCCAGGATCAGAGGCTGGAGCTGCTGCCCCTGAGACCTGATCCAGGATCAGAGGCTGGAGCTGCTGCCCCTGAGACCTGATCCAGGATCAGAGGCTGGAGCTGCTTCCCCTGAGACCTGATCCAGGATCAGAGGCTGGAGCTGCTGCCCCTGAGACCTGATCCAGGACCAGAGGCTGGAGCTGCTGCCCCTGAGACCTGATCCAGGATCAGAGGCTGGAGCTGCTGCCCCTGAGACCTGATCCAGGACCAGAGGCTGGAGCTGCTGCCCCTGAGACCTGATCCAGGACCAGAGGCTGGAGCTGCTGCCCCTGAGACCTGATCCAGGACCAGAGGCTGGAGCTGCTGCCCCTGAGACCTGATCCAGGACCAGAGTCTGGAGCTGCTGCCCCTGAGACCTGATCCAGGATCAGAGGCTGGAGCTGCTGCCCCTGAGACCTGATCCAGGATCAGAGGCTGGAGCTGCTGCCCCTGAGACCTGATCCAGGATCAGAGGCTGGAGCTGCTGCCCCTGAGACCTGATCCAGGATCAGAGGCTGGAGCTGCTGCCCCTGAGACCTGATCCAGGATCAGAGGCTGGAGCTGCTGCCCCTGAGACCTGATCCAGGACCAGAGGCTGGAGCTGAGATATTTTGTTATTTACTCACGTTTTGCAGAATCTGTTTCTTCAGGTTAAATTCCTCTGATTTCTTCTGGTTTCATAAATAAACAGACTTTAAATCTCTTGAGTTTTGTTTTTTATTGTTAAAAACTTAAATAATCTCGTCTGCGTCACTTTGATTCTTTATTTTAATAAAACGTTAAAGTTTCGTTTCTGACGGAAAATCTGAAGATTTCAGCTGCAGCAGCTCGTCGACCTCATCCTGGAGAGCTGCAGCTCTCTCAGTGAGCAGCATCTGCACACACACACACACACACACACACGGACAGACACACACACACACACACACACTCACACACACACACACACACACACACAGGGAGAGAGAGACACACACACACACACACACACACACACACACACACACACACACACACACACACACACACACACACACACACACAGGGACAGACACACACAGGGACAGAGACACACACACACACACACACACACAGGGAAACACACACACACAGGGACAGAGACACACACACCCACACACACACACACACACACACACAGACACACACACACACACACACACACACACAGGGACACACGCGCACACACACACACAGGGAGACACACGGGGACAGACACACACACACACACACACACACACACACACACACACACACAGGGACACACACACGGACACACACGCACACACACACACAGGGACAGACGCACACACACACACACACACAGGGACAGAGACACACACACACACACACCCACACACACACACACACACATTATTTAAGTGATTTACTTAATAATCAGTGATGTATTTTGGCCTCTGCGAGCCTCCGTAGGTGTAAACAGGTGAACACTCACTTTGGCCGACGCTACGATCTGATTGGCTCGTGTCCTGTTCAGGTTTTCTATCGTCTTGCAGAGAAGCGACGCGTCGGCGTTCGCCAGGTGAGTCAGCGTTTTATACCCGGCGCCAAACAGCTGCTTCGCTCGAGACTGGACACAAACACACAACGTCATTATATTTTTATTTTCTTTATTATAGTATTATTATATTAATAATGATATGATTGGATGAGCGGCGGTGACCTCTGACCTCCGTGACCCCGGTGACCTCCATCAGAGGGATGAGTTCAGCCGTGACGCAGTAGCTCAGTCTGCGGGTCAGTTCCTCCAGCAGCGCCCGGAACGGCCACAGCTCCTGCAGCTCCTGAACGCACCACGACAACACTTTACATTATATATATTTAATATAATAATGTTTAATACAACAGCTCCTGAACGCACCACGACAACACTTTACATTATATATATTTAATATAATAATGTTTAATAATAATAATGTTTAATAATAACAATAATAATAATAATAATAATAATAATAATAATAAAGTATAATAACAGTAAACGTGGCACCTGTGTGAAGTGCAGCACGCAGGAGCAGAAGGCCGACGCCGAGCTCAGCAAACTCTGGACGAAGCCGCGACTCAACTGGAACTTTTCTGACACGCTCCAAACGTTTGTTTCCTTCAGCAGAGAGAAGAGCACGAGGGCGAGGTACATCCTGCTCACCGCCGCCATGTTCACGCTCTGACACAACAACAACAACAACAACAACATGTTCACGCTCGGACACAACAACAACATGTTCACGCTGAGACAACAACAACAACAACAACATGTTCACGCTCTGAGACAACAGCAGAGAGAAGAGCACGAGGGCGAGGTACATCCTGCTGACCGCCGCCATGTTCACGCTCTGAGACAACAACAACAACAACAACAACATGTTCACGCTCTGAGACCACAACAACAACAACATGTTCACGCTCTGACACAACAACAACAACATGTTCACGCTCTGACACAACAACAACAACATGTTCACGCTCTGAGACAACAACAACAACAACAACAACAACAACGTGTTCACGCTCTGAGACCACAACAACAACAACAACAACAACATGTTCACGCTCTGAGACCACAACAACAACAACAACAACATGTTCACGCTCTGAGACCACAACAACAACAACAACAACATGTTCACGCTCTGACACAACAACAACAACATGTTCACGCTCTGACACAACAACAACAACATGTTCACGCTCTGAGACAACAACAACAACAACAACAACAACAACGTGTTCACGCTCTGAGACCACAACAACAACAACAACAACAACATGTTCACGCTCTGAGACCACAACAACAACAACAACAACATGTTCACGCTCTGAGACAACAACAACAACAACAACAACATGTTCACGCTCTGACACAACAACAACAACATGTTCACGCTCTGACACAACAACAACAACATGTTCACGCTCTGAGACAACAACAACAACAACAACAACGTGTTCACGCTCTGAGACAACAACAACAACAACATGTTCACGCTCTGAGACAACAACAACAACAACATGTTCACGCTCTGAGACAACAACAACAACAACAACATGTTCACGCTCTGAGACAACAACAACAACAACAACAACGTGTTCACGCTCTGAGACAACAACAACAACAACAACATGTTCACGCTCTGAGACAACAACAACAACAACAACATGTTCACACTCTGAAACAACAACAACAACAACAACATGTTCACGCTCTGAGACAACAACAACAACAACATGTTCACGCTCTGAGACAACAACAACAACAACAACATGTTTACGCTCTGAGACAACAACAACAACAACATGTTCACACTCTGAAACAACAACAACAACAACAACATGTTCACGCTCTGAGACAACAACAACAACAACAACATGTTTACGCTCTGAGACGACGACAACAACAACATGTTGACGCTCTGAGACAACAACAACATGTTTACATTATAAACAACAACAATAACACCCCCTGTGTGTGGCGTTCTCACCTTTCTCACCGTCTGACCTGCAGCCTTCCGGGCGACGAAGCTCTCGGGGACGCCGATGGCGGCGGACATCTTCTGCTCTGCGGCCGACAGCAGTGTGAACTGAAACAGACAAACAACAACAACAACAACCACCGTGTGCGTCTGCGTCTGAGAGAAAGAGGCACCTTGGACGAGCGGCGGCGGCTGGTACCTGTCTGAAGAACAGCATCCAGTCGGGTTTGACCTGCGCGGTCATGTCGTACGGCGTCACCAGGTAGACCAGGTGCAGGAAGCTGTTCAGCAGCAGAGCCTCCAGACCTGCAGAGAGGTCCCGGTACAGCACGTCACTGTAGGTCAGGTCCACCGAGCCTGGGGACAGAACAGGGGATTAACCACGGGTCCACGCGGTCCAGATGAACCTAAACAGGTTCTCTGGGTCCAGATGAACTTAAACGGGTTCTCTGGGTCCAGATGAACGTAAACGGGTTCTCTGGGTCCAGATGAACCGGACGCACAGACGAGAGTCTCACCTTTAAACGTGGCCCGTCCCAGCGCGGTGACCTGCAGACTCTGAGCGTCCGCGGTGATGAGGCGTTTGTCCGTCAGGAGGTCGACGCAGCGCCGCAGCGTCTCCGTCAGACTCGTCTCCGCGCACAGATGCTGCTGCTGCACGGACAGCAGCGTCCCGCTCAGGAAGTCCCTCACCTGGTCCGAGGTCGTGGCGATCTGCAGACACACACACGCTCGTCTTCAGACTCACACACGTCTGCGTGGAGATAAAGTGGAATCAAAGAAGAGGTTTACTTTGAGTCCGACGAGGGACAGGATGAGACTGGGGAGGCCTCTCCCATCGTCCAGCATCAGCTGACTGTAGCAGTTCTCCATGGGGGCGCACAGCAGCGCTTTAGCCTGAGGACACACACACACAGTTCAACATCGCTGCACACGTTCATGTGAGTGACGGCAGAAATGTGTCGCTCCAGACGCTCCGATGGGAAGATTTGCTGCTTTTCTCTGACTTCAGTTAGTGACGATCACTTTCTTTCACTCTAAAGGCCCAGATCCACAATATTATGATATTATATAATATATAATATCATATATGGACATTAAGGGGTGACCCCGAACACACGACTATTGAAGGATTCGCTCGGAGAGTCTGATTCTGCCGATGTCTCAGTCGAATCATCATAAAACATGGTTATGGATCAGTGGACTGTTCCATTCTGGCTGTTGTAGTTGGCGGTACAGTTACCGTGTGTCGGTCCTTCTCCTGCAGGATGAGGATGCTCTCTCCCACGGTGTCGATGCCGGCTCGCCCGGCGCGGCCCACCATCTGTTTGTACTGACTCCTCTTCAGGAAGTCTGTGGCCACGTACGGCGAGCGCAGGATCACTCTGACGGGACGACACCGGGGTTAAACTCCGAACACACTCGATGACACATCACAACATGAGACTCTGCGCTCAGCCACGGCGTGTTAGCACCGTGTTAGCTAAAATTATATTTACAGAGACGGGGGAAAAATCTCAGAATATCTTTATATCTAAGTTAATATTTATCAATGTGAACTTTGTTAATCTGCTGGTGTTTCACCTGCGGGCCGGGAGGTTGATCCCTGCAGCCAGGGTGGAGGTGCAGGCGAGGAGGCAGAGCACGCCGCTGGAGTACGCCTCCTCGACCAGCTTCCTCTCCTCGGAGGTCAGTCCGCTGTGGTGATAGGCCAGACCGTACGGCACCGTCCTCCTGAGCACCGGACACATCGAGCCCTTCCCGCTGTCCCTCAGCTCCTGCAGGAGGACGGCTTTCTCCGCCTCCCTGAGCTGCAGGAAGTCCCTGAGAACGAGGACACGGGCGTCAGAAGAGCCGGCGGCAGACAGAAGACGAGCGGCGTCAGGGTCACTCACTCTTTCAGGTGTTTGCAGATCATCGCTGCCACGTTCTCACAGTTCTTCTTGGTCGGACAGAAGACGAGGCAGGAATGTGTTGGGATGACTTCAGTCACCAGAGCGATGATGTGATCCGGATCCATCTTCTGCATGGAGCTGGAGTACTGAGGGGGGGGGGGGGGGGGCACGGGAACATTAGTGTGAGCTTCATCATCGTCATCATCATCAGGGACGATGTTTACTGTTCATACAGCCACTTTAAAAACAGACAGACAGACAGACACTCAGACAGACACACAGACAGACAGACACTCAGACAGACACACAGACAGACACACAGACAGACAGACACACAGACACACAGACAGACAGACAGACAGACACACAGACACACAGACAGACAGACACACAGACACGTTCAGAGCGTATTTACCTTGTAGTTGAGAGGACGTGAGAACCGGAAACACGCCTCTTCCTTTGGGTCGACTTCATAAATGCTGTCGTTCAGTTTAACAAACTCCTTCAGCTCCACCTGAAAATCACACAACCAAACTCAGACACGCGGTTACGTTTATACTTTAAACTCAGACCTGTGGTTAAGTTTATACTTTAAACTCAGACCTGTGGTTAAGTTTATACTTTAAACTCAGACCTGCGGTTAAGTTTATACTTTAAACTCAGACCTCTGGTTAAGTTTATACTTTAAACTCAAACACACGTTTACTTCGCACATTTATGTCCCGATGTGCTGCTGCTGATGAACCAATACGGAAAATCCGGTGAATACGTCATCAACGCAGTAAGAGGTGTTTCTTTAACTTAAAGAAGGGTTGGACGAATGGTTGGATGAAGAGTTGGATGAAGAGTGCGATAAAGGGTTGGACGAATGTTGGATGAATGGTTGGATGGAGGGTTGGACGAATGGTTGGACGAATGGTTGGACGAATGGTTGGACGGAGGGTTGGATGAAGGGTTGGACGGAGGGTTGGACGAATGGTTGGATGAATGGTTGGACGAATGGTTGGACGGAGGGTTGGATGAAGGGTTGGACGGAGGGTTGGACGAATGGTTGGATGAATGGTTGGACGGAGGGTTGGATGAAGGGTTGGATGAAGAGTTGGACAAATGGTTGGACGGAGGGTTGGATGAAGAGTTGGATGAAGAGTGCGATAAAGGGTTGGACGAATGTTGGATGAATGGTTGGATGGAGGGTTGGACGAATGGTTGGACGAATGGTTGGGCGGAGGGTTGGGTGAATGGTTGGGTGAATGGTTGGATGGACGGTTGGATGAAGAGTTGGATGATTGGATGGATGAATGAATGGCAAGATTGAGGGTTGGAGGGTTGGATTTAGGGTTTGATGAAGGGTTTTTAGGTTAAACAGCCCAGTTTGAGGTTAAAGGTTAAAGGTTAAAGGTTAAAGGTTAAAGGTTAAAGGTGTGGTCGACTCACGGGTCTGAAGTCGTCGCTGTAGTTCTCCGCTCTGAGAAACGTCTGCAGGTCTCCGATGTTCCCCAGAGTCGCGCTCATCCCAATAATCTGCGTCATCTCTGGAAACAGCAGATTAGGATTATTCATTTAAAACGTTTTTAAAGGTTCAACACTTTAAAGGTGACGAGACTCACGGGACACGTAGAGGACTTTGGCCAGCGTCATCTCGATCACCGCTCCTCTGCTGCCGTCGCCCAACATGTGAAGCTGCAACACAAAGGTCACGTTAAGCCTCTCAGACGCCACCTTCACGCCACCTTTCATCAGAACCGGGGCGCACCTCGTCCACCACCACCAGCCCCAGGTCGTCCATCCTGCCGGCCTCGATCAGAGAGTTGACGAGGCTGTGGGCTTTCTCTATCGTGGCGACGTACACCGACCTCTTGTTCCTCCGCTTCACTGGAGGAAACCGGCCCTTACTGCCGGCGTACTCCTCCACCATGAAGCCCAGCTCCAGGCCGAAGCTCGCCAACCCGCGGACCTGCAGGAAAACCACACACAGGTTCAGACAGAGCGTTGGGGAAAGGTGTCCCACAAGGCTCCGCTCCTGGTCCTCATCCGTTCACTCTAAACATGAATAATATCCTTATTATAACACATTTTTATGCAGCTGACACCTTGTAGCAGTTGGTACATCTCCATATGATCACTAAGGGCGCACTCACACCGTCCTTCCGCACAGCGCCAACTGGTTTTTCGGCTAAAGTCTGGTTCCTTTGACCAGTGTGAGTGCAACCGCTCTGCACATAACTGCGGCCAGCTTGCCGTCCACGGCCCGCCTGAGATAGGTGGGCTTTAGTAAAGCATGTTTGCACGTGTATGAGCACGAGCGTGCGCACGTGTACGAGCACGAGGCCTACGGCGGTTCTGAGGTCATTTCCTGTGCGCCTGTTGGGACGTAGAAAAAAGAAGGAGGGACCATGCGCGGACATTTCAAACAATGGCGGTGAAAGGTTCACGTTGGTGTGATGCGGAGGTGGAGTGTTTACTGCAGATTTGGTCGATGAAAAGATTCAAAAACAGTCGACAAGACGCACAAAAACTCAGAGGTCTACGGAAAGATCTGGAAACAAAGCCACGCATCGCCATGACGTCATCAATGCGTGTGACGTGTTACGGCGTGATGACGTATAGGCAGCAAGAAGCATTCTCCGAGGCCCAGGTAGTGTGAGTACAAACGGGCCTGGAGGGGGGGACAAGGACCCTAAAGCACGGGGCACGGGACGGAGGCACAGTGGGAGGGCGCCCTAAGTTTACATGTCAATGTAACCGCTCTCACAGCACGGTTACATTGACATGTAAACTAAACTTGTGTTTGAGGCAGATGACCGTGAAATTCGATCCACTGAAGCCACGATGCAGCGACCCCGACAGGGACAAGAGGCCGAAGATGGATGATGTTTAAGTAAATGGGATCTTGGAAACTCTTTTTTTTACCGTGGGATCGAATTGGCAACGGTGACGTCTGTGGTCTGAACCGGGTTTAGATGGGAGCGTAAAGGACGCGTCGACTCTCCTGTTCTAGTTTAACTAGTTTCACGCACCTTCTCCTGCACCAGCGAGATGTACGGTAAGATGAACACACAGTCTTTCTTCCTGCACAGCAGCTCGCGGAGGACCAGGATCTCAGCCACCAGAGTTTTGCCTCCGCTGGTGGGGAGAGAGTAGATGAGGTTCCTCCTCTGCCGCACACAGTCCAGGTTCAGACACGTCTCCTGCCAACCTGCAGCAGCAAACACACAGTTAGCAGCAGTTAGCTTAGCATAACCACTGGAAACAGAGGGGAACAGCTAGCATGGCTGCGTCCACATCCACCTGCAGCCCAGATCCTCCAACGTCTGCTTCATCTCAACAATGTGAACTAAGTCAACAGGTGATTCTTTTATTTATCAATTCATCCGCACTAGAGCGATTTAATTAATGTTTAATTAATGTTTTTATGATCATTTAAGTCGTTTTTAAAGCACAAATGTTCAGATTTCAGCTTCTTAAATGTGAATATTTCCTGTTTTTATCTCAGTAAATTAAAAATCTGTGGACAAAATAAGACTTTTTAACTTTTTGTCACAATCTTGAGACTTTTTTCTAAAAATATTTAGACTTTTCCCCCGTTCTTTTTGTCATAATACGCCGATTAATTGTAATTTTCCAGTGATAATTTTTCAAAATATGATTATTATTGAAATATTCAGTTTTTCTCTAAAATATTTAGAGTTTGTTCTCGAGATATTTCAACTTCCTGTTTGAAATATTCGGACGTTTTAATTAAAAATGTCAGACTTGTTTGTTTTTTATATTTAAATATTCAGACTTCTTTGAGTCTCAGCTCATCAGGATCTTTGTTCCCGTCATAACGAACACATGATCATTTTAACATCATCAGTAGAACTTCAACAGTTAACCCACTGACGGAAAATTAATGTTAAATTATTGTTTTTATGATCATTCATTCATCTTCAGCCTCTTGTCCCTGTCGGGGTCGTTGGGGGGCTGGAGCTGATCCCAGCTGACATCGGGCGTGAGGCGGGGTCCACCCTGGACAGGACGCCAGTCTATCACAGGACACATAGAGACGAACAGAGACAGACAACCATTCACACCTACGGGTGATTTAGAGTCATCAATGAACCGAACACCTGCACGTCTTTGGACTGTGGGAGGAAACCGGAGAACCCGGAGAAAACCCACGCAGACACGGGGGGGACATGCACACTCCACACAGAAGGGCTCCAGCCGAGATTCAAACCAGGAACCCTCTCAATGTGAGGCAACAGTGCTAACAACTACATCACCGTATAGCCCATGATCATTTTGGTCGTTTTTAAAGCACAAATGTTCAGATTCCAGCCTCTTAAATGTGAATATTTCCTGCTTTTATCTCTGTAAAAACTCTTATTTTGTCCACAGATTTTCAGTTTACACATTAAATGATTCGTGAGTTTATGGAAAGAATAAAAAAATCATCATTATTTCATTTTGTGTCTGTAGTTTGAGAGAACAGAGAGGCGTGCGTCACCGTATAAGTCCTTGATGCCCTTCAGTTTGTGCATCAGCTCCTTCACTTTGGTGGGGAGTCCAAAGAACGGCCCGAGGTCGGGGGTTTCAGCACCAACCGTCTCCATGGCCCGCACGGCGACGCCGATCTCCTCAGACACCACCGCTTCCTTAAGCGCGGCGGAGCGTGACACGGTGGAGGGAGCTGCTGCGTTGCAGAGCATCGTCCTCTTCAGCTGCTCCGTCACGCTCCTCCTCGCCCGCGACCGTGTCCTGGTTTTATCCTCCGGGTTTCTCTCGGCCTCGCCGTTCCTGAGCGGCGTCGAGGTTTGGTCGCCACCCTGCAGCCGGCTCCTCTTGGCGCTCTCCTGGTGGATTTGCTCTTGAAACTGGAGCTGGCTGCCTGGTAAGTCCTCGAAGCGTTCGTCCCCGAGGTGGTCCAAGATGGAGTCTGTGAGGACGTCTGCGCAGGGCGGTTTCTGGACGCCATCTCTGGGCGCACGCAGGGCGGTGAAGTCCTGAGGCAGGGTGGTGGAGTCTGGACGCAGGGCGGTGAAGTTCGGGCGCTGGAGGTCACGCTGCCGTTCGCTCTGCTCAGCGTCGTCCAGCTTGGCCAGCAGGGAGCTGTCCTCCAGGAGGCTGTCGTAGTCCCCGAACAAGTCCTCGCTGTCGCTGCAGAACTGTCAACACAACAACGGGACACAACAACGGGACACAACAGGACACAACAACAAGACACAACAGAACATGACAACAGGACACAACAACGGGACACGACACAATCATTATTATTGTTATTATCATGATATAATTGTTATTATTATTATTATTAATGAGACAGAAAAGCTTCTGGGGCGTCCGGTGTCCCAGCGGTCGCCCCGTGTAAAGAGGCTGAAGGTCCTCGAGGCAGAGGCCGCGGGTTCGAGTCTAACCTCCGACGATACTGCGACTTTTATGTCACAATTTTGAGACTTTTTTTCCTAAAAAATTCCGCCTTTGCTCTCATTCAAACGCACGCCCACATGGCTACGCTGCTCCTTGATGCTAACATCACTTTCATCTGCACTTAGCTGGAACGGCTAACGCTAACGGCTAACGCTAACGGTCAGTCAAACTCCTCTAATCCTTGTTTTGATGCTGTGGTTTTCTGGAGGGGACGGGTTCAAACAGGCTCAAACAGACTCCGGTCTCCTGGAGCTACTGGGCCGGGTCTGACCAACCAGGCAACCCCACTGCTGGACTTATACTTTGTTGTTGGGACGACGACCTTGAAACACTAGATGGAGCTGTGACCAACACACCTCAGCAGCCGGAGCGTCAGCCATGATGCTGCGGCGCCTCCGGGCGTCAGGACATTTCTGGACCCGGGGACCGCCCCCTCTCTTCCCGGCAGGCGTCAGCTGAGTCCTGCGGCCGTCTCGAGACCTCTTCCTCGAGGAAACTCGCTTGATTTGGATTTCCTGGTCTCCAGCGTTCATCGCTGCTGTCGCCGCAGCATCCTGACGCTGACAGGGAGGGGGAGAGAGAGAGAGAGAGAGAGAGAGAGAGAGAGAGAGAGAGAGAGAGAGAGAGAGAGAGAGAGAGAGAGAGAGAGAGAGAGAGAGAGAGAGAGAGCATCGTGTCAGCGGGGAAACCACACAGAATCAGACCCTTCCCACAAGATATTACCGCTTTAATACTCAAAATATTACCACTTTAATATCAAGATATTAACACTTTAATACTCTAAATATTCAGACTTTTATTCTCTAAATATTCAGACTTTTATTCTCTTAATATTCAGACTTTTATTCTGTAAATATTCAGACTTTTATTCTGTAAATATTCAGACTTTTATTCTGTAAATATTCAGACTTTTATTCTGTAAATATTCAGACTTTTATTCTGTAAATATTCATACTTTTATTCTCTAAATATTCAGACTTTTATTCTGTAAATATTCAGACTTTTATTCTCTAAATATTCAGACTTTTATTCTTTTAATATTCAGACTTTTATTCTCTTAATATTCAGACTTTTATTCTGTAAATATTCAGACTTTTATTCTGAAAATATTCAGACTTTTTGTCCCATTCTTGTGACTTCCCCCTGAACCTCAGTGTTGTGACGTCAGCAGCCTGATGCTAACAGTTAGCTTCATGCTAGCTAGTAAACAAACAGACACAGACAGGAGCCGGTGCACAGACACTGAAACATGAAACACACATTTACACTTAAACCAGTTAAAAACGGTAACTAACGTAGTTAAGAGACGTTATTTAACGTTAACCGTTACTCACCCGTGGCTGTGGGACTCCCGGGCTTCTTCCCTCCTCACCAACATTAATAAAATGATCTCAAACTCGCGTTAAACTGTAGAAAAGTACGAATATAATTCAACAAAGTCGTTAATCTTTGTTGAACGCGGAGGTTTAAACCGGCGGGCGACACATTTTCAAACTGTCAACAGTGTCATCAGAGCAAGAGAGAGATCCCCACCTCACTTCCGGCTTCGGTTTCCCGGGTCACACTAGCTGCCGGAGCTAACTGTGTTTTTTCTTACTTTTATCAATTTAGCTTCAGCAAACATGAGATTATTCACCAAAAGTGAAGCCGACGGTTACCAAATAACATTTTATGTCACTGTATGATTAAAAACAGTGTTAAAATGTTAGTTTAGGTTTAAAAGCCATGAAAATCCAAACTGACTCCGGTTCCGGAAGTCTGTTTTTTTCTAATTACAACTTATTATTAGGACTTTTTGTATATTACAACTTTTACCCTCAAAATATAATATAATTATAGTGTTCCGACTTTTCCATCCCAACTTTTACGACTGTATGTCTAAAAATATTACGACTTTTTTGTGGAAATATTGCGACTTCTTCACGTCCATCCGACATCCGGTTCACATATTCAGGGGGGGGGTACTATCTTGTCTTGTTGTATCTTTGAAGAGGTTAAAGTTGAATCTTTACCGGAAAAAAAACATTTAATCACAAAATAAATAAATAATTATAAAATATTAATTTGACATTTACAAACACAGCGATATTTCACATGTAACTTACCTCCAAATGAATAATAAATAGCGTTATATAAAGAGGTAGGAACTAATGTTGAGAAGCCCGGAGTGAGTTGGTGGTGGAGCACTTCCGGTCCTGTGTGAGGTCAAAATGCTCGCGCTGAGAGGGCTGCAGAGCCTAAAAACAGCTGTTTTACCTCAACATGGACTCACGCGGGGGACTGTCTCATGTGCGTGGACGTGTTTTATACTTTATTAAATGTTTGTTGTTTTTATTCTGACTTTAGTTCCGTTAGAATGACGTAATGTTGCTAATGCTAACGTTAGCATGTGTGTGCTCCTGCAGGTTTAAGGAGTTTCTGTGCAGCTGCAGTCACACACACGGAGGACACGGTGGGTCACTTATCATTATTATTATTATTAATATTATTATTATTATTATAATACTCTATTATTCTGCAGTCACACACACGGAGGACACGGTGGGTCACTTATTAATATTATTATTATTATTATAATACTCTATTATACTGCAGTCACACACACGGAGGACACGGTGGGTCACTTATTATTATTATTATTAATATTATTATTATAATACTCTATTATTCTGCAGTCACACACACGGAGGACACGGTGGGTCACTTATTATTATTATTAATATTATTATTAATATTATTTACTCTATTATTCTGCAGTCACACACACGGAGGACACGGTGGGTCACTTATTAATATTATTATTATTATTATTAATATTATTTACTCTATTATTCTGCAGTCACACACACAGAGGACACGGTGGGTCACTTATTATTATTATTATTAATATTTACTCTATTATTCTGCAGTCACACACACGGAGGACACGGTGGGTCACTTATTAATATTATTATTATTAATATTATTATTTTAATACTCTATTATTCTGCAGTCACACACACGGAGGACACGGTGGGTCACTTATTAATATTATTATTATTAATATTATTATTTTAATACTCTATTATTCTGCAGTCACACACACGGAGGACACGGTGGGTCACTTATTAATATTATTAATATTTATTTACTCTATTCTACTGCACTCAGACACACAGAGGGTCACTTATTAATATTTATTATTATTATTTAATCTGATATTATTCTGCAGCCAGACACAAAAACACACTGGTTCATTTATTTATTTACTCTTAAGTGAGCAGAATTAAAGACATTCTTCAGAAAAGGTTATTAAAATTCTGTTTGAAGCAGAAGCAGCGACTGGGGAGGAAATATTCAAACTGGGAAAAATGAGACAGACTACAGACTTCTGCAAAAAGAGACAAACAGACCGAAACACGGACGGATTAAATCAGGTCAAAGGTGATGAACCGACTCTGGAACTGTTATAAATCAAATCCAATTTTAATAAAAAGAAGTTTTAAAAAAGTATCAGAGTGTAAACAACAAGTGATGTGGAAGTTTATTTATCAGCACAAAAACACAGAGAGGAAGAAGATTCTCAGGGGGTGTGTGTGTGCGTGCGACATAAATAAAGAGTATTAACATGATTAACAGTATTTATTGTATTATTAGTATTAAAAGTATTAACGGCTGTTGTGTTGCGTGTTCCTGCAGCCGCTGGTTCAGATGAAGAATCCGTTCAAAGAGCCGGAGAAAGGTTGTCTCCTCTGCAGCGTCACCGTCGACTTCAAGAACACGCAGGTCTCTTATTATTATTAGACATTATCTATCATTATTATATATTATTATATATTATTATAAAGTATTCGTCTCCAGTTACAAACCTGTGTGTGTTTCTCCTTTAACGTGTAAATGAAACGTGTTTTCTGCAGCTTCTGTCTCAGTTCGTGTCTCCGCACACGGGTCGGATTTACGGGCGCCACATCACAGGTGAGCGCTCGCCGTGACACCGCGTCACTGCACTTCCTGTTTCGCCCGCTCACGTTTTTGTGTTTTCTTTTGTGTTGTTTTTATTGTTGTTTTCTTTGTTGCAGGTTTGTGTGGCAGGAAACAAAAGGAAATCTCCAAAGCGATAAAGAAAGCTCACGCCATGGGTTCGTCCTCTTTGTTCTTTATTTTATTTTATTATTAAACTAAAGATTCACGTGTACGGAGTCACGAGAGCGCCAATCACAATAAATCTGAACAAGAACAAGAATATAAAGATGACATGTATTTTATTTTCACATTTGTTGTTTTCTTTCCTACACAAATTACTCTGAAGTGTCATTTAATTATTTTTAAATATAAAAAAGTCATTGCATAAAAATATTTTTTTAAATGAGAGAAAAAAAAAATATATTTTTTTAAATGTATAAAATAAAAAACAGTTTTTTTTGTATTTATTTCTCATTCTACTGCAGATTAAATCTCTTTAATGGCTCTCTCAGGACTCCCTCATTAATTATTATTATAATAATAATAATAATTATAATAATGATATTAATAATAATAACACTAACGTGCTGGTTTGTCTCTGCTGCAGGTTTCATGTCGGTGACTCACAAACAGCCTCAGTTCATGAAGGATCCGAACGTTTGTGCCGTCAAACATCTGGAATAATGAGTCTGTTATTATTATTATTCTGATTATTGTGATTATTATTATTAAAGCTGTCAAACATCTGGAATAATGAGTCTGTTATTATTATTATTCTGATTATTGTGATTATTATTATTAAAGCTGTCAAACATCTGGAATAATGCGTCTATTATTATTATTATTATTATTCTGATTATTATTATTAAAGCCGTCAAACATCTGGAATAATGAGTCTGTTATTATTATTATTCTGATTATTCTGATTATTATTAAAGCTGTCAAACATCTGGAATAATGCGTCTATTATTATTATTATTATTATTCTGATTATTATTATTAAAGCTTTCAAACATCTGGAATAATGCGTCTGTTATTATTATTATTATGATTATTGTGATTATTATTAAAGCTGTCAAACATCTGGATTAGAGCGTCTGTCGTTATTATTATTGTGATTATTATTGAAGCTCGTCAGCGCTGAGTTTGACTCGTCTTTTCACAGAGTTCCTTCTTTTTACAGCTTTAATAAATTAATAATTAAACATCTCTATGGAAACACAGATGTTTAAAATGGTCACCTTTATTTTTTTATTAAAATCACGTTAAAAGAGACGTTTTTATGCCTTAAACACAAACAGAGGGATAAGAAATGAAATTATTTAATTCTAAAGCGGTTTGAAATAAATGTGGAGACATTTTCAAACCTTAAAGTTAAAGCAACGAAATGTTTTTAATCTGAATTTATTTAGTGATGGTTCAAACTTCATGTTATTATTTTTAATTAAAAGATTCATTTACAAAACATTTCCATCAGAGACGTCTTTCAAACGTTTGGTTTTGTCAGATAATCAGTGCAGGTTGCTGCGTCTAAACTTGAGCGTGAGCTGCTAACAGTGACTCTTGTGGCGCTCCTGAGCCTCCATATTTGATCCTGAGCCTCAAATATAAATATATTAAAGTTATAAAACGCTGAATTTGTTATGAAACGAATGACGACGACAGTTTTTAACAAAAACAAAAATCTTTATCGTGTGAACATGAAAACAGCTGAACAGCTGTTAAAGGAACGTAAACAACAACAACAACAACAGGAAAAACTTACGTCGTCTTCACATCACGATCAGGTTTTCCTGCGTTTGCTCTCCCTCGCCGCCGCCGTTTCATTCGGCCTCTTCCCACAGTTCGTGCTGCCAGGCGGCGGCGGTGAGAGCGTTTCCCGAGCGTCTGAGTGTTTGGTGGTCGTCGTCGTGGAGACGTCGTCTTCCTGCTCGGAGCGGCAGCAGGCGTCAGGGACAGGAAACGCCTCCAGGGTGAGCGTCTGCGTGTGGAACAGAGGAGCGCGGGCGAACAGCGCTCTGACGGCCTCGTGCAGCAGCAGGTTCTTCTTCTGCTGCGGCGCCGCGTCAGCGTCTGACCACACAAACAGACACAAACACTTCCTGTTGGTCCAAGCATCACTTCCTGTCGGTCCAAAAAACACTTCCTGTCGATCCAAACTTCACTTCCTGTTGGTCCAGACTACACTTCCTGTTGGTCCAAACAAACACTTCCTGTTGGTCCAAACAACACTTCCTGTCGGTCCAAACAAACACTTCCTGTCGCTCCAAACAACACTTCCTGTCGATCCAAACAACACTTCCTGTTGGTCCAAACAAACACTTCCTGTCGATCCAAACAAACACTTCCTGTCGCTCCAAACAACACTTCCTGTTAATCCAAAAAACACTTCCTGTCGATCCAAACAACACTTCCTGTCGCTCCAAACAACACTTCCTGTCGCTCCAAACAAACACTTCCTGTCGATCCAAACAACACTTCCTGTCGAACCAAACAACACTTCCTGTCGATCCAAACAACACTTCCTGTCGAACCAAACAACACTTCCTGTCGATCCAAACAACACTTCCTGTCGATCCAAACAAACACTTCCTGTCGCTCCAAACAAACACTTCCTGTCGATCCAAACAAACACTTCCTGTCGGTCCAAACAACACTTCCTGTCGCTCCAAACAAACACTTCCTGTCGCTCCAAACAACACTTCCTGTCGATCCAAACAACACTTCCTGTCGATCCAAACAAACACTTCCTGTCGGTCCAAACAAACACTTCCTGTCACTCCAAACAAACACTTCCTGTCGGTCCAAACAACACTTCCTGTCAGTCCAAACAACACTTCCTGTCGATCCAAACAACACTTCCTGTCGCTCCAAACAACACTTCCTGTTGGTCTAAACAAACACTTCCTGTTGGTCCAAACAAACACTTCCTGTCGCTCCAAACTACACTTCCTGTTAATCCAAACAAACACTTCCTGTTGATTTTGCATCACTTTCTACTGATTTTGTGTCATTTCGCATCACTTTTCAGTCATTTTGTGTCATTTCGCGTCATTTTGTGTCATTTCGCGTCACTACCGACAAATTTTGCTCCACTGTTTACTCATTTGGCATCCCCGTGTAACTCCTGCGTGGCTGGACACATTAAAGGTTTGTCCCTGGCTTCTTTTGACGTGTCGAACACTTCAAAGCACTTTTAAACCTCAAACACCAGATTAGATGAGAGAGGAGCTCCTGCTGGACATTAGAGAGACGTGACGCGTCCGTTATGAATCATCTCTAATAATAAATAAAAAATAATAATAATAATAATAATAATAATAAAAGACCTGGTGCGTCTCCAGTCTTCTGCTTCTTCTCTCTCAGTTTCCTCCTCAGAGCTGAAACGTCGGCCTGCAGAGTTTCTACGAGACGCTCGCTCTCCTCCACCTGCCTGCACGCCGTCTGCACACAGTGAGAGTGTACAGCAGCAGGACACACACACACAGAGACACACAGAGACACACACAGAGACACACACACACACACACACACACACACACACACACACACACACACACACACACACACACACACACACACACACACACACACACACACACACACACAGTGAGAGTGTACAGCAGCAGGAGGATCACACACACACACACACACACACACACACACACACACACACACACACACACACACACACACACACACACACACACACAGTGAGAGTGTACAGCAGCAGGAGGATCACACACACACACACACACACACACACACACACACACACACACACACACACACACACACACACACACACACACACACACACACACACACACACACACACACACACACACACACACACACACACACAGAACACACACAGTGAGTACAGCAGGAGACACACACACACACACACACACACACACACACACACACACACACACACACACACACACACACACACACACACACACACACACACACACACACACACACACACACACACACACACACAGAACACACACAGTGAGTACAGCAGGAGACACACACACACACACACACACACACACACACACACACACACACACACACACACACACACACACACACACACACACACACACACACACACACACACACACACACACACACACACACACACACACACACACACACACACACACACACCTGCAGCTCCGCCTGCAGACAGTCGTTCATGGTGTTCATGTCGTTCACCTCCCTCAGGAGCCCGTTGGACGAGAAGAACCTGGAGCTGCAGACACAGAAAAGACACAGTTTTAGTTTTAGTTCATAACTTTTAATAAAACTCAGGAGCAACAAAACAGAGTCATCTGCATAAAGACGTTTAAAAACAGTCAAAATAATTAAAATATATATTTAAAATAAAACAAAACAGAGTCGTCTGCATAAAGGTGAATGTTACAGCAGCGTCATTAATAAACAACAGGAATAATAGAACAGGTGTGTCTGTGTGTGTGTGTGTGTGTGTGTGTGTGTGTGTCTGTCTATGTGTGTGTGTGTGTGTGTGTGTGTGTGTGTGTGTGTGTGTGTGTGTGTGTGTGTGTGTGTGTGTGTGTGTGTGTGTGTGTGTGTGTGTGTCTGTGTGTGTCTGTGTGTGTGTGTGTGTGTGTGTCTGTCTGTGTGTCTGTGTGTGTCTGTGTGTGTCTGTGTGTGTGTGTGTGTGTGTCTGTGTGTGTGTGTGTGTGTGTCTGTGTGTGTCTGTGTGTGTGTCTGTGTGTGTTTGTGTGTGTGTGTGTCTGTCTGTCTGTCAGAGAAGAAGAAGAAGAAGAAGCAGCAGCTGTTGAGCGTGAGCGGCGCTCGCACCTGTGTTTCCTCATGGTGGCGTCGTAACCGGCCGCCGAGCACGGAGCCGACACCTTCCAGTACGCCAGCTGCTCCAGCAAGCCCAGGTTAGTGACCGCCACGGGGACGTTCAGGACCCGCCTACAGGACCACACACACACACACACACACACACACACACACACACACACACACACACACACACACACACACACACACACACACACACACACACACACACACACACACACACACACACACACACACACACACACACACACACACACACACACACACACACACACACACACACACACACACACACACACACACTTTAAACAGGACCAGAGGACGCCCTCCTGTCTGCCGTCTCTGCAGTTTTAAACTCTGTTTGTGTTTCCTTGTTCGTCTGTTCGACCCTTCGACCTGTAAACGATCGCTCGGCGTGTTTGAACAGATGAAGGTCGTCGGTGAGCGAGCGACGGAGAAACAGACAGAAGCGTTCTGCATCAACAGGAACGTAAACAAACGGTTTACTGATTTAAACGTTACAACTGCGACGACAAACACGTCTGAATGTTCTGAGAACAGGCTCAACTTCAAACCTATGAAGCTGTTTTTAGTCATTTTGCATCAGTTTTTAGTCATTTTGCATCAGTTTTTAGTCATTTTGCATCAGTTTTTAGTCATTTTGCATCAGTTTTTAGTCATTTTGCATCTATGTTTAGTCATTTTACATCTAATTTTTGGAATCTATTTTTGCTCGTTTTGCATCAATTTAACCAATTTTGCGTCTATATTTAGTCATTTTGCTTCTGTTTTTACTCATTTTGCTTCTGTTTTTACTCATTTTGCTTCTGTTTTTACTCATTTTGCTTCTGTTTTTACTCATTTTGCATCTGTTTTTAGTCTTTTTGTTTCACTTCGGTCGAAACAAAACCTCAGAACAAAAAGACTTTTATGAAATAATTTAGTTTTAACACTTTTAACTTAATTATCAGAAACTAATGTGTTCGTTAAACAAATGTTGAGAACTGGATCAGATCCTTTCAGTCGTTAGATGATTAAACGTATCGTAGCGTGTGAATCTAATAATAATAATAATAATAATAATGTAATGGAGAGATACACGCATCTGAATAAATCAGTCTCAGTTTATCCAGAATAAAGAAACAGATGAATAAGTTTAATAAACCCGCCTCGCTGCGGTTGAACCCTTTACGTGTTTGGCGTCACCTGCTGCGGGAGATGAAGGCGGCGTACTCGGTCCGGTGGGTCGACCCCGGGGCCGTGACCTTGCTGGGCGTCAGCAGCAGGAAGAGCACGTGAGGGTTGGACAGAGACGCCTTCAGCTTCTCGTGGACGACCTTCTCCCTGAAGGTCATCTGTTGACCCGAGTTCCTGCGCTGCCGGTACCACCCGATCACGCTCTCCTGCGGGGATCAGAGCGGCGGCGTCAGCGCCGTGACGCACGAGACGCACGACACCCAAACGTTCACGTCTTTTACCTGTTTGTTGTCGGCCAGAAGTTTCCTCACAGCGTCCACGTCCACCTCTCCCACGCTGCTGTAGAAGCTGCAGAGACACAGACTCACAGGTCACGTTTAAAACGCCGCCGGGACTCAGATCACGCGGGATTTGACGCCACATTAACGGGATCGCTCAGACGCAGGTTAAAAAAGTTCATTTGAAGCGAGGACGCCCTTCCCTGATGTGTTTTATCTTTACTTTAATGTGACTTTGTGTTTCATTAAGATGCTTTTAATGTTTGAACCAAGCCCCGCCCACAGCGTCCTGTGTGGTCCAATCAGGAAGCCAAGCCCCGCCCCCAGCGTCCTGTCTGGTCCAATCAGGAAGCTCGGTCAGCGTCAGTTCTCCGAGTGTCCACTAGGGGCAGGTTTCATAACAGAGCAGTTTCTCATTGAGCCCCATGTTAAACAGGCTGTAATAATAATAATAATAATCCTCAGTGTCCTGTATTTATAATCAATTTACAGTAAAGTTTATACTAAAATAAATAAATATAATCAAGATCTTTATGAAGCACAAGCAACTTTATTTGTGTGTGAACGAGAAAAACACTTAGAGATTAATGTGAAATGTGTATAAGATTAATATCAATTATCTTATTTAAAAACTCCTTAATCCTGCTTTTGAAATGCTCCTGGAGTTTATAAATATTTAATAAATGAATATAATCAAGATCTTTATGAACAATAATCAACTTTTTATGTGTGAACGAGAAAAACACTTAGAGAATATCTGATATTAATTAATCTTGTACACATTTCACATTAATCTCTGAGATTAAAGTTTTAAATTAACAAGAAAATAATAAATTTACCAAAATAAATCCTTAAATTATCTCAGAGACAAAATTCTGAAATTTACAAGAAAAAAACAAGAAAAATTAACAAGAAAAAACACTGAGATTAAGATCCAGATCAGTTTCCTTTATTATTATTATTATTATTGTGATGTTTCCAGAGCGGCTGCAGGAAACTTTCAGCCCTCTCAAATAAAAAAACACCGTTCACTCAAATCAAACTTTATTTAAAGAGCAGATTTTAAACGAACAAGTCGACCAAAGAGCAGAACAGTTCAGAGAGAACAAAGAAACACGTAAAAATTGAATTGTTGGGTCTTTGTTTTTCATAGAGTGTGGTCTTTACCTGCTCTGTTAAGTGTCCTCAGATAACTTCTGTTATGATTTGGCAGTGTAAATAAAACTGAATTGAATTGAATAAAACACAGCAGTCTTGCTCAGCCTGAGTTAAAGAACAGGTCTCTGATAAGAACCTCCAGGGTCCGGGCTGAGCCCCACAGACAGACACACAGCTCCTCGATGCTTCACCGGGGAAACGGCGCCCTCTGGTGCTTTTTTTGTGTTTTTACTCTTTGAACAACTAGAAACAGAGAAACTGACACACTGTCACACACTCAGGGGTCACTTTCTCAGGCCCCTGCTGCTTAATAAGGTTTATTATTATTATTATTATTATGAACCTTTTCCCTTAAAGTGGATCTCAGGTTCATGTATTGACCCTTTATTAGGTGCACCTGCGGCTTAATAAAGATTATTATTATTATTAATAAAGAGTCAGTGTGTCTTCTCTCTGTAGAGAGTCGTGGTGTTGTGTGTTCACAGATGTTGGAACCAGTGGAGATTTGAGTTCCTGTTCTTTTCTATCAGCTCCAGTCTGACCTCTGACCTCTGAACGCTATCCTCTGACCTCTGACCTCCGGCTAAAACGAGGCGTTTGGGCCACAGAGCAAAAGGAGAGGGAGGAGGAGGAGCAGGTGGACCTTATTGTTATTGTGTAAATAACAAACACACACGTGTGCAGCGTCAGAGACATGTAAGCTGAACTCACTGGCTGAGGCCGTGGCAGGCGACGTGCTTCTGGACGTCTGTGAAAGGACAGAAACGAGGGTTAGAGCGCGGCGGCGAGGACGAGGCGCTGCGGGCACGTGTGCCACTCACTGTAGACCTCCTGGATGTGGATGTGGTCGGCCTGAGAGTCGCTGATGGTGACCTGCTGCTCCACTCTGCTCTCGCCCAGGATCAGACCCTCCTGCAAGCACACGGGGACAACGGGGTCAGACGGGGCACCGAGACCACACGGGACACGGGAACAACGGGGTCAGACGGGGCGCCATGACCAAACGGGAGTGATGTTATGTCTTTATTAGAGATTATAAAGCTTTATTAATAATATTAATAACAATAATAATAATAAAGTCTTTAAGGTGTTTGAACACACTGAACACTGATGAGCAGATAAACTTCCTACTCTTTAAAAACATGATTTAATTAGAAAAATTCATCGTTTGAGTTTTATTTTATTGTTGTTTATAAGTGTTTTTAAAAGTGTTTCAAATGAAATATAAACAAGGGTAATTAAAAATATATTAGTTTTATTTATATGATTAAATTAGTGGTTAATCAGCAGAGAAATAAGCTGCAACTGTTTTGACAATCAATTAGAAAAAAATATGTAAATTTAAAAAAAAAATTAAATGTGAAATGTGTTGTTAATCATGGTTATGCACAAAATAATTATTAAAAATATAAATATTCAGAATAAATGAACAATAACATGTGAAAATAAATGAAAGATTTTAATTATTTTAAATATATTTTCTTGTATTTTGTAATCTATTTGTTTTTATTTGTTCCTCTTTATGTTTTCACTGATTTATTTATTTTATTATGACACACCCAGAGGTTACAATCATAATAATAATAACCAAAATATATAGAATTATATATAATTAATTGTATTATTTTATTATAACACTCGCTCACCCATAATAATAATAATAATAATAATATCAGTGGTGGGCGTGACCACTCAGGTCTTCATGTTGACATTAGACTCATTTAAAACTCTTATTGTTGGATCAGATATTTGCTGAATTCTTCAGCAGAACTGCATCACTTTAAAAACATAATAAGTTATTTCACATTTATTATATTTACCTGTTAATATTCGAGTGTAACGTTAAATATGGAGTTTTTTAAACGGAGTCTGGTGCAGGGGGAACTTTAACCAATGACAGCTGCACAAACAGCTTCAGTTAAGCAACAAAGCCTTTGTCATGAGTCCGAACAACAGTCTGCAAACTTAATTAACACGATTAAAGACGAAATAACGCACTTTACAGTGAGTTAACACGGCTGTTTGGGTCTGTTTGTTAGCATTAAGCTAACCGCCACAGCGGGCTCCATTAAAGAAACAGCGACTTTATTAAAGTTTCCCGTGTTTCTCCCTCTTTGTTAACGCGCTGGAACACGAGAGGAGATAATAATTATATTAATGAAGCTTTAACGGGTTCCTCACCGCGTCACAGTCGCTGTTTACGTGCTGGAACATGAGAGAAGCTAACACGATCCCGGACACTCGGACCGTCGGCTCCGCCATGTTGCGCTTCACTTCCGGGAGGAGAGGGCGGGAAACTTCAGGAGCATCACTGATGCGCAGCACTGAAGCGCAGCACCGACGCAGACACGACATGCGTTTCTAAAATACTAATATAATTATAATAATAATAATAATAATAATAATTATTATTATTATTATAATAAAGAAATCCACGTGTTTTTAAAATAATGGTAATTCTTGTTATAGTAATAGTAATTTAATAATAAAATAAAGTAGGCAAAGTAAAAATATTAAAAGCTTTCTTTTTATTAAACAAGGGGAGAAAAACAGTTAAATTAGTTAACGTGTTTAAAAACGTTAAATAATGTTTGTGCTTCATTTCTATTCATCACTTTTACAGATTTAACAAAAAAAAAATGTAAATTAGCCGTTAGCAGGCTAAACGTTTACCGGAGCTAGCCGAAGCTCACCGTAGCTAACCGAAGCTCACCGGAGCTAGCCGAACCTCACCGGAGATAACCGAAGCTCACCGGAACTCCCCGACCCCCACCGAAGATGTCCGAAGTTGACCGAGGGGCGTGTCTAAACAGACCCGCTGACTCGGCTTCACTTTGGGACCAAAAACCGTTTCTCCGTTAAAAAAGGACGTTAAACGAACCGGAGCCGGTGTTTCACACACTCAGGTATTTACACACACACTCATGTGTGTGTGTGTGTGTGTGTGTGTGTGTGTGTGTGTGTGTGTGTGTGTGTGTGTGTTGTTCTGTAGTTTAGCTGAATTACTCTGAACTCTAACGGTCCGGGTCTCTTTCCTTAAAGCGACCGAACAGAAGTTTAACTTCACTAAAGTTTCTGTTTTTAAAACTTCCTTTATTCTTTTATAATAATATATATTATTATATATAAATAATAATAATAATGATAAAAGCTGTTCTTGTGTCTGTTCGTGTGTTTGTTTCGCTGCAGATGCAGATTTTAAACCTGTGTGTGAAACTATGGAAGCAATTTAATGCAAATGTTGTTTTATTTATTATTTAAATCATGAGAAACTTTATCAAAATAATAAGTTTGTATTTTAAAATAATGAGTTCAAACATAATTAGTTATTGTTCAACTTTAATCTCAGAATAAAGTTTTTTTCTTGTAAATTGACGAATTTTGTCTCAGAGAAGATTTAAAGATTTATTTTAAATTAAATTAATAATTTAAATTAAATAAAAAATGTAATTAATTAAATTTATTATTATTTTCTTGTTACATTTTCATTTTAATATTTTTATTATAATTACTTAATGTCCAGTATTTTTATTTCATTTGCATTTATTTATTATTATGTTTTTATTTTAATTATTTCATGTTTTATTATTTAATATTTAATATTTAATATTAAATATTTAATGGTTGACTGAAGAATCTGATTCATCGACTGTTTTCACAAATAAACTAAATGTTGTTGCCGTGTTTCGTCTGCAGACGATGATGAAGACGCTGTGACCTGTGACCTTTGACCCGGACGCTGCTGTGACCTTTGACCTGTGACCTGTGACCTGGACGCTGCTGTGACCTTTGACCTGTGAACTGGACGCTGCTGTGACCTTTGACCTGTGAACTGGACGCTGCTGTGACCTTTGACCTGTGACCTGGACGCTGCTGTGACCTTTGACCTGTGACCTGGACGCTGCTGTGACCTTTGACCTGTGAACTGGACGCTGCTGTGACCTGTGACCTGTGATCCGGACGCACCTT
>NC_139841.1:29583180-29608180 GCF_963691815.1 Echiichthys vipera
CAGCAACTTAGCAACTCAGCAACTTAGCAACACAGCAACAACTCAGCAACTCAGCAACACAGCAACTTAGCAACAACAACAGCGACTCAGCAACAACAACAACACAGCAACTTAGCAACAACAACACAGCAACTCAGCAACAACAACAGCAACTCAGCGACTCAGCAACAACAACAGCGACTCAGCAACAACAACAACACAGCAACAAAGCAACTCAACAACAACAGCAACTTAGCAACAGCAACAACACAGCAACAACAGCAACAACACAGCAACAACACAGCAACAACAACACAGCAACAACACAGCAACAACACAGCAACAACAGCAACAACACAGCAACAACACAGCAACAACACAACAACACAGCAACAACAACTCAGCAACAACAACACAGCAACAACACAGCAACAACAACACAGCAACAGCAACAACAACACAGCAACAACACAGCAACAACAACACAGCAACTCAGCAACAACTCAGCAACAACACAGCAACAACAACACAGCAACAACAACACAGCAACTCAGCAACAACACAGCAACAACAACACAGCAACAACAACACAACAACAGCAACTCAGCAACAACAACACAGCAACTCAGCAATAACTCAGCAACAACACAGCAACAACAACTCAGCAACAACAACACAGCAACAACAACACAGCAACAACAACACAGCAACAACTCAGCAACAACACAGCAACAACACAGCAACAACAAATCAGCAACAACAACAACACAGCAACAACACAGCAACAACACAGCAACAACAACACAGCAACTCAGCAACAACACAGCAACAACAAATCAGCAACAACAACTCAGCAACAACACAGCAACAACACAGCAACAACAACACAGCAACTCAGCAACAACACAGCAACAACTCAGCAACAACAACAACAACACAGCAACTCAGCAACAGCTCAGCAACAACAACACAGAAACAACAACAACACAGCAACAACAACAACAGCAACAACACAGCAACAACACAGCAACAACAAATCAGCAACAACAACTCAGCAACAACACAGCAACAACACAGCAACAACAACACAGCAACTCAGCAACAACACAGCAACAACTCAGCAACAACAACAACAACACAGCAACTCAGCAACAGCTCAGCAACAACAACACAGAAACAACAACAACTCAGCAACAACAACAACACAGCAGCAACTCAGCAACAACAACAACACAGCAACTCAGCAACAACACAGCAACTCAGCAACAACTCAGCAACTCAGCAACAACTCAGCAACAACAACTCAGCAACAACTCAGCAACAACAACAACAACAACAAACTTACATTACTTATATTAATATAATATAAATTTAACTTTAATAATAATAATAAAGATTATTATTAAAGTTACATTATTAATAAATATAAATATAAATATATTTATATTTAATAATGTAACTTTAATAATAATAATCTATGTAAACTTTAATATTCTCGTGTGTTCCAGAGTGAAGAGCTTCCTCAGTGAGTTGGTTCATCTGACGTGTTACAGGATCTGTGCCAGAGGCCTTTCAGCCACCGTGGCCTACCACCACAGGTGAGCCTTCAACAACTACAAGGTCCTTACACAACGACAAGGTCAGCCACCGTGGCCTACCACCACAGGTGAGCCTTCAACAACTACAAGGTCTTTACACAACAACAAGGTCAGCCACCGTGGCCTACCACCACAGGTGAGCCTTCAACAACTACAAGGTCTTTACACAACAACAAGGTCAGCCACCGTGGCCTACCACCACAGGTGAGCCTTCAACAACTACAAGGTCTTTACACAACAACAAGGTCAGCCACCGTGGCCTACCACCACAGGTGAGCCTTCAACAACTACAAGGTCTTTACACAACAACAAGGTCAGCCACCGTGGCCTACCACCACAGGTGAGCCTTCAACAACTACAAGGTCCTTCAACAACCACAAGGTCAGCCACCGTGGCCTACCACCACAGGTGAGCCTTCAACAACCACAAGGTCCTTCAACAACCACAAGGTCAGCCACCGTGGCCTACCACCACAGGTGAGCCTTCAACAACCACAAGGTCCTTCAACAACGACAAGGTCAGCCACCGTGGCCTACCACCACAGGTGAGCCTTCAACAACCACAAGGTCCTTCAACAACCACAAGGTCAGCCACCGTGGCCTACCACCACAGGTGAGCCTTCAACAGCTACAAGGTCCTTCAACAACGACAAGGTCAGCCACCGTGGCCTACCACAACAGGTGAGCCTTCAACAACCACAAGGTCCTTCAACAACCACAAGGTCAGCCACCGTGGCCTACCACCACAGGTGAGCCTTCAACAACCACAAGGTCCTTCAACAACCACAAGGTCAGCCACCGTGGCCTACCACCACAGGTGAGCCTTCAACAACCACAAGGTCCTTCAACAACCACAAGGTCAGCCACCGTGGCCTACCACCACAGGTGAGCCTTCAACAACCACAAGGTCCTTCAACAACCACAAGGTCAGCCACCGTGGCCTACCACCACAGGTGAGCCTTCAACAACCACAAGGTCCTTCAACAACCACAAGGTCAGCCACCGTGGCCTACCACCACAGGTGAGCCTTCAACAGCTACAAGGTCCCACATAAATAAAGAGTATTAACAGTATTTATTGTATTATTAGTATTAAAAGTATTAACGGCTGTGTGTTGTGTTGCGTGTTCCTGCAGCCGCTGGTTCAGATGAAGAATCCGTTCAAAGAGCCGGAGAAAGGTTGTCTCCTCTGCAGCGTCGCCGTCGACTTCAAGAACACGCAGGTCTCTTATTATTATTAGACATTATCTATCATTATTATATATTATTATATATTATTATAAAGTATTCGTCTCCAGTTACAAACCTGTGAGCGGCCATTTAGTGTCTTTAAAGCCTTGAATAAGAATAACACAGCAGCAGTGAAACGTGTGTGTCTCTCTCCTTTAATGTGTGTGTTCTGCAGCTTCTGTCTCAGTTCGTGTCTCCGCACACGGGTCGGATTTACGGGCGCCACATCACAGGTGAGCGCTCGCCGTGACACCGCGTCACTGCACTTCCTGTTTCGCCCGCTCACGTGTTTTTACTTTTGTGTTGTTTTTATTGTTTTCTTTTGTTGTTTTGTTGTGTTGCAGGTTTGTGCGGCAGGAAACAAAAGGAAATCTCCAAAGCGATAAAGAAAGCTCACGCCATGGGTTCGTCCTCTTTGTTCTTTATTTTATTTTATTATTAAACTCAAGATTCATGAGTACGGAGTCACGAGAGCGCCAATCACAATAAATCTGAACAAGAACAAGAATATAAAGATGACACAAATATTTAATTTTCTACACAAATTACTCTGTCATGTCATTTAATTATTTTTAAATATAAAAAAGTCATTGCATAAAAATATTTTTTTAATGAGAGAAAAAAATATATATTTTTTTAAATGTATAAAATAAAAAACAGTTTTTTTTGTATTTATTTCTCATTCTATTACAGGTTTAATCTCTTTAATGGCACTCTCACGACTCCCTCATTAATAATTATAATAATTATAATATTAACACTAATGTGCTGGTTTGTCTCTGGTGCAGGTTTCATGTCGGTGACTCACAAACAGCCTCAGTTCATGAAGGATCCGAACGTTTGTGCCGTCAAACATCTGGAATAATGAGTCTGTTATTATTATTATTATGATTATTGTGATTATTATTATTAAAGCCGTCAAACATCTGGAATAATGAGTCTGTTATTATTATTATTCTGATTATTGTGATTATTATTATTAAAGCTCGTCAGCGCTGAGTTTGATTCGTCTTTTCACAGAGTTCCTTCTTTTTACAGCTGTAATAAATTAAACATCTCTGAAAACACAGCTGTTTAAAATGGTCACCTTTATTTTTTTTATTAAAATCACGTTAAAAGATGTTTTTTATGCTTTAAACACAAACAGAGGGATAAGAAATTTAATTCTTTTATTCTAAAGCTGTTTGAAATAAATGTGGAGACATTTTCAAACCTTAAATTTAAAGCAACGAAATGTTTTTATTCTGAATTTATTTAGTGATGGTTCAAACTTCATGTTATTATTTTTAATTAAAAGATTAATTTATAAAACATTTCCATCAGAGACGTCTTTCAAACATTTGGTTTTGTCAGATAATCAGTGCAGGTTGCTGCGTCTAAACTTGAGTTGCTAACAGTGAGTCTTGTGGCGCTCCTGAGCCTCCATATTTGATCCTGAGCCTCAAATATAATATTAAAGTTATAAAACGCTGAATTTGTTATGAAACGAATGACGACGACAGTTTTTAACAAAATCAAAAATCTTTATCGTGTGAACATGAAAACAGCTGCTAAAGGAACGTAAACAACAACAACAGGAAAAACTTACGTCGTCTTCACATCACGATCAGGTTTTCCTGCGTTTGCTCTCCCTCGCCGCCGCCGTTTCATTCGGCCTCTTCCCACAGTTCGTGCTGCCGGGCGGCGGCGGTGAGAGCGTTTCCCGAGCGTCCGAGTGTTTGGTGGTCGTCGTCATGGAGACGTCTTCTTCCTGCTCGGAGCGGCAGCAGGCGTCGGGGACAGGAAACGCCTCCAGGGTGAGCGTCTGCGTGTGGAACAGAGGAGCGCGGGCGAACAGCGCTCTGACGGCCTCGTGCAGCAGCAGGTTCTTCTTCTGCTGCGGCGCCGCGTCAGCGTCTGACCACACAAACAGACACAAACACTTCCTGTTGGTCCAAACTACACTTCCTGTTGATCCAGACTACACTTCCTGTTGATCCAGACAACACTTCCTGTCGGTCCAAACAACACTTCCTGTCGGTCCAAAAAACACTTCCTGTCGGTCCAAACAAACACTTCCTGTTGATCCAAACAAAACTTCCTGTCGCTCCAAACAAACACTTCCTGTCGCTCCAAACAAACACTTCCTGTCGCTCCAAACAAACACTTCCTGTCGATCCAAACAACACTTCCTGTCGCTCCAAACAACACTTCCTGTCGCTCCAAACAACACTTCCTGTCGATCCATCAACACTTCCTGTCGCTCCAAACAACACTTCCTGTCGCTCCAAACAAACACTTCCTGTCGATCCAAACAACACTTCCTGTCGATCCAAACACTTCCTGTCGATCCAAACAACACTTCCTGTCGATCCAAACAACACTTCCTGTCGCTCCAAACAACACTTCCTGTCGATCCAAACAACACTTCCTGTCGCTCCAAACAAACACTTCCTGTTGGTCCAAACAAACACTTCCTGTCGCTCCAAACAAACACTTCCTGTCGCTCCGAACAAAACTTCCTGTCGATCCAAACAAACACTTCCTGTCAATCCAAAAAACACTTCCTGTCGCTCCAAACAAACACTTCCTGTCGCTCCAAACAAACACTTCCTGTCGCTCCAAAAAACACTTCCTGTCGCTCCAAACAAACACTTCCTGTCGCTCCAAACAAACACTTCCTGTCGCTCCAAACAAACACTTCCTGTCGGTCCAAACAAACACTTCCTGTTGGTCCAAACAACACTTCCTGTCGCTCCAAACTACACTTCCTGTTAATCCAAACAAACACTTCCTGTCGCTCCAAACAACACTTCCTGTCGCTCCAAACAACACTTCCTGTTGATTTTGCATCACTTTCTACTGATTTTGTGTCATTTCGCGTCATTTTGTGTCATTTCGCGTCACTACCGACAAATTTTGCTCCACTGTTTACTCATTTGGCATCCCCGTGTAACTCCTGTGTGGCTGGACACATTAAAGGTTTGTCCCTGGCTTCTTTTGAGCGACGTGTCGAACACTTCAAAGCACTTTTAAACCTCAAACACCAGATTAGATGAGAGAGAAGCTCCTGCTGAACGTTAGAGAGACGTGACACGTCCGTTATGAATCATCTCTAATAATAAATAAATAATAATAACAATAACAATAATAATAATAATAATAATAAAAGACCTGGTGCGTCTCCAGTCTTCTGCTTCTTCTCTCTCAGTTTCCTCCTCAGAGCTGAAACGTCGGCCTGCAGAGTTTCTACGAGACGCTCGCTCTCCTCCACCTGCCTGCACGCCGTCTGTCCGTCACAGAACACACACACAGTGAGACACACACACAGAGAGAAACACACACACACACACACACACACAGAACACACAGTGAGTACAGCAGCAGCAGGAGGAACACACACACACACACACACACACACAGAGAGAGACACACACACACACACACACACAGTGAGTGTGTACAGCAGCAGGAACACACACACAGAGACACACACACACACACACAGAGACACACACACACACACACACACACACACACACACACACACACACACACACACACACACACACACACACACACACACACACACACACACACACACACACACACACACACACACACACACACACACACAGTGAGTACAGCAGTAGGAGGATCTCACACACACACACACACACACACACACAGTGAGTACAGCAGCAGGAGGATCTCACACACACACACACACACACACACACACACACACACACACACACACACACACACACACACACACACACACACACACACACACACACACACACACACACACACACACACACACACACACACACACACACACACACACACACACACACACACACACACACACACACCTGCAGCTCCGCCTGCAGACAGTCGTTCATGGTGTTCATGTCGTTCACTTCCCTCAGGAGCCCGTTGGACGAGAAGAACCTGGAGCTGCAGACACAGAAAAGACACAGTTTTAGTTTTAGTTCATAACTTTTAATAAAACTCAGGAGCAACAAAACAGAGTCATCAGCATAAAGACGTTTAAAAACAGTCAAAATAATTCAAATATATACTTAAAATAAAACAAAACAGAGTCGTCAGCATAAAGGTGAATGTTACAGCAGCGTCATTAATAAACAATAGTAACAATAGAACAGGTGTGTCTGTGTGTGTGTGTCTGTGTGTGTGTGTGTGTCTGTGTGTGTGTGTGTGTGTGTGTGTGTGTCTGTCTGTGTGTGTGTGTGTGTGTGTCTGTGTGTCTGTCTGTGTGTGTGTGTGTGTGTGTGTGTGTGTGTGTGTGTGTGTGTGTGTCTGTGTGTGTGTGTGTGTGTGTGTGTGTGTGTCTGTCTGTGTGTGTGTGTGTGTGTGTCTGTGTGTCTGTCTGTGTGTGTGTGTGTGTGTGTGTGTGTGTGTGTCTGTCTGTGTGTGTGTGTCTGTGTCTGTGTGTGTGTGTGTCTGTCTGTGTGTGTGTCTGTCTGTGTGTGTCTGTGTGTGTGTGCGTGTGTGTGTGTCTGTCTGTGTGTCTGTCTGTCTCTGTGTGTGTGTTTGTGTGTGTGTGTCTGTCTGTGTGTGTCTGTGTGTGTGTTTGTGTGTGTGTGTCTGTCTGTCTGTGTGTGTCTGTCTGTGTCTGTGTGTGTGTGTCTGTGCGGTAACTATGGAAACATGTCAAAGCCGTGTTTTCCAAACTGATGTTCAGTTGAAAGCAGAGAAGAAGAAGCAGCAGCAGCTGTTGAGCGTGAGCGGCGCTCGCACCTGTGTTTCCTCATGGTGGCGTCGTAACCGGCCGCCGAGCACGGAGCCGACACCTTCCAGTACGCCAGCTGCTCCAGCAGCCCCAGGTTAGTGACCGCCACGGGGACGTTCAGGACCCGCCTTCAGGACACCACACACAGACACAGACACAGACACACAGACACAGACACACACACACACACACACACACACACACACACACACACACACACACACACACACACACACACACACACACACACACACACACACACACACACACACACACACACACACACACACACACACACACACACACACACACACACACACACACACACACACACACACACACACACACACACACACACACACACACACACTTTAAACAGGACCAGAGGACGCCCTCCTGTCTGCCGTCTCTGCAGTTTTAAACTCTGTTTGTGTTTCGTTGTTCGTCTGTTCGACCTGTAAACGATCGCTCGGCGTGTTTGAACAGATGAAGGTCGTCGGCGTGCGAGCGACGGAGAAACGACAGAAGCGTTCTGAATCAACAGGAACGTAAACAAACGGTTTACTGATTTAAACGTTACAACTGCGACGACACAAACACGTCTAAATGTTCTGAGAACAGGCTCAACTTCAAACCTATGAAGCTGTTTTTACTCATTTTGCATCAGTTTTTACTCATTTTGCATCTGTTTTTACTCATTTTGCATCTGTTTTTAGTCATTTTGCTTCTGTTTTTAGTCATTTTGCTTCTGTTTTTACTCATTTTGCTTCTGTTTTTACTCATTTTGCTTCTGTTTTTAGTCATTTTGCTTCTGTTTTTACTCATTTTGCTTCTGTTTTTAGTCATTTTGCTTCTGTTTTTACTCATTTTGCTTCTGTTTTTACTCATTTTGCTTCTGTTTTTAGTCATTTTGCATCTGTTTTTACTCATTTTGCTTCTGTTTTTAGTCATTTTGCTTCTGTTTTTAGTCATTTTGCTTCTGTTTTTACTCATTTTGCTTCTGTTTTTACTCATTTTGCTTCTGTTTTTAGTCGTTTTGCTTCTGTTTTTAGTCATTTTGCATCAGTTTTTGCTTGTTTTGCATCTATTTTTCTTATTATTACTTTGGCTTAGATTTCTATAGCGTCTTTCTCAGAGCTCAGTTTACAGAGTCCAGGTTCATTCACACAGACACACGTGGTGGTGAACTACGTCACAGCTGCCCTGGAGCCGACTGACAGAAGCAGCCAATCGGCGCCTACGGCCCTCGACCACCTCCTCACACACACAGCAGTCACACACATTCACACGAGGTGAGGTGGGTTTAGTGTCTCACCCAAAGACACAACGACCATGACACAACTAGGGCAAAGATCGAACCGCCGACCCTTTGGACATCGGCCGACTCGCTCTACCAACTGAGCCACAGTCGCCTCAGTCATTTTGCATAAATTTTGACTAATTTTGCTGCACTTTCTGCTCGTTTTGCATCAATTTAACCAATTTTGCATCTATTTTTAGTCTTTTTGCTTCTGTTTTTACTCATTTTGCTTCTGTTTTTACTCATTTTGCATCTGTTTTTACTCATTTTGCATCTGTTTTTACTCATTTTGCATCTGTTTTTACTCATTTTGCATCTATTTTTACTCATTTTGCTTCTGTTTTTACTCATTTTGCATCTGTTTTTACTCATTTTGCATCTGTTTTTACTCATTTTGCATCTGTTTTTAGTCATTTTGCATCTGTTTTTAGTCATTTTGCTTCTGTTTTTAGACATTTTGCATCTGTTTTTAGTCATTTTGCATCTGTTTTTAGTCATTTTGCTTCTGTTTTTAGTCATTTTGCTTCTGTTTTTAGTAATTTTGCATCTATTTTTAGTCATTTTGCATCTGTTTTTAGTCATTTTGCTTCTGTTTTTAGACATTTTGCATCTGTTTTTAGTCATTTTGCATCTGTTTTTAGTCATTTTGCATCTGTTTTTAGTCATTTTGCATCTGTTTTTAGTCATTTTGCATCTATTTTTAGTCATTTTGCATCTGTTTTTAGTCATTTTGCTTCTGTTTTTAGACATTTTGCATCTGTTTTTAGTCATTTTGCATCTGTTTTTAGTCATTTTGCTTCTGTTTTTAGTCATTTTGCTTCTGTTTTTAGTCATTTTGCATCTGTTTTTAGTCATTTTGCATCTGTTTTTACTCATTTTGCTTCTGTTTTTAGTCATTTTGCTTCTGTTTTTACTCATTTTGCTTCTGTTTTTACTCATTTTGCTTCTGTTTTTAGTCATTTTGCTTCTGTTTTTACTCATTTTGCTTCTGTTTTTACTCATTTTGCATCTGTTTTTAGTCATTTTGCATCTGTTTTTAGTCATTTTGCTTCTGTTTTTAGTCATTTTGCATCTGTTTTTAGTCATTTTGCTTCTGTTTTTACTCATTTTGCATCTGTTTTAGTCATTTTGCACCTATTTTAAGTCATTTTGCACCTATTTTAAGTCATTTTGCACCTATTTTTAGTCATTGTGCATCACTTTTTAGTCATTTTGCTTCTGTTTTTAGTCATTTTGCTTCTGTTTTTAGTCATTTTGCTTCTGTTTTTAGTCATTTTACACCTGTTTTTAGTCATTTTGCATCAGTTTTTAATCATTTTACATCACTTTTTAGTCATTTTGCATCTGTTTTTACTAATTTTGCTTCTGTTTTCACTCATTTTGCATCTGTTTTTACTCATTTTGCATCTGTTTTTACTCATTTTGCATCTGTTTTTACTCATTTTGCATCTGTTTTTAGTCATTTTGCATCTGTTTTTACTCATTTTGCATCTGTTTTTACTCATTTTGCATCTAATTTTGGTCATTTGGAACCTATTTTTGCTCATTTAGCATCTAAATTTCTTATTATTCTTTTGGCTTAGATTTCTATAGCGCCTTTCTCAGAGCTCAAGGTGTTTTACAGAGTCCAGGTTCATTCACACAGACACACGTGGTGGTGATGAACTACGTCACAGCTGCCCTGGAGCCGACTGACAGAAGCAGCTAATCAGCGCCTACGGCCCCTCGACCACCGCCTCACACACACAGCAGTCACACATTCACACGAGGCAAGGTGGGTGAAGTGTCTTGCCCAAGGACACAACGACCATGACACAAGTAGGGCAAAGATCGAACCGCCGACCCTTTGGACATCGGCAGACTCGCTCTACCAACTGAGCCACAGTCGCCTCAGTCATTTTGCATAAATTTTGACTAATTTTGCTGCACTTTCTGCTCGTTTTGCATCAATTTGACCAATTTTGCGTCTATATTTAGTCTTTTTGCATCTGTTTTTACTCATTTTGCATCTGTTTTTAGTCTTTTTGCATCTGTTTTTACTCATTTTGCATCTGTTTTTAGTCTTTTTGCATCTGTTTTTAGACATTTTGCATCTGTTTTTAGTCTTTTTGCATCTGTTTTTAGTCTTTTTGCATCTGTTTTTACTCATTTTGCTTCTGTTTTTACTCATTTTGCATCTGTTTTTACTCATTTTGCATCTGTTTTTAGTCTTTTTGCATCTGTTTTTAGTCTTTTTGCATCTGTTTTTACTCATTTTGCTTCTGTTTTTACTCATTTTGCTTCTGTTTTTAGTCATTTTGCTTCTGTTTTTACTCATTTTGCTTCTGTTTTTACTCATTTTGCTTCTGTTTTTAATCATTTTGCATCTATATTTAGTCTTTTTGTTTCACTTCGGTCGAAACAAAACCTCAGAACAAAAATACTTTTATGAAATAATTTAGTTTAAACACTTTTAACTTAATTATCAGAAACGAATGTGTTCGTTAAACAAATGTTGAGAACTGGATCAGATCCTTTCAGTCTCAGTTTATTCAGAATAAACAGATGAATAAGTTTAATAAACCCGCCTCGCTGCGGTTGAACCCTTCACGTGTTTGGCGTCACCTGCTGCGGGAGATGAAGGCGGCGTACTCGGTCCGGTGGGTCGACCCCGGGGCCGTGACCTTGCTGGGCGTCAGCAGCAGGAAGAGCACGTGAGGGTTGGACAGAGACGCCTTCAGCTTCTCGTGGACGACCTTCTCCCTGAACGTCATCTGTTGACCCGAGTTCCTGCGCTGCCGGTACCACCCGATCACGCTCTCCTGCGGGGATCAGAGCGGCGGCGTCAGCGCCAAGACGCACGACACCCAAACGTTCAAGTCTTTTACCTGCTTGTTGTCGGCCAGAAGTTTCCTCACAGCGTCCACGTCCACCTCTCCCACGCTGCTGTAGAAGCTGCAGAGACACAGACGCACAGGTCACGTTTAAAACGCCGCTCTGACTCAGATCACGCGGGATTTGCCGCCACATTAACGGGATCGCTCAGACGCAGGTTAAAAAAGTTCATTTGAAGCGAGGACGCCCGTCCCTGATGTGTTTTATCTTCACTCTAATGTGACTTTGTGTTTAATTTAGATGCTTTTAATGTTTGAACCAAGCCCCGCCCCCAGCGTCCTGTTTGCTCCAATCAGGAAGCTCCGTCAGCGTCAGTTCTCTGAGTGTCCACTAGGGGCAGGTTTCATAACAGAGCAGTTTCTCATTGAGCCCCATGTTAAACAGGCTGTAATAATAATAATCATAATAATAATAATAATAATAATAATAATAATAATAATAATAATAATCCTCAGTGTCCTGTATTTATAATCTCGCCGTGTGCAGCACTTACAGTAAAGTTTGTACTAAAATAAATAAATATAATCAAGATCTTTATGAACAATAATCAACTTTATTTGTGTGTGAACGAGAAAAACACTTAGAGATTAATGTGAAACAAGATTAATATTAATTATTATATTATTTAAAAAGTCCTTAATCCTGCTTTTGAAATTCTCCTGGAGTTTATTCCAAGATAAAGGAGCAAAATATTTAATAATAAATAAATATAATCAAGATCTTTATGAACAATAATCAACTTTTTATGTGTGAACGAGAGAAACACTTAGAGATTAATGTGAAACGTGCACGAGATTAATTAATATCAGATATTCTCTGAGATTAAAGTTGGAAATTAACAAGAAAATAAAAGATTTACCAAAATAAATCCTTAAATTATCTCAAATTCATAGATTTACATGACAAAAAACATGAATGAAACAAAAATCTCTGAATTCAGTGAGCGTGTTTCCTTTATTATTATTATTATTATTATGATGATGTTTCCAGAGCGGCTGCAGGAAACTTTCAGTCCTCCCAAACGGCCGTTCACTCAAATCAAACTTTATTTAAAGAGCAGATTTTAAACGAACACGTCGACCAAAGAGCAGAACAGTTCAGAGAGAATAAAGAAACACACGTTAAACACTGCAGACGTGTTCAGCCTGAGTTAAAGAACAGGTCTCTGATAAGAACCTCCAGGGTCGGGCTGATCGACACGCACGGCCACTTTATTATTAGGTGCACCTGCTGCTTCATAAAGTTTATTATTATTATTATTATTATTATGAACCTTTTACCTTAAAGTAGATATACTTTTTCCAGTTTCATGCATGTGTCTACCCTCAGTGGCCACTTTATTAGGTGCACCTGCTGCTTAATAAAGACTCAGTGTCTCCTGCTGCTGTTCCCTCTCTGCTGCAGGACGAAGAGTGTAAAGTCAGAGACCCCGTCATGAACTCAGACACTCAGAGACAAACGCGTCTGTGACACAGAAACGTCTGTGATGCTGCAGACGTGGAGGCAAAGGTTCTGTAGATAGACGGGGTTTGATCTTTTCACAGTGCATCAGCTCCTCGATGCTTCACCGGGGAAACGGCGCCATCTGGTGCTTTTTTTGTGTTTTTACTCTTTGAACAACTAGAAACAGAGAAACTGACACACTGTCACACACTCAGAGGTCACTTTCTCAGGCCCCTGCTGCTTAATAAGGTTTATTATTATTATTATTGTTATTATTATTATTATTAATAAAGAGTCAGTGTGTCTCTGTAGAGAGTCGTGGTGTTGTGTGTTCACAGATGTTGGAACCAGAGGAGATTTGAGTTCCTGTTCCTTTCTATCAGCTCCAGTCTGACCTCTGACCTCTGACCGCTCTCCTCTGACCTCTGAACGCTCTCCTCTGACCTCTGAACGCTCTCCTCTGACCTCTGAACGCTCTCCTCTGACCTCTGACCTCTGAACGCTCTCCTCTGACCTCTGACCGCTCTCCTCTGACCTCTGAACGCTCTCCTCTGACCTCTGACCGCTCTCCTCTGACCTCTGAACGCTCTCCTCTGACCTCTGAACGCTCTCCTCTGACCTCTGGCTAAAACGAGGCGTTAGGGCCCCAGAACAAAAGGAGAGGGAGGAGGAGGAGGAGGAGGAGCTGGACAGGTGTACCTTATTGTTATTGTGTAAATAACGAACACACACATCTGCAGCGTCAGAGACATGAAAGCTGAACTCACTGGCTGAGGCCGTGGCAGGCGACGTGCTTCTGGACGTCTGTGAAAGGACAGAAACGAGGGTTAGAGCGCGGCGGCGAGGACGAGGCGCTGCGGGGACGTGTGCGACTCACTGTAGACCTCCTGGATGTGGATGTGGTCGGCCTGAGAGTCGCTGATGGTGACCTGCTGCTCCACTCTGCTCTCGCCCAGGATCAGACCCTCCTGCAAGCACACGGGGACAGCGGGGTAAGACGGGGCGCCGAGACCACACGGGACACGGGGACAGCGGGCTGAGACGGGGCGCCATGACCACACGACTGTTACATCTTTATTAGAGATTATAGAGCATGGGTGTCAAAGTCAAGGCCCGAAGAATGAATGATCTCGGCCCCCGGGATGAAATTTGATCTGTATTAGAACTGGCCCGCACACACACACACACACACACACACACACACACACGAAAACACACACTCACGCACCAAAACAACATTACCCACAATGCAACGGTAGCCCTTCGGCTTCATTATTCATCAGCATTCAGGGCAGATGTCAACAAGCAGATGTACCATCAGCCTGTATGAAATAATAGACCACTAAGATCCTCCTAAGATCCTGAGTCTGTCAGAGTCTGTTGGTGGTTCGCAGAGTGAACTCAAATCAAGGGAAAGCATCTTTCAGTCATGATGCAACAAACAGCTGGAATCAACTTCCTTTCACCCACTCTGAGCACTTTTACAACTACACTGAACACTTTGATGTTCACCGTACTCTTTTTATTATTGTCTGTGTTTTTATCATCTTTGTCTTTCTGTAATGCATTTGAAGAAGAAGAAGAATTACTTTATTTATCCCGCAACGGGGAAATTTAATTTTTTCACTCTTATTATTAATCATGTTTTACACACACACACACACACACACACACACACACATGTTACATGTTACAATTAAGGAGAGATGTCAGAGCGAGGGGGCTGCCAGTGACCGGCGCAGAGCAGTTGGGGGTTCGGTGCCTTGCTCAACAGCACCAGTGCCCAGGAGATGAACTGGCACCTCTCCAGCCACCAGTCCACGCTCCATTCATGGTCCACACAGGGACTTGAACCAGCGACCCTACGGCACTTTGAGTCGGCCTTGTGTATGAAAAATGCTACACAAATAAAGCTGCCTTGCCTATGACACTCACTCACCCAGAATAATAATAATAATAATAATAATAATATTGGTGGGCGGTCCCCACTCAGGTCTTCATGTTGACATTAGACTCATTTAAAACTCTTATTGTTGGATCAGATATTTGCAGAGTTCTCCAGAAGAACTGCATCACTTTAAAAACATAATAAGTTATTTCACATTTATTATGTTTACGTGTTAATATTCGAGTGTAACGTTAAATATGCAGTTTTTTAAAGGGAGTCTGGTTCAGGGGGAACTTTTACCAATGAAAGCTGCACAAACAGCTTCAGTTAAACAGCAAACGCTTCCTCATGAGTCCAAACTACAGTCTGCAAACTTAATTAACACGATTGAAGACGAAATAACGCACTTTACAGTGAGTTAACACGGCTGTTTGGGTCTGTTTGTTAGCATTAAGCTAACAGCCACAGCGGGCTCCATTAAAGAAACAGCGACTTTATTAAAGTTTCCCGTGTTTCTCACGAGAACACGAGAGGAGATAATAATTATATTAATGAAGCAGTAACGGGTTCCTCACCGCGTCACAGTCGCTGTTAACGTGCTGGAACATGAGAGAAGCTAACACGATCCCGGACACTCGGACCGTCGGCTCCGCCATGTTGCGCTTCACTTCCGGGAGGAGAGCGCGGGAAACTTCAGGAGCATCACTGATGCGCAGCACTGAAGCGCAGCACCGACGCAGACACGACATGCGTTTCTAAAATACTAATATAATAATAATAATAATAATAATAATAATAATAATAATAATAATAATAATAATAATAATAATAATAATAATAATAGTTCTAATAAAAAATAATGGTAATTATTGTTATAGTAATAGTAATATAATAATAAAATAAAGTAGGCAAAGTAAAAATATTTTAGCTTTCTTTTTATTAAACAAGGGGAGAAAAACAGTTAAATTAGTTAAAGTGTTTAAGAATGTTAAATTATGTTTGTGCTTTATTTCCATTCATCACTTTTACAGATTTACCAAAAAAAAAACAATGTGAATTAGCCATTAGCAGGCTTACCGCTCACCGGAGCTAGCCGAACCTCACCGGAGCTAACCGAAGCTAACCGCTCACCGGAGCTAGCCGAACCTCACCGGAGCTAACCGAAGCTCACCGGAACTCCCCGACCCCCACCGAAGATGTCCGAAGTTGACCGAGGGGCGTGTCTAAACAGACCCGCTGACTCGGCTTCACTTTGGGACCAAAAACCGTTTCTCCGTTAAAAAAGGACGTTAAACGAACCGGAGCCGGTGTTTCACACACTCAGGTATTTACACACACACTCATGAGTGTGTGTGTGTGTATGTGTGTGTGTGTGTGTGTGTGTGTGTGTGTGTGTGTTCTGTAGTTTAGCTGAATTACTCTGAACTCTAACGGCCCGGGTCTCTTTCCTTAAAGCGACCGAACAGAAGTTAAACTTCACTAAAGTTTCTGTTTTTAAAACTTCCTTTATTCTTTTATAATAATATATATTATTATATATAAATAATAATAATAATGATAAAAGCTGTTCTTGTGTCTGTTCGTGTGTTTGTTTCGCTGCAGATGCAGAGAAACTGTGGAAGCTCTTTAATGCAAATGTTGTTTTATTTATTATTTTAAATCTTGAGAAACTTTATCAAAACAATAAGTTTGTATTTTAAAATAATGAGTTCAAACATAATTAGTTACCGTTCAACTTTAATCTCAAATTAAAGTTTTTTTCTTGTACATTTATGAATTTTGTCTCAGAGAAGATTTAAAGATTTATTTTAAATTAAATTAATAATTTAAATTAAATAAAAAATGTAATTAATTCAATTTATTATTATTTTCTTGTTACATTTTCATTATTCTAATATTTTTATTATAATATCTTAATGTCCAGTATTTCTATTTTATTTGCATTTATTTATTATTATGTTTTTATTTTTAATTATTTTATGTTTTAATATTTAATATTTTATTGTCGACTGAAGAATCTGATTCATCGACTGTTTTGCACAAATAAACTTAATTTTGTCACCGTGTTTCGTCTGCAGACGATGATGAAGACAATGTGACCTGTGACCTTTGACCTGTGACCTGTGACCTGGACGCTGCTGTGACCTTTGACCTGTGACCTGGACGCTGCTGTGACCTGTGACCTGGACGCTGCTGTGACCTTTGACCTGTGACCCGGACGCTGCTGTGACCTGTGACCTGTGATCCGGACGCACCTGTGACCTTTGACCTGGACGCCGCTGTGACCTTTGACCTAGACGCCGCTGTGACCTTTGACCTGGACGCCGCTGTGACCTGTGACCTGGACGCTGCTGTGACCTTTGACCTGTGATCCGGACGCACCTGTGACCTTTGACCTGGACGCCGCTGTGACCTTTGACCTAGACGCTGCTGTGACCTTTGACCTGGACGCCGCTGTGACCTTTGACCTGGACGCCGCTGTGACCTTTGACCTTTGACCTGGACGCTGCTGTGAACTGTGACCTGGCCGCCGCTGTGACCTGTGACCTGTGACCTGGACGCCGCTGTGACCTTTGACCTGTGACCTGTGACCTGGCCGCCGCTGTGACCCGGACGCTGCAGACCCGTTGGAGGACGTGTCAGCGATGGGGGACCCGTCAGCGATGGGGGACCCGTCAGCGATGGGGGACCCGTCAGCGATGGGGGACCCGTGGAGCGCGGCTCTGGCGCTCCTGCAGGCCTGGGTGTTCGTGGTGGTCTTCCTCATCATGCTGCCCGCCATGTTCGGCCTCTCTCTGGGGGTCACGGGGGTCTACATCCAGGTCCTGGTCCGGATCCTGGAGGTACGGGACTCTAACCGCGGACCTTTGTCCTCCTCCTGGTCCGTCACATGTTTGTGCTGCAGGGGTCAGAGGTCGTCTGGAAATAGCTGCGTTACGCAAAAACACAAACTCATCCACTGCGTTTCACGTTTGACCCAGAACTTTAGTTTAGAATTTACATTTAAGATTTATTTAATTTACCGTTCATTAAATTTACCATTTATTAAATTTACCGTTTATTTAATTTAACATTTATTAAATTTACAAATTATTAAATTTACCAATTATTAAATTTACCATTTATTAAATTTACCATTTATTAAATTTACCGTTTATTTAATTTAACATTTATTAAATTTAACATTTATTTAATTACCATTTATTAAATTTACCATTTATTTAATTTACCATTTATTTAATTTACCGTTTATTTAATTTAACATTTATTAAATTTAACATTTATTTAATTAACATTTATTAAATTTACCATTTATTAAATTACCATTTATTAAATTTACCATTTATTAAATTACCATTTATTAAATTTACCATTTATTTAATTTACCATTTATTTAATTTACCATTTATTAAATTTACCATTTATTTAATTTACCGTTTATTAAATTTACCAATTATTAAACTTAACATTTATTAAACTTAACATTTATTAAACTTAACATTTATTAAATTTACCATTTATGTAATTTACCATTTATTAAATTAAACATTTGAAGCTCAGAGATTTTTACATTTTCAACATTAATCTGTTGTTTTTTCTTAATTTACGACTTTGATCCCAGAGAAAATTAACGTTTTTTTGTGAATTTGTACTTTTTTTCTTGTTAATTTACGACTTAAATCTGGAGATTTAAGTTTTTTTATGTCTTATTATATTTTAATTTACAGCTTTAGTCAGAGAGAATTAAAGTTTTTACTCATAGATTTGTTTATTTTTTCTTGTTAATTTAAATAATTCTTATTTAATGTCTCATTATTCTTAATGTAAATTTCTTGTTAGTTTCTTGTTAATTTCTGATTTTAATCTCAGAGATTATTAAAGTGATTCTTGACGTCGTATTCTTTTATATTTATGTATAAATGTTTAATAATCAGCAGTTTCTCTCTCTGCAGTGGGCGACGTTACGGATCCAGAGAGGACGACAGCAGCAGCCCAGCGTGCCCGTGCCCCTGCCCGACGGTGAGTCACTGTGACCACGCCACCGTGTGGTCGTCCAGGCGACACCGTGGTCGTCCAGGCGACACCGTGTGGTCGTCCAGGCGACACCGTGTGGTCGTCCAGGCGACACCGTGGTCGTCCAGGCGACACCGTGGTCGTCCAGGCGACACCGTGGTCGTCCAGGCGACACCGTGTGGTCGTCCAGGCGACACCGTGGTCGTCCAGGCGACACCGTGGTCGTCCAGGCGACACCGTGGGGTCGTCCAGGCGACACCGTGTGGTCGTCCAGGCGACACCGTGTGGTCGTCCAGGCGACACCGTGTGGTCGTCCAGGCGCACCGTGTGGTCGTCCAGGCGACACCGTGGTCGTCCAGGCGACACCGTGGGGTCGTCCAGGCGACACCGTGGGGTCGTCCAGGCGACACCGTGGGGTCGTCCAGGCGACACCGTGGTCGTCCAGGCGACACCGTGGTCGTCCAGGCGACACCGTGTGGTCGTCCAGGCGACACCGTGTGGTCGTCCAGGCGACACCGTGTGGTCGTCCAGGCGACACCGTGTGGTCGTCCAGGCGACACCGTGGTCGTCCAGGCGACACCGTGGTCGCCGTGTCTGTGTTTCTGCAGCGTCGTCGTCTCTAAACTTTTTCCACACCTTGTTTTTTTAGACCGAAGCTGCAAAAATAAAATAAATAAACGACTCGATAAATGAATTAATACGACATTTAATGTGCCGAAAAATAAATAAATAAATGTTTTTTGACATTTTTATTAATTTTAAATTTATATTAAATGTATTAATACATTAACTAATATTATTATTATTATTATATATGATATCTTTCTTCACTTTCTAGTACTAGAACGTATTTTTTGAATATATCTGAATGCAGGACTTATACTTATTGGGGCCTCTTTTTACATTTTTTTACATTCAGATTAAAATAAGTGAATAAATAAAAATGTGAAACAGATTCAGGATCTGTTTAACGTGACGACACGAGTCACGAAGCTGCACTTCCCTCAGGACATCATGGGACACTGTGTGTGTGCGTGCGCGTGTGTGTGTGTGTGTCTGTGTGTGTGTGTGTGTGTGTCTGTGTGTGTGTGTGTGTGTGTGTGTGTGTGTGTGTGTGTGTGTGTGTGTGTGTGTGTGTGTGTGTGTGACTGTGTGTGTGACTGTGTGTCCTTGTGTGTGTGTGTGTGTGTGTGTCTGGTCTCAGGAGGATGAAGCAACAGCAGATTACAGAACTAAAGACAAACAGTTGAGCCACAGAGGAACATTTTTAAAACAGTGAAAAACTGAAACCATTGATTTCTCTGACATTTGTTCATTTTTTATTGTTTATTTAAAACTTTAATTTCACATTATTCCAATTTTTTTCTTGTAACTTTATATTTTTTCCTCAGTTTATAACTTTAATCTTGTAAATATTTAATATTACTCTTGTACATGTTTGACTTTAATCTCAGAGATTATTAAAGTTCATCATCTGCACTAATATTATTATTATTATTATTATTATTATTATTAATATAGTTATTATCATCATTGATCACTAACCCTTCTGCTGCGCTCGTGTCCCAGGGATCATCCAGCGAGCGGGCGGCTCCATGGAGGAGGAGATGGGGCGGGGGCGGAGCTCCGGGGCGCCGGCGCCCGGTGAGTTCCCCCTCAGCGACGCCTTGTACTTCTGTCAGAAGGGCGTGGAGAGCATCGTGCAGGACCAGGTGACTCAGCGCTTCTCCTCCGAGGAGCTGGCCTCCTGGAACCTGCTCACCAGGACCAACCACAACTTCACCTACATCAGCCTCCGCCTCACCCTCATCTGGGGGCTCGGGGTCCTGGTGCGCTACGGCGTCCTGCTCCCCCTCAGGTCGGGCTCAGCCGGGCGCCCCTTTAATATGTTATTATTCCTCATTAATGATGTTAAAGATGATCTGTTTTATTATTATTATAATAATTAATAATGATGAATCTCTGCAGGGTCACGCTGGCTCTGATCGGACTCTCGTGGCTCGTGATCGGAACCGTTCTGGTTGGAAGTTTACCTGAGAGCAGGTACGGCAACACAGCAACTCAGCAACACAGCAACACAGCAACACATCAACACAACAACAACACAACAACAACACAGCAACAACACAACAACACAGCAACTCAGCAGCAACTCAGCAACTCAGCAACACAGCAACAACAACAGCAACAACAACAACAGCAACTCAGCAACAACAACACGGCAACTCAGCAACTCAGCAACAACAACACGGCAACTCAGCAACACAGCAACAACAACAGCAACAACAACAACAGCAACTCAGCAACTCAGCAACAACAACACGGCAACTCAGCAACAACAACAACAACACAGCAACACGGCAACAACAACAACAACACAGCAACTCAGCAACAACAACAACAACACAGCAACAACTCAGCAACACAGCAACTCAGCAACTCAGCAACACAGCAACACGGCAACAACAACAACTCAGCAACTCAGCAACACAGCAACTCAGCAACACAGCAACAACAACAGCAACAACTCAGCAACACAGCAACAACAACAGCAACAACTCAGCAACACAGCAACACAACAACAACAACAGCAGCAACACAGCAACTTAGCAACACAGCAACAACACAGCAACAACAACAACACAACAACAACTCAGCAACTCAGCAACAACAACACAGCAACTCAGCAACACAACAACTCAGCAACAACACAGCAACTCAGCAACTCAGCAACAACACAGCAACTTATCAACACAGCAACTTAGCAACACAACAACAACACAGCAACAACACAGCAACTCAGCAACACAGCAACAACAACACAGCAACTCAGCAACACAACAACACAGCAACATAGCAACACAGCAACAACAACACAGCAACTCAGCAACACAGCAACAACAACACAACAACACAGCAACATAGCAACACAGCAACAACACAGCAACTCAGCAACAACAACAACAACACAGCAACAACTCAGCAACACAGCAACTCAGCAACACAGCAACACGGCAACAACAACAACACAACAACAACTCAGCAACTCAGCAACTCAGCAACACAGCAACAACAACAGCAACAACTCAGCAACACAGCAACACAACAACAACAACAGCAGCAACACAGCAACTTAGCAACACAGCAACAACAACAACACAACAGCAACTCAGCAACAACAACACGGCAACTCAGCAACACAGCAACTCAGCAACACAACAACTCAGCAACAACACAGCAACTCAGCAACTCAGCAACAACACAGCAACTTATCAACACAGCAACTTAGCAACACAACAACAACACAGCAACACAGCAACAACACAGCAACTCAGCAACACAGCAACAACAACACAGCAACTCAGCAACACAACAACACAGCAACATAGCAACACAGCAACAACAACACAGCAACTCAGCAACACAGCAACAACAACACAACAACACAGCAACATAGCAACACAGCAACAACACAGCAACTCAGCAACACAGCAACAACACAGCAACTCAGCAACACAGCAACAACAACACAGCAACTCAGCAACACAGCAACACAACAACACAGCAACATAGCAACACAGCAACAACAACACAGCAACTCAGCAACAACACAGCAACAACAACACAGCAACAACAACACAGACAACAACAGCAGCAACAACAACAACACAGCAACAACAACACAGCAACAACAACACAGCAACTCAGCAACACAGCAGCAACAACAACACAGCAACTCAGCAACAACACAGCAACAACAACACAACAACACAGCAACATAGCAACACAGCAACAACAACACAGCAACTCAGCAACAACACAGCAACAACAACACAGCAACAACAACACAGACAACAACAGCAGCAACAACAACAACACAGCAACAACAACACAGCAACAACAACAACAACACAGCAACAACTCAGCAACAACAACAACTCAGCAACAGCAACAACAAAACAGCAACAACACAACAACAGCAGCAACAACAACAACAGCAGCAACAACACAGCAACAACAACATCAACACAGCAACAACAACAACAACAACACAGCAACAACAACACAGTAACAACATCAACACAGCAACAACACAACAACAACAACAACACAGCAACAACACAACAACAACAACACAGCAACAACACAACAACAGCAGCAACAACAACAACAACAACACAGCAACAACAACACAGTAACAACATCAACACAGCAACAACACAACAACAACAACAACACAGCAACAACACAGTAACAACATCAACACAGCAACAACACAACAACAACAACAACAACACAGCAACAACACAACAACAACACAGCAACAACATAAAACTTACATTACTTATATTAATATCTATAAATTTAACTTTAATAATAATATAGATTATTATTAAAGTTACATTATTAATAAATATATATATATATATATTTATTAATAATGTAACTTTAATAATAATAATAATAATATAAACTGTAACATAATGTAATAACATGAACCCTGTGTGTTCCAGAGTGAAGAGCTTCCTCAGTGAGTTGGTTCATCTGACGTGTTACAGGATCTGTGCCAGAGGCCTTTCAGCCACCGTGGCCTACCACCACAGGTGAGCCTTCAACAGCTACAAGGTCCTTACACAACGACAAGGTCAGCCACCGTGGCCTACCACCACAGGTGAGCCTTCAACAACCACAAGGTCCTTCAACAACGACAAGGTCAGCCACCGTGGCCTACCACAACAGGTGAGCCTTCAACAACCACAAGGTCCTTCAACAACCACAAGGTCAGCCACCGTGGCCTACCACCACAGGTGAGCCTTCAACAACCACAAGGTCCTTCAACAACGACAAGGTCAGCCACCGTGGCCTACCACCACAGGTGAGCCTTCAACAACCACAAGGTCCTTCATTTCAACAACCACAAGGTCAGCCACCGTGGCCTACCACCACAGGTGAGCCTTCAACAACCACAAGGTCCTTCAACAACCACAAGGTCAGCCACCGTGGCCTACCACCACAGGTGAGCCTTCAACAACCACAAGGTCCTTCAACAACGACAAGGTCAGCCACCGTGGCCTACCACCACAGGTGAGCCTTCAACAGCTACAAGGTCCTTCAACAACCACAAGGTCAGCCACCGTGGCCTACCACCACAGGTGAGCCTTCAACAACCACAAGGTCCTTCAACAACCACAAGGTCAGCCACCGTGGCCTACCACCACAGGTGAGCCTTCAACAACCACAAGGTCCTTCAACAACCACAAGGTCAGCCACCGTGGCCTACCACCACAGGTGAGCCTTCAACAGCTACAAGGTCCTTCAACAACCACAAGGTCAGCCACCGTGGCCTACCACCACAGGTGAGCCTTCAACAACCACAAGGTCCTTCAACAACCACAAGGTCAGCCACCGTGGCCTACCACCACAGGTGAGCCTTCAACAACCCCAAGGTCCTTCAACAACGACAAGGTCAGCCACCGTGGCCTACCACCACAGGTGAGCCTTCAACAACTACAAGGTCCTTACACAACGACAAGGTCAGCCACCGTGGCCTACCACCACAGGTGAGCCTTCAACAGCTACAAGGTCCTTCAACAACCACAAGGTCAGCCACCGTGGCCTACCACCACAGGTGAGCCTTCAACAACCACAAGGTCCTTCAACAACCACAAGGTCAGCCACCGTGGCCTACCACCACAGGTGAGCCTTCAACAACCACAAGGTCCTTCAACAACCACAAGGTCAGCCACCGTGGCCTACCACCACAGGTGAGCCTTCAACAGCTACAAGGTCCTTCAACAACCACAAGGTCAGCCACCGTGGCCTACCACCACAGGTGAGCCTTCAACAACCACAAGGTCCTTCAACAACCACAAGGTCAGCCACCGTGGCCTACCACCACAGGTGAGCCTTCAACAACCCCAAGGTCCTTCAACAACGA
>NC_139841.1:29620680-29623180 GCF_963691815.1 Echiichthys vipera
TTAAACACATTATATTAAAGATAAGTCAAGTTTAAAGATGTTTAAACACATTAAATTAAAGATAAGTCGAGTTTAAAGATGTTTAAACACATTATATTAAAGATAAGTCGAGTTTAAAGATGTTTAAACACATTATATTAAAGATAAGTCAAGTTTAAAGATGTTTAAACACATTATATTAAAGATAAGTCGAGTTTAAAGATGTTTAAACACATTATATTAAAGATAAGTCAAGTTTAAAGATGTTTAAACACATTATATTAAAGATAAGTCAAGTTTAATCACATTATATTAAAGATAAGTCAAGTTTAAAAAAGTTTAAACACATTATATTAAAGATAAGTCAAGTTTAAAGATGTTTAAACACATTATATTAAAGATAAGTCGAGTTTAAAGATGTTTAATCACATTATATTAAAGATAAGTCGAGTTTAAAGATGTTTAAACACATTATATTAAAGATAAGTCAAGTTTAAAGATGTTTAAACACATTATATTAAAGATAAGTCAAGTTTAAAGATGTTTAAACACATTATATTAAAGATAAGTCGAGTTTAAAGATGTTTAAACACATTATATTAAAGATAAGTCAAGTTTAAAGATGTTTAAACACATTATATTAAAGATAAGTCAAGTTTAAAGATGTTTAATCACATTATATTAAAGATAAGTCGAGTTTAAAGATGTTTAAACACATTATATTAAAGATAAGTCAAGTTTAAAGATGTTTAAACACATTATATTAAAGATAAGTCAAGTTTAAAGATGTTTAAACACATTATATTAAAGATAAGTCGAGTTTAAAGATGTTTAAACACATTATATTAAAGATAAGTCAAGTTTAAAGATGTTTAAACACATTATATTAAAGATAAGTCGAGTTTAAAGATGTTTAAACTCATTATATTAAAGATAAGTCGAGTTTAAACACATTATATTAAAGATAAGTCGAGTTTAAACACATTATATTAAAGATAAGTCAAGTTTAAAGATGTTTAAACACATTATATTAAAGATAAGTCAAGTTTAAAGATGTTTAAACACATTATATTAAAGATAAGTCGAGTTTAAAGACGTTTAAACACATTATATTAAAGATAAGTCGAGTTTAAAGATGTTTAAACACATTATATTAAAGATAAGTCGAGTTTAAAGATGTTTAAACACATTATATTAAAGATAAGTTGAGTTTAAAGATGTTTAAACACATTATATTAAAGATAAGTCGAGTTTAGTCGAGTTTAAACACATTATATTAAAGATAAGTCGAGTTTAAAGATGTTTAAACACATTATATTAAAGATAAGTCAAGTTTAAAGATGTTTAAACACATTATATTAAAGATAAGTCGAGTTTAAAGATGTTTAATCACATTATATTAAAGATAAGTCAAGTTTAAAGATGTTTAAACACATTATATTAAAGATAAGTCAAGTTTAAAGATGTTTAATCACATTATATTAAAGATAAGTCGAGTTTAAAGATGTTTAAACACATTATATTAAAGATAAGTCAAGTTTAAAGATGTTTAAACACATTATATTAAAGATAAGTCAAGTTTAAAGATGTTTAAACACATTATATTAAAGATAAGTCGAGTTTAAACACATTATATTAAAGATAAGTCGAGTTTAAAGATGTTTAAACACATTATATTAAAGATAAGTCAAGTTTAAAGATGTTTAAACACATTATATTAAAGATAAGTCAAGTTTAAAGATGTTTAATCACATTATATTAAAGATAAGTCAAGTTTAAAGATGTTTAATCACATTATATTAAAGATAAGTCGAGTTTAAAGATGTTTAATCACATTATATTAAAGATAAGTCAAGTTTAAAGATGTTTAAACACATTATATTAAAGATAAGTCGAGTTTAAAGATGTTTAAACACATTATATTAAAGATAAGTCAAGTTTAAAGATGTTTAAACACATTATATTAAAGATAAGTCGAGTTTAAACACATTATATTAAAGATAAGTCGAGTTTAAACACATTATATTAAAGATAAGTCAAGTTTAAAGATGTTTAAACACATTATATTAAAGATAAGTGAAGTTTAAAGATGTTTAAACTCATTATATTAAAGATAAGTCGAGTTTAAAGATGTTTAAACACATTATATTAAAGATAAGTCGAGTTTAAACACATTATATTAAAGATAAGTCGAGTTTAAAGATGTTTAAACACATTATATTAAAGATAAGTCGAGTTTAAAGATGTTTAAACACATTATATTAAAGATAAGTCGAGTTTAAAGATGTTTAATCACATTATATTAAAGATAAGTCGAGTTTAAAGATGTTTAAACACATTATATTAAAGATAAGTCGAGTTTAAAGATGTTTAAACACATTATATTAAAGATAAGTCGAGTTTAAAGATGTTTAAACACATTATATTAAAGATAAGTCGAGTTTAAAGATGTTTAAACACATTATATTAAAGATAAGTCGAGTTTAAAGATGTTTAAACACATTATATTAAAGATAAGTCA
>NC_139841.1:29628180-29635680 GCF_963691815.1 Echiichthys vipera
GCCAACAACACATGAACAACACGCCAACAACACGTGAACAACATGCCAACAACACTAGAACAACACGGCATCAGCACGGGAACAACACGCCAACAACACATGAACAACACGACAACAACACGGGAACAACACGTCAACAACATGCCAACAACACGTCAACAACACGCAAACAACACGACAACAACACGGGAACAACACGTCAACAACATGCCAACAACAACACGCCAACAACACGCCAACAACACGGGAACAACACGCAAACAACACGACAACAACACGCCAACAACACGTGAACAACACGCCCACAGCACGGGAACAACACGCCATCAACATGCAAACAACACGCAAACAACACGAGAACAACACGCCAACAACACGAGAACAACACGGCAACAACACGCAAACAACACGCCAACAGCACGGGAACAACACGCCATCAACATGCAAACAACACGCAAACAACACGAGAACAACACGCCAACAGCACGGGAACAACACCCCAACAACACGCAAACAACACGACAACAACACGACAACAACACGCCAACAACACGAGAACAATACCCCAAGAGCACGGGAACAACACGCCAACAAAACGAGAACAACACGCCAACAACACGTGAACAACACGCCAACAACACACAGACACCACGCCAACAACACCCCAACAGCACGGGAACAACACGCCAACAACACGCAAACAACACGACAACAACACGACAACAACACGCCAACAACACGAGAACAATACCCCAAGAGCACGGGAACAACACCCCAACAGCACGGGAACAACACGCCAACAACACGCAAACAACACGACAACAACACGCAAACAACACGACAACAACACGAGAACAATACCCCAAGAGCACGGGAACAACACCCCAACAGCACGGGAACAACACGCCAACAACACGCAAACAACACGACAACAACACGAGAACAACACGCCAACAACACGAGAACAATACCCCAAGAGCACGGGAACAACACCCCAACAGCACGGGAACAACACGCCAACAACACGCCAACAACACGAGAACAACACCCCAACAGCACGCAAACAACACGCCAACATCACGCAAACAACACGCCAACAACACGCCAACAACACGCCAACAACACGAGAACAACACCCCAACAGCACGCAAACAACACGCCAACATCACGCAAACAACACGCCAACAACATGCAAACAACATGCAAACAACACTTGAACAACACGCCAACAACACGTCAACAACACGCCAACAACACGCCAACAGCACAGGAAAAACACGCCATCAACACGCCAACAGCACAGGAACAACACGCCATCAACATGCAAACAACACGCAAACAACACGAGAACAACACGCCATCAACATGCAAACAACACGCAAACAACACGAGAACAACACGCCAACAGCACGGGAACAACACCCCAACAACACGCAAACACCACGACAACAACACGACAACAACACGCCAACAACACGAGAACAATACCCCAAGAGCACGGGAACAACACGCCAACAACACGAGAACAACACGCCAACAACACGTGAACAACACGCCAACAACACACAGACAACACGCCAACAACACCCCAACAGCACGGGAACAACACGCCAACAACACGCAAACAACACGACAACAACACGCAAACAACACGACAACAACACGAGAACAATACCCCAACAGCACGCAAACAACACGCCAACATCACGCAAACAACACGCCAACAACACGCCAACAACACGAGAACAACACCCCAACAGCACGCAAACAACACGCCAACATCACGCAAACAACACGCCAACAACATGCAAACAACATGCAAACAACACTTGAACAACACGCCAACAACACGTCAACAACACGCCAACAACACGCCAACAGCACAGGAAAAACACGCCATCAACACGCCAACAGCACAGGAACAACACGCCATCAACATGCAAACAACACGCAAACAACACGAGAACAACACGCCATCAACATGCAAACAACACGCAAACAACACGAGAACAACACGCCAACAGCACGGGAACAACACCCCAACAACACGCAAACAACACGACAACAACACGATAACAACACGCCAACAACACGAGAACAATACCCCAAGAGCACGGGAACAACACGCCAACAACACGAGAACAACACGCCAACAACACGTGAACAACACGCCAACAACACACAGACAACACGCCAACAACACCCCAACAGCACGGGAACAACACGCCAACAACACGCAAACAACACGACAACAACACGCAAACAACACGACAACAACACGAGAACAACACCCCAACAGCACGCAAACAACACGCCAACATCACGCAAACAACACGCCAACAACACGCCAACAACACGCCAACAACACGTCAACAACACGCCAACAACACGCCAACAGCACAGGAACAACACGCCATCAACATGCAAACAACACGCCAACAACACGAGAACAACACGCCAACAACACGCCAACAACACCCCAACAGCACGGGAACAACACGTCAACAACACGCCAACAACACATGAACAACACGCAAACAACACGCCAACAACACGAGAACAACACATGATCAACATGCCAACAACGCGCAACCTAGGTTTCACTGAGCTAACGTTAGCAAGGAGCTAATGTTAGCCAGCCTAGGTTACACTGGGCTAACGTTAGCTTAGCTACGCTGCATGGATCTGGCGTTGGTCGCTTTGTAGCGTTCGCTGATGAAGTCGTGGAGTCTCGAAGAATCAGCCGACGTTCTCCACTCAAGACAGGATGTTGCTATGTCAGCTAGCTAGAAGTTAGCAAGCTAACATTAGCAGCTAACAGCACCAATGAGAGCAACGCGAAACAAGAGCAACGAGAAACAAGAGCAACAAGAAACAAGAGCAACGAGAAACCAGAGCAACGAGAAACAAGAGCAACGAGAAACAAGAGCAACGAGAAACAAGAGCAACGAGAAACAAGAGCAACGAGAAACAAGAGCAACGAGGAACCAGAGCAACGAGAAACCAGAGCAACGAGAAACCAGAGCAACGAGAAACAAGAGCAACGAGAAACAAGAGCAACGTGAAACAAGAGCAACGAGAAACAAGAGCAACGAGAAACAAGAGCAACGAGGAACAAGAGCAACGAGAATCAAGAGCAACGAGAAACCAGAGCAACGAGAAACAAGAGCAACGAGAAACAAGAGCAACGAGAAACAAGAGCAACGAGAAACAAGAGCAACGAGAAACCAGAGCAACGAGAAACAAGAGCAACGAGAAACCAGAGCAACGAGAAACAAGAGCAACGAGAAACAAGAGCAACGAGAAACAAGAGCAACGAGAAACCAGAGCAACGAGAAACCAGAGCAACGAGGAACCAGAGCAACGAGAAACCAGAGCAACGAGAAACAAGAGCAACGAGAAACAAGAGCAACTAGAAACAAGAGCAACGAGAAACAAGAGCAACGAGAAACAAGAGCAACGAGAAACAAGAGCAACGAGAAACCAGAGCAACCAGAAACAAGAGCAACGAGAAACCAGAGCAACGAGAAACAAAAGCAACGAGGAACAAGAGCAACGAGAAACAAGAGCAACGAGAAACAAGAGCAACGAGAAACCAGAGCAACGAGAAACCAGAGCAACGAGAAACGAGAGCAACAAGAAACCAGAGCAACTAGAAACAAGAGCAACGAGAAACCAGAGCAACGAGAAACAAGAGCAACGAGAAACCAGAGCAACGAGAAACAAGAGCAACGAGAAAGAAGAAACAAGAGCAACGAGAAACAAGAGCAACGAGAAACCAGAGCAACGAGAAACAAGAGCAACGAGAAACAAGAAACAAGAGCAACGAGAAACAAGAGCAACGAGGAACAAGAGCAACGAGAAACAAGAGCAACGAGAAACAAGAGCAACGAGAAACCAGAGCAACGAGAAACAAGAGCAACGAGGAACAAGAGCAACGAGGAACAAGAGCAACGAGAAACAAGAGCAACGAGCAACAAGAGCAACGAGGAACAAGAGCAACGAGAAACCAGAGCAACGAGGAACAAGAGCAACGAGAAACAAGAGCAACGAGAAACAAGAGCAACGAGAAACCAGAGCAACGAGAAACAAGAGCAACGAGAAACAAGAGCAACGAGAAACCAGAGCAACGAGAAACAAGAGCAACGAGAAACAAGAGCAACGAGAAACAAGAGCAACGAGAAACCAGAGCAACGAGAAACAAGAGCAACGAGAAACCAGAGCAACGAGAAACAAGAGCAACGAGAAACAAGAGCAACGAGAAACCAGAGCAACGAGAAACCAGAGCAACGAGAAACAAGAGCAACGAGAAACCAGAGCAACGAGAAACCAGAGCAACGAGAAACCAGAGCAACGAGAAACCAGAGCAACGAGAAACAAGAGCAACGAGAAACAAGAGCAACGAGAAACAAGAGCAACGAGAAACAAGAGCAACGAGAAACAAGAGCAACGAGAAACAAGAGCAACAAGAGCAACGAGAAACAAGAGCAACGAGAAACAAGAGCAACGAGAAACAAGAGCAACGAGAAACAAGAGCAACGAGAAACAAGAGCAACGAGAAACCAGAGCAACGAGAAACAAGAGCAACGAGAAACAAGAGCAACGAGAAACAAGAGCAACGAGAAACAAGAGCAACGAGAAACCAGAGCAACGAGAAACAAGAGCAACGAGAAACCAGAGCAACGAGAAACCAGAGCAACGAGAAACCAGAGCAACGAGAAACAAGAGCAACGAGAAACCAGAGCAACGAGAAACAAGAGCAACCAGAAACAAGAGCAACCAGAAACAAGAGCAACCAGAAACAAGAGCAACCAGAAACAAGAGCAACGAGAAACAAGAGCAACGAGAAACCAGAGCAACGAGAAACAAGAGCAACGAGAAACCAGAGCAACGAGAAACAAGAGCAACGAGAAACAAGAGCAACGAGAAACAAGAGCAACGAGAAACAAGAGCAACGAGGAACAAGAGCAACGAGAAACAAGAGCAACCAGAAACCAGAGCAACGAGAAACCAGAGCAACGAGAAACCAGAGCAACGAGAAACCAGAGCAACGAGAAACAAGAGCAACGAGAAACCAGAGCAACGAGAAACAAGAGCAACGAGAAACCAGAGCAACGAGAAACAAGAGCAACGAGAAACAAGAGCAACGAGAAACAAGAGCAACTGCGGCTTCACCGCGTCTTAATTTCACCTCAGCAGCAGAAATCAATAAATTAATAAATCAATAAATTATCATCTATTTTTAGTCATTTTGCATCTTTTTGTGCTGGTTTTGCATCTGTTTTTAGTCATTTTGCATCTTTTTGTGCTGGTTTTGCATCTATTTTTAGTCATTTTGCATCTTTTTGTGCTGGTTTTGCATCTATTTTTAGTCATTTTGCATCTTTTTGTGGTGGTTTTGCATCTATTTTTAGTCATTTTGCATCTTTTTGTGCTGGTTTTGCATCTATTTTTAGTCATTTTGCATCTTTTTGTGCTGGTTTTGCATCTATTTTTAGTCATTTTGCATCTTTTTGTGCTGGTTTTGCATCTATTTTTAGTCATTTTGCATCTTTTTGTGGTGGTTTTGCATCTATTTTGAGTCATTTTGCATCTTTTTGTGCTGGTTTTGCATCTATTTTGAGTCATTTTGCATCTTTTTGTGCTGGTTTTGCATCTATTTTTAGTCATTTTGCATCTTTTTGTGCTGGTTTTGCATCTATTTTCAGTCATTTTGCATCTTTTTATGCTGGTTTTGCATCTATTTTGAGTCATTTTGCATCTTTTTGTGCTGGTTTTGCATCTATTTTGAGTCATTTTGCATCTTTTTGTGCTGGTTTTGCATCTATTTTTAGTCATTTTGCATCTTTTTGTGGTGGTTTTGCATCTATTTTTAGTCATTTTGCATCTTTTTGTGCTGGTTTTGCATCTATTTTTAGTCATTTTGCATCTTTTTGTGCTGGTTTTGCATCTATTTTTAGTCATTTTGCATCTTTTTGTGCTGGTTTTGCATCTATTTTTAGTCATTTTGCATCTTTTTGTGGTGGTTTTGCATCTATTTTGAGTCATTTTGCATCTTTTTGTGCTGGTTTTGCATCTATTTTGAGTCATTTTGCATCTTTTTGTGCTGGTTTTGCATCTATTTTTAGTCATTTTGCATCTTTTTGTGCTGGTTTTGCATCTATTTTCAGTCATTTTGCATCTTTTTATGCTGGTTTTGCATCTATTTTGAGTCATTTTGCATCTTTTTGTGCTGGTTTTGCATCTATTTTGAGTCATTTTGCATCTTTTTGTGCTGGTTTTGCATCTATTTTTAGTCATTTTGCATCTTTTTGTGCTGGTTTTGCATCTATTTTCAGTCATTTTGCATCTTTTTATGCTGGTTTTGCATCTATTTTTAGTCATTTTGCATCTTTTTGTGCTGGTTTTGCATCTATTTTCAGTCATTTTGCATCTTTTTATGCTGGTTTTGCATCTATTTTCAGTCATTTTGCATCTTTTTGTGGTGGTTTTGCATCTATTTTGAGTCATTTTGCATCTTTTTGTGCTGGTTTTGCATCTATTTTGAGTCATTTTGCATCTTTTTGTGCTGGTTTTGCATCTATTTTTAGTCATTTTGCATCTTTTTGTGCTGGTTTTGCATCTATTTTCAGTCATTTTGCATCTTTTTATGCTGGTTTTGCATCTATTTTTAGTCATTTTGCATCTTTTTGTGCTGGTTTTGCATCTATTTTGAGTCATTTTGCATCTTTTTGTGCTGGTTTTGCATCTATTTTTAGTCATTTTGCATCTTTTTGTGCTGGTTTTGCATCTAGTTTTAGTCATTTTGCATCTTTTTGTGCTGGTTTTGCATCTATTTTGAGTCATTTTGCATCTTTTTGTGCTGGTTTTGCATCTATTTTTAGTCATTTTGCATCTTTTTGTGCTGGTTTTGCATCTAGTTTTAGTCATTTTGCATCTTTTTTGAGTCATTCCTTTAGAAATCAGCAGAAACTTCTGTGAGAATTGAACACTTTTTAATCTGTGAGCGTGCGGTGGCCCCCGGCCCTCGGTCCCCCCGGCCCTCGGCCCCCCCTGCCCCCCCGGCCCTGGCCCCCCCTGAGCCCCCCTGCCCCCCCCCTCGGCCCCCCCGGCCCCCCCCCGGCCCTCGGCCCCCCCTGCCCCCCCGGCCCTCGGCCCCCCCTGGCCCCCCCTGGCCCCCCCCGGCCCCCCCGGCCCCGGCACCATGTTGATGGATGACGTTTTAATGCAGCTGAATGTTGTTTTTACTGAACAGGCAAAACTATAAATTTTTACTTCATTGGCAACGATCGCGCCCTTTGCATAAACGCGCGGCGGCGGCGGCGGCGGCGGCGGCGCCCATGAATAATCGGCGCTCGCAGCAGATGCTACTTTGCAGAAACCAATTCCTCGGCTAAGATTTGCAGAAGATTAATTGTGTGCAGCTGTTTCGTGGTCGCTGCGATCTTAATACATTTATGATGCGTTCAGACGAGAGGCAGCGGAGCCCGAGCGAGCGCC
>NC_139841.1:29640680-29643180 GCF_963691815.1 Echiichthys vipera
CTATTCCAGCTGTTTACGTTTCTGTTAGCTAACTATTCCACCTGTTTGTTTCTGTTAGCTAACTATTTCAGCTGTTTGTTTCTGTTAGCTAACTATTTCAGCTGTTTATGTTTCTGTTAGCTAACTATTTCAACTGTTATGTTTCTGTTAGTTAACTATTTCAACTGTTTATGTTTCTGTTAGCTAACTATTTCAACTGTTTATGTTTCTGTTAGCTAACTATTCCAGCTGTTTACGTTTCTGTTAGCTAACTATTTCATCTGTTTATGTTTCTGTTAGCTAACTATTTCATCTGTTTATGTTTCTGTTAGCTAACTATTTCATCTGTTTATGTTTCTGTTAGCTAACTATTCCACCTGTTTGTTTCTGTTAGCTAACTATTTCAGCTGTTTATGTTTCTGTTAGCTAACTATTTCAGCTGTTTGTTTCTGTTAGCTAACTATTTCAGCTGTTTATGTTTCTGTTAGCTAACTATTTTAACTGTTTATGTTTCTGTTAGCTAACTATTTCAGCTGTTTATGTTTCTGTTAGCTAACGATTTCAGCTGTTTATGTTTCTGTTAGCTAACTATTTCATCTGTTTATGTTTCTGTTAGCTAACTATTTCATCTGTTTATGTTTCTGTTAGCTAACTATTTCAGCTGTTTATGTTTCTGTTAGCTAACTATTTCAACTGTTTATGTTTCTGTTAGCTAACTATTCCAGCTGTTTACGTTTCTGTTAGCTAACTATTTCATCTGTTTATGTTTCTGTTAGCTAACTATTCCACCTGTTTGTTTCTGTTAGCTAACTATTTCAGCTGTTTATGTTTCTGTTAGCTAACTATTTCAGCTGTTTATGTTTCTGTTAGCTAACTATTTTAACTGTTTATGTTTCTGTTAGCTAACTATTTCAGCTGTTTATGTTTCTGTTAGCTAACTATTTTAACTGTTTATGTTTCTGTTAGCTAACTATTTCAACTGTTTATGTTTCTGTTAGCTAACTATTCCAGCTGTTTACGTTTCTGTTAGCTAACTATTCCACCTGTTTGTTTCTGTTAGCTAACTATTTCAGCTGTTTGTTTCTGTTAGCTAACTATTTCAGCTGTTTATGTTTCTGTTAGCTAACTATTTCAACTGTTATGTTTCTGTTAGTTAACTATTTCAACTGTTTATGTTTCTGTTAGCTAACTATTTCAACTGTTTATGTTTCTGTTAGCTAACTGTTTCAGCTGCTAACTGTTTCTGTTAGCTAACTATTTCAGCTGTTTCCGTCCTTATCTTCGGCGTACCAAATGTAAACTCTGCCATTAGCACCATCGCGGACAGGAAGTGTCTCGTGGCGCCGGTGGAGTCTGAACCATTTTGACTGAAACGTGAACGAGGCGTCGAAGTGAAGCTGGAACTCTGGAGACCGACGCGAGGACACGCGCGCTCTCATCCCGGGTGTAAATTAGGCCGCGGCGCCGTGACAGCGCTGGAGGATGAAATATGTGGAACAGCACCTCCCTGACAAGACGTATACGGAGGATTAAAACGCTGCCATTTATTTGCCATTTGCTGTTATTAATATTCATGATCAATCACCAGCAAAGAGCCCAAAGAGCCACTCGTTGTGTGTTTTATGATGGATATTAACGACGACCCGAGCGCTTACTTCTCCCACTCGTGCCGCGCTCGACTCTTAATGATCAAAAGTATTAATTCCCACAGTTTTCCATTATTAATATCCTGGATGGAGATAAAAAGTAATATTAATGTAAGGCTAACGTAAAGACGGAGTCATTATTTAAGTGCTGTCAGCGTGATAAGGCTTTATTTCCATTTAAACACAGACATTAATTTCTCTAATGCTGAGTAATCAGAGGCTGTGTGAGGGAGAAGCTTGTTAAAGTCCTCATAAATCTCCGCGGCGTTATGGATCCGCGGAGCGCAGCAGGAGGATTATCTGTGTGCGCGGAGAGGAAGCCGTCACCAAACGCTCTCTCTGCGCCTCAGACACGACCACGACCGTAAAGCTGCGTTATTACATATTTCATAATTAATACAAATGTAAATAAAACAAATGTGAACAAACTTTAAAACTAAAACAACGTTTCAGGAGATGAAACACGTCATTTTTACATCAGAGTCACAGGAACCATAAAGATCTGAGGCCGTAACGTGATGTTTTTATATTATATTTAATATATTTAATATAATAAAACAGTTTAACAAGTTATATTCATTTATAATCCTATTTATGAACATTATTATGTTTATTTGCATGAGTTATTATCATGTTAACACGAGTAATATTGATTTATTATCTTATTTATGAAGGTTTCTATCTTATTTATAAAGGTTATTATGTTATTTATAAAGGTTATTATCTTATTTATAAAGGTTATTATCTTATTTATGAAGGTTATTATCTTATTTATAAAGGGTATTATGTTATTTATAAAGGTTATTATCTTATTTATAAAGGTTATTATCTTATTTATGAAGGTTATTATCTTATTTATAAAGGTTATTATGTTA
>NC_139841.1:29648180-29678180 GCF_963691815.1 Echiichthys vipera
CTCACCTGTCGTCCTCCTCACCTGTCCAGCTCCTCACCTGTCCTCCTCCTCACCTGTCCACCTGCTCACCTGTCCTCCTCCTCACCTGTCCTCCTGCTCACCTGTCCACCTCCTCCCCTGTCCTCCTCCTCACCTGTCCTCCTGCTCACCTGTCCTCCCCCTCACCTGCTCACCTGTCCTCCTGCTCACCTGTCCTCCCCCTCACCTGCTCACCTGTCCTCCTGCTCACCTGTCCTCCCCCTCACCTGCTCACCTGTCCTCCTGCTCACCTGTCCTCCTCCTCACCTGCTCACCTGTCCTCCTGCTCACCTGTCCTCCCCCTCACCTGCTCACCTGTCCTCCTGCTCACCTGTCCTCCTCCTCTGTCCTCCTGCTCACCTGTCCTCCTCCTCACCTGTCCTCCTGCTCACCTGTCCTCCTGCTCACCTGTCCTCCTCCTCACCTGCTCACCTGTCCTCCTCCTCACCTGTCCTCCTCCTCACCTGTCCTCCTGCTCACCTGTCCTCCTCCTCACCTCCTCACCTGTCCTCCTCCTCACCTGTCCTCCTGCTCACCTGTCCTCCTCCTCACCTGCTCACCTGTCCTCCCCCTCAACCTGTCCTCCTCCTCACCTGTCCACCTGTCCTCCTCACCTGCTCACCTGTCCTCCTGTCCTCCTCCTCACCTGTCCACCTGTCCTCCTCACCTGTCTGTCTGTCCACCGACCCCCCCCCACACACCTGCCCCCCCCCCCCACACACACACACACACCTGCCCCCCCCCCCCCCCCACACACACACCTGCCCCCCCGCCTGTTCCAATCTCGTCTCTCTCTCGTGTCTCAATAATTGAATTTGCTGCAGAAACAGCGTCCTGGAAAATTTCATTTCACTCCCGACGGGCGGATGTGTGTGTGTGTGTGTGTGTGTGTGTGTGTGTGTGTGTGTGTGTGTGTGACTGATCTATTCTCTCCTCCATTTCCCCGTCCCTCCACACACACACACACACACAGACACACACACACACACACACGCGTCCCACTCCATTTCGCAGCTCTCCTCCGGACGATGGCGAGGAGACTGTGACATCACACACACACACACACACACACACACACACACACACACAGAGACACACACACACACACACACACACACACACACACAGACACACACACACACAGACACACACACAGACACACACACACACACACACACACACAGACACACACACAGACACACACACACACACACACACACACACAGACACACACACACACACACACAGACACACACACACACACACACACACACACACACATTCACATCTTTGCTCCTGAAACGATTTGTTTGGATCAAAACAGAAAAATATTCAGTTTTTATGAAATCAAACATCGTTTTATGTGATTTTTCACATTAAAATAAATAAATAAATAAATAAACGATCGTTGATGTTTGAACGTTTTCATCACAAACGTCTTTAAATCTCTTTAAAAACACAAAAACATGAAAAATGAGAAGCTGCATTTCTTCATAAACGTCTTTTATTAAAGTTTATTAATTAATATTTATTAATGTTTGATTCTGGTTTGTAAGAAGAAAAGAAAAGAAAAGAAAAGAAAAGGTGTCGTTTTAAAATAAGAGACTCCGACGTCAAGTTTAAATATATATATTATTATATTAATATAATAATATCAATAAAATATAATAATATAAATAAAGTGTTTTATTTTCAAACAACATATTTTAGTTTTGATTTTTTATCTTTTTTATTTCTGAAGTTTTTCTTCTAAGTTTCTAAAAATATAATCTGAGATTATTAATAATTAATAATTATTAATAATAATTAATAATAATTAATAATTAATAATAATCTCAGATTATATTTGATTCTTTTAAAGACTTTGATCTTTGAAGTAAAGACAACGTTTTATATTTATTATATTACTATAATAATAATTTGTTTAACATATAAATAGAAATATAAAAATATTGATTTTCACCGTGGAAACGAACAAACAACATATTTTAGTTTTTATATTAATCTTCATTCTGATGCTTCATCAGGTTTGGACGCGTCCTCCTCCTCCTCTTCCTCCTCCTCCTCCTCCTCCTCCTCTTCCTCCTCCTCTTCCTCCTCCTCCTCCTCTTCCTCCTCCTCCTCTTCCTCCTCCTCCTCTTCCTCCTCCTCCTCCTCCTCTTCCTCCTCCTCCTCCTCCTCTTCCTCCTCCTCTTCCTCCTCTTCCTCCTCCTCCTCTTCCTCCTCCTCCTCCTCCTCCTCCTCCTCCTCCTCTTCCTCCTCCTCCTCCTCTTCCTCCTCCTCCTCCTCCTCTTCCTCCTCTTCCTCCTCCTCTTCGTCCTCTTCTTCCTCCTCTTCCTCCTCCTTTCTTCTCGTCCTCCTCTTCTTCCTCCTCCTCCTCCTCCTCCTCCTCCTCTTCCTCCCTGTCAGCGTCCTCGTGCTGCAGACACTGAGGGGTGGTGGTCCTGTGGTCAGGGGGGTGGGGGGGTCTATGGCCTGTGTGGGGGGGTGGTGGTCTTGTTGCCACGGTAACAGAGCGGCGGTCCTGGAGCAGCATTAGCGGCCCTTTTAATTTACAGCGGCTCGTATTGATCACAGCAGCGCAGATTACAGCGTTCAATGAAGCCAGTGATGAGGTATTAAGCAGCTGGAGCCCCCGGGGGCCTGGGGGGCCCGGGGGGGGCGGGGGGCCCCGGGGGGGGGGGGGGGGTGCCCGGGGCTCTGCCTGTGTACAGTTATTCCCCTGTAATGAAGTGGCTCTATGCAGCGGCATGGAGCCGCCAGGAAAAATAGATTGAAGATGATGAGCTCTTCAAAGTCATTCCTCGCTCTCTCATTCCACCTCATGCTCGCCGTCCACCCCCCCGCCCGCCGCCCACCCCCCCCGCCCGCAGACTGCCGGCCCCGCTCCCCGGAAACGCCTCGGATTTACTTAGGCCGCCGGACCGATGCAATTTTTATGACCTTATTGCTTTTTTACCATGGTAATAGTTTAGAATCAATTTATCAATCTGCAGCAGCCATCAGGCCGCTGCCCCCACAGATCAGCTGCAGGTCATTCCATCATCACGGCGCCGAGCACTGAGATGGAAAGACCCCCCCCCCCCCCCGCAGCAGAGCCCCCCGGCCCCCCCGCCCTGCAGACCTCCACCCCCGCCCCCCGGCCCTGCAACACGTACCCCATCAGTGGCGCGGCCCACATGAGGACGCTCCTCAAACAGCTCAGCAAACATGCTCTCACCAGTTTAACCCCCCATCCAGAGCCGGGGGGGGGGGGGGGGGGGGGGGCACAGGCACCGCCACAATAAGAGCCGGGGGGGGGGGGGGGGGCACAGGCACCGCCACAATAAGAGCCTCTCCTGCTCCGAAACAGCAGCTCTGTTGGTTCTGATCATCAGACGCTTTCAAGACCTGTTCAACAGAGAGAGACGGGGTTCAACACACACACACACACACACACACAGACACACACACACACACACACACACACACACACACAGACACACACACACACACACACACACACACACACACACACACACACACACTACAAATCAAATGTCTAAAACTGTTTGGATTTGTTCTAAAATTCCATCTTTTTACTTTAATTTTAATTTATTTTTATTTTTAGTCTGTGCATTTGTGCATTTGTACTTTTGTTCTTTTGTTTTGACTTAAATTTTATCGTTGCCTTTTTAAAACTCTATTTTTTGACACTTTAGTTTAATATATATTTTACTTTCTTTGTGACTCAACTGAACATGTGACAATAAACGTCTTTAATATATTTATATATATATACAAATATAAATAGATATTTATGTGTGTGTGTATATTCATATTTTAATTCTCCTGAGTTTGTGATTTAAAAAAATAAAATCTTGCAAAACTGTGAAATTATGTTTTAAATTAAGAGAATATTTGTTTTTAAATGTTTGAAGTTTTTCTTAATTTCTGAGTTTTCATCTAAAACCTTTTTTCTTTCACATTTATGAAAGTTTTCTTTATTATTATTATATAATGTTTCTTTATAATCTCAGGAAATATGTTTTTTATATTAAATATATATTTTTAAATGTTCGACTTTGTGCAAATCTTTGTCTTTTAATTCTGAGAATATTTAGTTTATTATCTTTAAATTTATAATGTTTTTCTTTTAAACGTCTGAGTTTTTAATCAGGAAACATATTTTTTAAATTCTCGTTAATTTGTTAATTTCCATCTTTTTAATCTCAAAGTTTGTTTTTTAATCTCAGGAAACAGATTTTTTAATCTCCTTAGTTTGTGATTTTAAAATGTTTCACTTTTGCAAATCTTTATATTTAATTCTCACAAAATTCAGAGAATATTTTATTTTTATCTTTAAATTTATGATGTTTTTCTTATAAATGTCTAATCTTTTAATCTCAGAGTTTATTTCTTTTACATTTATAAAAGTTTTCTTATAAATTTCTGACTTTTTAATCTTAGGAAACATGTTTTATTTTGCAAATCTTTCTTTTTAATTTTTGCAAAACTGTGAAATTTATCTTCTTGATTAAGAGAATATCTAATTTATTTTCTTTAAACTGATGTTTTTCTTAAACATTTCTAATGTTTTTAATCAGGAAACATGTTTTTTAAATCCTCATAAATGTGTAAAATCCATTTTTCTAATCTTTTAATTGAATCTTGTTCATAAATTTAAAGATTATTTGAGTTTTTTTCCATAAACTTGTGATTTTTTTTTGCACATTTATAAATTTTTATTCTCAGAAAATCTCAAAGTTTCTTTTTCTTTCACATTTATAAAAGTTTTCTTATAAACGTGCGACTTTATTTATAATATATAAATATGTTTGTTTATTATGTTTTTAATTATATTTATGTAAAATATATAAATATGTTTTTGAGTTTGAGATTTTATTTTGAAAATTCTCACAAAATCTGTGAAATCAAAATTATAAAAATGTTGTTTTCTTGTAAATTTATGAAGTTTTTCCATCGTATAATTTTGATTCATGTCTTTTTAATTTATGACTTTTTATCATCAGAGAATATTTTATTTGTTTTACAGTAAATTTGTGTTTTTTTGTGAAACAGGAAGTCGTCACAACCATAAAACACTAAAACCATAAAACGCTAAAACGTGCAAATCTGGACTCATCGTTGGTTTGGTTCCGTGTCTTTAACGCCCCCCCCCCCCCCCACACACACACACACACACACACACACACACACACACACACACACACACACACACACAGACACACACACACACACACACACACACACACACACACACACACACACACACACACACACACACACACACACACACACACACACACACACACACACACACACACGACGCGGTGCAGGAAGTCCTTCTCCTTCTCACTGATGAGGACCCCGAGAGGCCCCGCCACAATAAGAGCGTGTGCCCAGAGAGCAGCCCTCCTAATGAGATGCTCCTGCGTTCAGTAAATCCTCATCAGGCTGCAGAAATGATGCAGCTCAGAGTTTGTTTTATGTGCTGCGGATCGATGTCCTGCTTGTGTTTCTGCTTTAAATCAATAACGGATTCAAGAGGACGATTTATTCCGTGGGTGAATAAGTTTAAACGAGCGTTACGGCTCTTCTGTCCTTTGTTTGGCTTCAGCAAATGTCAATTAATGTTCCATATCCCCGCTGCGATCAGGCCTGAGAGCTTTCATTCAATTAGGCTGAATTATGTGAGGCTGCGTCCCCTGAACGCCACTTAATGCTAAATCACTAATGTGATAATGGCGGCGAGGCTTTGCTCCGCAGAAGTGCACGGACACGGAGCTGCCAGGAAATATTCCACATTAGAGCTTTAATGTAACGTCCAGCGTCGCTGCACAGGACGCCAAACGGATCTCATTAAGGACCCCGGACGTGAACTTACAAACTGTTCATTTAAAACCTGATTTATGTGAATTTATGAGGAAAAAGAGTTAAAAATAAAAGGTGAAGTTGAAGAAATGCAGCTTTTTTAGTCTCTTAACATTTAAAACTGCAGCTTTTTTCACCGTCAACGTTCTTATTTCTTAATAAACATCAACTTCAGCTGCAGAGACTCGATGTTTCTCTCATTTTTCCCAAAGCAGTCGTGATTAAATGATTTTAGAGACGCCGCTGACGTCACACACGCTCAGTTCACCGTCACACACACACCAGGAAATATCCACATTTAACCGCCTGACATCAGCTGCAGGACGATGTTCAACACGTCAGTGATTACGACCCCGTCCTCTTCGGAGGCATGTGAGAGTGAAAATTAATGCGAACTCATCCCCAGATCCATTTGTGTTGTTAATCGTAAGTGAGCGCTGTCCTCGGCGCCCGTGATGGCTCCTCCTGCAGCACGGCGAGCTCTCTGAGACGCTCCAGCTGCTCCATCACTCACACTTTAGGCCGAGTGTCCGTCAGAGCCGTCCTGCGGCACGGCTCCTCCTGCGGGTTCATTCAGTCTGGTTATTCCCACGTGGACGCTGGTCGTGCTGCAGCCGCAGAGGGCAGACACCAGCAGCGGTTAGCAGACAGCGGCGAGGCCGGGGAGCGCTTATTAAATTACTGGGAACCTTTTATGTCACGATCAATAGCAATGTGTTTATTTCCTGCATAGTGTTATTCATTAGGCATTCAGAGAGCCCTAAAGAGGCTCATTAGGGGGAGATGTGTGGAGGAGCAGGGAGGCCGGGGGGGGGGGGGGACTCTGGGCAGATGGTTTCACAGGACCCTAAATATAGAGCCACCCCCCCCTCGTCACCCCCCCCTCGCCACCCCCCCCGCTGCCCCTGAGAAACCCACTTTAACACAAACACAGATTCAGACAATGAGGGGTTTGTTTTTCCCCTTCAGTCGAGCGAGCAGCACGACTCCAACCGCGCTGCTCATTCTCCGTTTCTACAGCCGCGAGGGGGGAGGCGAGGGGGAGACACGAGGAGGCGAGGGGGAGACACGAGGAGAAAGGAGGAGACACAAGGAGGGAGGAGGCGAGGGCGAGGGGGAGACACGAGGAGGCGAGGGGGAGACACGAGGAGAAAGGAGGAGACACAAGGAGGGAGGAGGCGAGGAGGCGAGGGGGAGACACGAGGAGGAAGGAGGCGAGGGGGAGACACAAGGAGGGAAGAGGCGACACAAGGAGGGAGGAGGCGAGGGCGAGACACAAGGAGGGAGGAGGTGAGGGGGAGGGGGAGACACGAGGAGGGAGGAGGTGAGGGGGAGACACGAGGAGGGAGGAGGTGAGGGCGAGGGGGGAGACACAAGGAGGGAGGAGGCGAGGGCGAGGGGGAGACACAAGGAGGGAGGAGGTGAGGGCGAGGGGGAGACACAAGGAGGGAGGAGGTGAGGGCGAGGGGGAGACACGAGGAGGGAGGAGGCGACACAAGGAGGGAGGAGGTGAGGGCGAGACACAAGGAGGGAGGAGGCGAGGGCGAGGGGGAGACACAAGGAGTGAGGAGGCGAGGGGGAGACACAAGGAGGGAGGAGGCGAGGGGGAGACACAAGGAGGGAGGAGGCGAGGGCGAGGGGGAGACACAAGGAGGGAGGAGGCGAGGGCGAGGGGGAGACACAAGGAGGGAGGAGGCAACAAGTACGATCTCCCGTCTATCACAGGTACGATCTCCCGTCTATCACGGGTACGATCTCCCGTCTATCACAGGTACGATCTCCCGTCTATCACGGGTACGATCTCCCGTCTATCACGGGTACGATCTCCCGTCTGCCACAGGTACGATCTCCCGTCTGCCACGGTTACGATCTCCCGTCTATCACAGGTACGATCTCCCGTCTATCACGGGTACGATCTCCCGTCTACCACGGGTACGATCTCCCGTCTGTCACGGGTACGATCTCCCGTCTGTCACGGGTACGATCTCCCGTCTACCACGGGTACGATCTCCCGTCTATCACGGGTACGATCTCCCGTCTGCCACGGGTACGATCTCCCGTCTATCACGGGTACGATCTCCCGTCTGCCACGGGTACGATCTCCCGTCTGTCACAGGTACGATCTCCCGTCTATCACGGGTACGATCTCCCGTCTGTCACAGGTAAGATCTCCCGTCTATCAAAGGTACGATCTCCCGTCTATCACGGGTACGATCTCCCGTCTATCACAGGTACGATCTCCCGTCTGTCACGGGTACGATCTCCCGTCTATCACGGGTACGATCTCCCGTCTGTCACGGGTACGATCTCCCGTCTATCACGGGTACGATCTCTCGTCTATCACGGGTACGATCTCTCGTCTATCACGGGTACGATCTCCCGTCTACCACGGGTACGATCTCCCGTCTATCACGGGTACGATCTCCCGTCTATCACAAGTACGATCTCCCGTCTATCACGGGTACGATCTCCCGTCTATCACGGGTACGATCTCCCGTCTATCACAGGTACGATCTCCCGTCTATCACAGGTACGATCTCCCGTCTGCCACAGGTACGATCTCCCGTCTATCACGGGTACGATCTCCCGTCTGTCACGGGTACGATCTCCCGTCTATCACGGGTACGATCTCCCGTCTGCCACGGGTACGATCTCCCGTCTATCACGGGTACGATCTCCCGTCTGTCACAGGTACGATCTCCCGTCTATCACAGGTACGATCTCCCGTCTATCACGGGTACGATCTCCCGTCTATCACGGGTACGATCTCCCGTCTATCACGGGTACGATCTCCCGTCTATCACGGGTACGATCTCCCGTCTATCACGGGTACGATCTCCCGTCTATCACGGGTACGATCTCCCGTCTGTCACGGGTACGATCTCCCGTCTATCACGGGTACGATCTCCCCTCTATCACGGGTACGATCTCCCGTCTGCCACGGGTACGATCTCCCGTCTATCACGGGTACGATCTCCCGTCTGTCACAGGTACGATCTCCCGTCTGTCACAGGTACGATCTTCCGTCTATCACCGGTACGATCTCCCGTCTATCACGGGTACGATCTCCCGTCTATCACAGGTACGATCTCCCGTCTATCACGAGTACGATCTCCCGTCTGCCACGGGTACGATCTCCCGTCTGTCACGGGTACGATCTCCCGTCTGTCACGGGTACGATCTCCCGTCTATCGCAGGTACGATCTCCCGTCTATCACGGGTACGATCTCCCGTCTATCACGGGTACGATCTCCCGTCTATCACGGGTACGATCTCCCGTCTATCACAGGTACGATCTCCCGTCTATCACGGGTACGATCTCCCGTCTATCACGGTACGATCTCCCGTCTATCAGAGGTACGATCTCCCGTCTATCACAGGTAGGATCTCCCGTCTATCACGGTAACGATCTCCCGTCTGTCACGGGTACGATCTCCCGTCTATCACGGGTACGATCTCCCGTCTATCACAGGTAGGATCTCCCGTCTATCACGGGTACGATCTCCCGTCTATCACAGGTACGATCTCCCGTCTATCACGGGTGCGATCTCCCGTCTATCACGGGTACGATCTCCCGTCTATCACGGGTACGATCTCCCGTCTATCACGGGTACGATCTCCCGTCTATCACAGGTGCGATCTCCCGTCTATCACAGGTACGATCTCCCGTCTGCCACCGGTACGATCTCCCGTCTATCACAGGTACGATCTTGCAGGTACACAGTGACCTTGTGCAGCAGAGAGCCTCTGGTTGAGATGGAGCAGGAGGAAGTCGGGTATCGGACGTTGCCGGTTATGATCCTCATTAATTCGTGTAACAGGCGCCTGATGTTTCTGCTCTTTTCATTCCCTCCTAATATATTGAAATACTATGCAACATGCTTAAGTAATAGATGAGAGCAATCACAGCCGGGGCGTATGATTGATTATTTGATGACACTTTCTGCTACTTTTTAACTCATCCTGTCCCAGTGTGTGTGTGTGTGTGTGTGTGTGTGTGTGTGTGTGTGTGTTTTCGGTCTCGTGGGTATTGAACGCGGAGCACAGTAATGGGTTCATGAGGCCATGTGTGATGAATATTTAAAATGTAACTTACATGCAGCTGAGTCAAGGGCACGGACTAAATTATGAGTTTAGCATCTGTGTGACGACGAGTCTATAAACAAATCCATCTCTCTTTGTCATGATGATGCTTTTAATGATTGTTTTCACTGTAAATCGCTCGCAGTAAATAACATGAATAACACATCATCATCTCCTCCTGGTTAACATGACAGACAGAGCGCCGGGGCCACAGCGCTTTAGATTTAACCACGGGTCCACGGAGCACGTGAGGAGACGCTCGCTTCCTTTGGACACTTGATGGACACGTCAATCATAAACAAAGGAAAACAGACGACGTCTCCGACCACGACGGCTGCACCTGACCGGAGGAACGCTTCACTCCTCGGCGGTCTGCTTTAAACCACGAACACCAAACATGGCGGCGGGTTTGGAGACTTTCTCTGAAACTTTTCTGGGGGAAACGGGAAGGTTTTCATCGCCACTGTGTGAAGCTGCTGGATTAATGCTGTATATAATATCTATAATTAATATTATTATTAAAGATAGTGCGACTTGTTGCTGCTCATGGAGGAATTGTTGGGCCTCCGTAAATCATAAACGAGTCATAGTCTGGTCTTTACTTACTTTATAGGTATTTCTCAATATCAAGTATTCAAAGTTCGGACTTAGTAGTTCAGACTCGGGAGTCCAGACTCCAGAGGACGGGAGGCGAAGTACGGCTGTTCATCCATGTTTGTTTTGGTACAAGAACACGTGACAGTTGGCGTCCATGTTTGTTTTGGTACAAGAGCACATGACAGTTGGCGTCCATGTTTGTTTTGTTGGCGTCCATGTTTGTTTTGGTTCAGGAACACGTCACAGTTGGCGGCCATGTTTGTTTTAGTTCAGGAACATGTGACAGTCGGCGTCCATGTTTGTTTTGTTGGCGTCCATGTTTGTTTTGTTGGCGTCCATGTTTGTTTTGGTACAAGAACACATGACAGTTGGCGGCCATGTTTGTTTTGGTACAAGAGCACATGACAGTTGGCTTCCATGTTTGTTTTGGTACAAGAACACGTGACAGTTGGCGTCCATGTTTGTTTTGGTACAAGAACACATGACAGTTGGCGGCCATGTTTGTTTTGGTACAAGAACACGTGACAGTTGGCGTCCATGTTTGTTTTGGTACAAGAGCATGTGACAGTTGGCGTCCATGTTTGTTTTGGTTCAGGAACATGTGACAGTTGGGGTCCATGTTTGTTTTGGTACAGGAACACGTGACAGTTGGCGTCCATGTTCGTTTTGGTATATGAGCATGTGACAGTTGGCGTCCATGTTTGTTTTGGTTCAGGAGCACGTGACAGTTGGCGTCCATGTTTGTTTTGGTTCAGGAGCACGTGACAGTTGGCGTCCATGTTTGTTTTGGTACAGGAGCACGTGACAGTTGGCGTCCATGTTTGTTTTGGTTCAGGAGCACGTGACAGTTGGCGTCCATGTTTGTTTTGGTACAAGAGCATGTGACAGTTGGCGTCCATGTTTGTTTTGGTTCAGGAGCACGTGACAGTTGGCGTCCATGTTTGTTTTGGTACAGGAGCACGTGACAGTTGGCGTCCATGTTTGTTTTGGTTCAGGAGCACGTGACAGTTGGCGTCCATGTTTGTTTTGGTTCAGGAGCACGTGACAGTTGGCGTCCATGTTTGTTTTGGTACAGGAACACGTGACAGTTGGCGTCCATGTTTGTTTTGGTTCAGGAACACGTCACAGTCGGCGTCCATGTTTGTTTTTGTTCAGGAACACGTCACAGTCGGCATCCATGTTTGTTTTGGTACAGGAACACGTCACAGTTGGCTTCCATGTTTGTTTTGGTACAGGAACACGTCACAGTTGGCGTCCATGTTTGTTTTGGTACAAGAACACGTGACAGTTGGCGTCCATGTTCGTTTTGGTACAAGAGCATGTGACAGTTGGCGTCCATGTTTGTTTTGGTTCAGGAGCAAGTGACAGTTGGCGTCCATGTTTGTTTTGGTACAAGAGCATGTGACAGTTGGCGTCCATGTTTGTATTGGTACAAGAACACGTGACAGTTGGCGTCCATGTTTGTTTTGGTGCAAGAACACGTGACAGTTGGCGTCCATGTTTGTTTTGGTACAGGAACACGTGACAGTTGGCGTCCATGTTTGTTTTGGTTAGGGAACACGTCACAGTTGGCGTCCATGTTTGTTTTGGTACAGGAACACGTCACAGTTGGCGTCCATGTTTGTTTTGGTACAGGAACACGTGACAGTTGGCTTCCATGTTTGTTTTGGTACTAGAACACGTCACAGTTGGCGTCCATGTCCCAGGTCCGTCCCCAAACAACTGAAAGAGTAAAAACCTTTTAAGTCAAAGTGATCTCAGTGAATAGAAGACGTTAATCTGTGATAAAGAGTCACAGTCGGCCCAAAGAGGTCGGTAACCACGGCCGTCTTTCACAGAGAGGTCATTTAATCGAACGCCACGGCAGTAAATAGGGAATAATGAACGGATGAGGTCTTTGGGATTACAACAGCCAATCAGGAGGCAGCCTCCAGAGTCCTGCGACTGCCCTGACCTCCAGCGTTCCCAGAAAGAGGCTGAGCTTTCTGGCCAATATCGGACTAATCCCCCCTCCATCTCGCTGCTCCTGGAGGTCAGCCTTAAAAAAAGCATTAAGCAAACAGCTAATGGAATTAAGGCTATAATAATATAGGGCTATAGTGAGACAATTCTATTAACAAGATATAAATCATGTTGAGTGTGAGGTAAGTGTTTTTTAATTGATTGATGGAAACGGCGATCCATAGGTTTTCTGGAGACTAACAGCCATTTACTGTCTGCTGCAGAGTAAAAGAGGCAAAAAGGGGGAGATAAGAAAATTACGCCGGCCAGGAATAAATTATTCAGAAAAGATAATCATTTTGTGCTGACATTACTAATGTGAAGAAGCATTTAATCTCCCTCCTGTGGGACGGGGGACCCGGGTGAAGGTTTTTATAAAGATTAAAACTGCACGCTCTTATTACCCGCACTGCTGTCCTCTAATCAAGGGGAAGGGAGGCTCTGCAGTGCATGCTGGGAAGAGCAGAGCCTCCCCGAGTGTGTACGGACACACACTTACTGCACACGAGCAACGCCAGGAAGCAAACGCTCAGACACAAAACTGTTTATTCCACGTTTCACTTTGATTCTTCTGCTTTTTGCTTTGATGCTAAACTGAATTTCTTCGTCTCAGATAAAGTTAAAAATACAGAACGTGATTGTTTTACATTTATAGATTTAAAATTCTGCTTCTGTCTGAAAAATAATTACCAAAAGATGCAAAATGACTAAAAATAGATGCAAAACCAGCACAAAAAGATGCAAAATGGCTAAAAATAGATGCAAAACCACCACAAAAAGATGCAAAATGACTAAAAATAGATGCAAAATAAGCACAAAAAGATGCAAAATGACTAAAAATAGATGCAAAACCAGCCCAAAAAGATGCAAAATGACTCAAAGTCTTGTTCCTGTAGACAGAGCGGGGGCCTCTGACGCGTCTGTGCCCGGGGCCCCACTGCCTGAAATTCAGACTTCAGAAATCCACGCACGCTGATCGATGAGTGAGATCCGTCATTTTCAGCCAATCAAGCGAGCTGTGGCGCCGTGGGGGCGTGGCCTCCTGCTCATCACGGTCAGCGTCGACAAAACACGTTCATAAAACACTAAAATATGATTTTTAAGAACGTCTCGCGTCGTCGTCTCCAGACGAAGGAGCTCAAATCTGTGTTTGATTCATAAAAACTTCTGTTTTTAAAACAAATGATTTTGTGACATTAAAGAAAAAGAACGACGTCGAGACATAAAAGAAGAAAATACAGTTTAATAAAAGAGCGTCTCAGTTCAGAACCTTGTGTGAACGATAAACTAATATTAATAAATCCACAGTTTATTTAATACAGTGTTTAAATCTGCGTTTCTGTTTTTATGGAAGTTCACATTTTGTATTTCTGATGGTTTTGTTCCGTTGCTACGACGACGACCTCATCTCCCCTCAGGGGTCAATAAATAAAGTTATTTATATATTTAATAATTTAATAATAATATTAATAAAGATAATTTAATAAAGACCTGAGCTCCAGAGGAGGAGCGCTGTGACGTCACACTGACTCCGACACGTTTGATGTTTAATTTCCCAGTTTATGATTTTTGAGTTTCTGATGATTTGATGAATTTATTTTTTACTAAAATGTTTTTAATTAATCTTCATTTCTTTGGTTTTTATAAACATGAAAAACTGGAGTTTCTCTGTAAACTCTGGGAGAGAAGAAAGAACATTTTATATTATATTTATATTTAATATAAACGGAGCTGTTTAATAATAATAACCTGTGTTTATTGTGATGCATCATGTGACGCGTCGAGGGTCCGACACAAAAACAGATTTAACATTATTAAGATTAATAATCACTTCGTCCGTGTGTCGGTGATTTTCAGACGGTTTCAGGAAAGGAGAGAAAATTTGTTCATCTTTATTAATTATTTCAGGTTTTTCAAAGTAAAAGCACGTCACTGGGCCTGTGTGGACCTGATGTTATTATGATGTTATTATGATGTTAATAACTGAACTCTCTTCCTCTCCTGCAGCTCCTCCTCTTCTTCCTCTTCTTCTTCTTCTCCTTCTCCTTCTTCTTCTTCTTCTTCTTCTTCTTCTTCTTCTTCTTCTTCTGCAGACGCAGAGTTTCAACTCCATCTTTTGTGACGAACGCTCAGAAAAACGTTCCTGTTTAAATTAATTTCTGTTCGGTGAAAAAGGAAACAACTCAAAATCAGATTTATCCGGATTTCTTCACTGGTGTTTAATTTTCTTCTTGTTCTGTGGCGTGTAATTTCTTCTTCTCTTGTGATTAATTTTCTTCTTCTCTGGTGTTTAAATATCTTCTTCTTCTCTTGTTCCCTTGTGTGTGGCGTGTATCTTCTTCTGTGGCGTGTTAATTTCTTCTTCTCTTGTTCTGTGGCGTGTCATTTCTTCTTCTCTGGTGTTTAAATATCTTCTTCTTCTCTGGTGTTTAAATATCTTCTTCTTCTCTGGTGTTTAAATATCTTCTTCTTCTCTGGTGTTTAAATTTCCTTTTCTCTTGGGATTAATTTTCTTCTTCTCTGTCATGTAAATTTCTTCTTCTGTGGTTTGTAAATTTCTTCTTCTGTGGTTTGTAATTTTCTTTTCGTGTGTCTGGTGTTTAATTTTCTTCTTCTCTGGTGTTTAAATATCTTCTTCTTCTATGGTATTTAAATATCTTCTTCTTCTATGGTATTTAAATTTCTTCTTCTTCTGTGGTGTGTAAATATTTTCTTCTTCTCTGGTGTTTAAATTTCTTCTTCTCTGGTGTTTAAATATCTTCTTCTTCACTGGTGTTTAAATTTCTTCTTCTGTGGTTTGTAAATTTCTTCTTCACTGGTGTTTAAATATCTTCTTCTTCTCTGGTGTTTAAATTTCTTCTTCTTCTCTTGTGTTTAAATATCTTCTTCTTCTCTTGTGTTTAAATATCTTCTTCTTCACTGGTGTTTAAATATCTTCTTGTTCTCTTGGGATTAATTTTCTTCTTCTCTGTGGTGTAAATTTCTTCTTCTGTGGTTTGTAAATTTCTTCTTGTGTGTGTGGTGTTTAATTTTCTTCTTCACTGGTGTTTAAATATCTTCTTCTTCTGTGGTGTTTAATTATCTTCTTCTTCTATGGTGTTTAATTTTCTTCTTCTCTGGTGTTTAAATATTTTCTTCTTCTCTGGTGTTTAAATATCTTCTTCTTCTCTGGTGTTTAAATTTCTTCTTCACTGGTGTTTAAATTTCTTCTTCTCTGGTGTTTAAATTTCTTCTTCTCTGGTGTTTAAATATCTTCTTCTTCTCTGGTGTTTAAATTTCTTCTTCACTGGTGTTTAAATTTCTTCTTCTCTGGTGTTTAAATATCTTCTTCTTCTCTGGTGTTTAAATTTCTTCTTCACTGGTGTTTAAATTTCTTCTTCTCTGGTGTTTAAATTTCTTCTTCTTCTCTGGTGTTTAAATATCTTCTTCTCTGGTGTTTAAATATCTTCTTCTTCTCTGGTGTTTAAATATTTTCTTCTTCTCTGGTGTTTAAATTTCTTCTTCTGTGGTTTGTAAATTTCTTCTTCACTGGTGTTTAAATTTCTTCCCTTGTGTGTGGCGTGTTAATTTCTTCTTCTCTTGTTCTCTGGTGTTTCATTTTCTTCTTCTCTGTCGTGTAATTTCTTCTTCTGTGGTTTGTAAATTTCTTCTCTGGTGTTTAAATATCTTCTTGTTCTATGGCGTGTTAATTTCTTCTTCTCTTCTTCTGTGGTGTGTAAATCTCTTCTTCTTCACTGGTGTGTGGCGTGTGTCGTCTTCTGTGGTGTGTAATGTCTTCTTCTATTGTGTTTAAATGTCTTCTTCCCTGGTGTGTAATTTTCTTCTTCTTCTGTGGTGTTGCGGTGTTGCGGTGTTGCGGTGTTGGCGGCGGGAGCGTCACCGCGTCGGCGGCGGTGACCCCGCGGCGCCGTGTCGTGTGCAGATGGATGCGCGCGTTGAAAGCAGGATAAAGAGGAACACGCTCCGTTACGAGCCTCACAAAAGCGCGTGATGACAAACGCTCAGCTGAGCAGGAAGTGAACAACGGCGTGATGTCGCTGTTATCTCCCCCTCCTGTTTATTACCCCGGCCTCTTGTTGGGCGCCGGCGCCGCTGCGACAGTGATGGACAGCTCCTATTAAGAGGCTGTGTGCCGGCAGCTGCCAGCAGCAGATACATGAAATAAAAGGCTTATTACTTTTCATTGGCCCTGCCATAAAGTGTGACCACTGCAGAGCCGCTGCCTCAGATCGGCTCCGATACAAGCTTTTAATTTGAGGGACGGCTCCGTCACGCCGCCGCTATTGACACGGGGCTTTGTCCTGATGGTGTACATGTGCAGTATTGATGCTCTGTCTGCCCGGGGCTTTGTGAGGCGGTTATATATGTGTGTGGCTGTCAGGCCCCGCGGCGCTGTTATCAGAGCTGCCCCCCCCCCCCCCCCGGCTCCTCCCCCCTCCTCTCACCCACCGAGCACGTCTGCTTATCACCGCACGGCTCAATGTGGCCACGACAGCTCTCATATGGCGAGCGCCGCGCTGACACGGCCGCTGTGTTAAAGACTCTGTTACAGCGGGGGCCGTGCACACACACACACACACACACAGGCACAGACACACACACACACACAGGCACACACACACACGCACACACACACACACACAGACACACACACACACACACACACACAGACACACACACACACACTCTGATGATATCGGATGAAAGATGACTTTATATTCAACGCCCTGAGAAATGTTATTGGTCTCTTCTCCATGGATGATTACGGGAGCAGGTCCAGGGGGCCAGAAAGTCAGGGGTCCAGAGAGTCAGGGGCCCAGAGAGTCAGGGGTCCAGAGAGACAGGGGTCCAGAGAGACAGGGGCCCAGAGAGTCAGGGGTCCAGAGAGTCAGGGGTCCAGAGAGTCAGGGGCCCAGAGAGTCAGGGGTCCAGAGAGACAGGGGCCCAGAGAGTCAGGGGTCCAGAGAGACAGGGGTCCAGAGAGTCAGGGGTCCAGAGAGTCAGGGGCCCAGAGAGACAGGGGCCCAGAGAGTCAGGGGCCCAGAGAGTCAGGGGCCCAGAGAGTCAGGGGCCCAGAGAGTCAGGGGTCCAGAGAGTCAGGGGCCCAGAGAGTCAGGGGTCCAGAGAGTCAGGGGTCCAGAGAGTCAGGGGCCCAGAGAGTCAGGGGACCAGAGAGTCAGGGGTCCAGAGAGTCAGGGGCCCAGAGAGACAGGGGTCCAGAGAGTCAGGGGTCCAGAGAGACAGGGGTCCAGAGAGTCAGGGGTCCAGAGAGTCAGGGGCCCAGAGAGTCAGGGGTCCAGAGAGTCAGGGGTCCAGAGAGACAGGGGTCCAGAGAGTCAGGGGTCCAGAGAGTCAGGGGTCCAGAGAGTCAGGGGCCCAGAGAGACAGGGGTCCAGAGAGTCAGGGGTCCAGAGAGTCAGGGGCCCAGAGAGACAGGGGCCAGAGAGTCAGGGGCCCAGAGAGTCAGGGGCCCAGAGAGACAGGGACCCAGAGAGTCAGGGGCCCAGAGAGTCAGGGGTCCAGAGAGTCAGGGGTCCAGAGAGACAGGGGCCCAGAGAGTCAGGGGTCCAGAGAGTCAGGGGTCCAGACTCATAAAATACTGCTGAAAAAATGCCACAAAAAGATGCAAAACCACCTCAAAAAGATGCAAAACCACCTCAAAAAGATGCAAAATGACTCAAAGCCTTGTTCCTGTAGACGGAGCGGGGGCCTCTGACGCGTCTGTGCCCGGGGCCCCACTGCCTGCAGCTCCGTCCATGATCGTCTCCTGATTCCTTTTGTGCTCTTCAGGGATAAACAACCTGATGATGGCGCTCCAGAAGAGGAGACGGTGGAGGGGACGGATCCTGAGGGAGCGTGTGAGCGTGCCTATGAGTGTGCTCGTGCCTGTGAGCGTGCACGTGCTCGCGGCGTGCCCGTGAGCGTGCCCGTGAGCGTGCACGCCCTCTCCCTGCTCTTTATTCCCCCGGGGCTCCTTCATCTCTGTCCTGGGATGTAAAACACTTCGCCCTGTTGCTGAAAGCTGCCGCTCAGATAAACTCGCCGTACAAGATAAGAAGGCTGTGTGTGTGTGTGTGTGTGTGTGTGTGTATGTGTATGTGTGTGTGTGTGTGTGTGTGTGTGTGTGTGTGTGTGTGTGTGTGTGTGTGTGTGTGTGTGTGTGTGTGGGGACAGATTACAGCTGCTATCTTTCCATCCTGAACCCTGAACACTCGTCTCGTCCTGATGTATTGGAAACAGGATCGTCTAATAACACGTCTCCGTGGTGACGGGAGGACATCTGCGGCGAGGGTCTGTGCCCCCCCCCTCTCACCCCCACACACACACACACACACACACACACACACACACACACACCCTGTGCTGCATATTAAAAGCTTTATGGAAGTAATTAAATGTGTGTGTAATGGCAGCAGTTGGCAGAATGATCGTCCAATTGAATCAGCAGTTGATGACGCATCACATTAACCACAGGAAGGAAACCGTTACCTCCGGAGGGTCCCTGTCCTCCAGGGATCACACACACACACACACACACACACACACACACACACAGACACACACACGCACACACACACACACACACACACACGCACACACACACACAGCTCAGAGTGCAGCCAAACTGAACCGAACCGGGCCGATGATATTAATAATATTAATATTAATAACAGAGGGTATCAGGCAGGTGTCATCGGGGTTCGAACCGCCGTGCTGCTCGGGCCCTGCCACCCTCAGAGGCGATGGACTGGGACGCACGTCTCCGCTTGAACGCAGCACAGCGAGGACTTTGAAAAGCAGCTGAAGCCGACTGACGTGAAATCACGTCTCCAGGTTTTGTGTTGATCAGAGAAACGCATCACTTCCTGTTTGACTGCAGCAAACAGGAAGTGTTTCCTCCGTAACTTCCACATTTTTCAAACTGTGAAAATGATTTTGAGAACTTTTGATTGTAGAGGTGAAAAGATGACGTGTGCAGAGTTTCGTGCTGATCGGAAAACCGACGAAAAAACATACAGATATTAGGTTCATGTTTTAAACTCAGGTTTAACTCAGGTTCATGTTTAAACTCAGGTTCATGTTTTAAACTCAGGTTTATGTTTAAACTCAGGTTCATGTTTTAAACTCAGGTTCATGTTTTAAACTCAGGTTTAACTCAGTTTTATGTTTAAACTCAGGTTTATGTTTAAACTCAGGTTTAACTCAGGTTCATGTTTACACTCAGGTTTAACTCAGGTTCATGTTTACACTCAGGTTTATGTTTAAACTCAGGTTTATGTTTAAACTCAGGTTTATGTTTTAAACTCAGGTTTATGTTTTAAACTCAGGTTCATGTTTAAACTCAGGTTTAACTCAGGTTCATGTTTAAACTCAGGTTTAACTCAGGTTCATGTTTAAACTCAGGTTTAACTCAGGTTCATGTTTACACTCAGGTTTATGTTTAAACTCAGGTTTATGTTTAAACTCAGGTTTATGTTTAAACTCAGGTTTATGTTTTAAACTCAGGTTCATGTTTAAACTCAGGTTTAACTCAGGTTCATGTTTAAACTCAGGTTTAACTCAGTTTTATGTTTAAACTCAGGTTTAACTCAGGTTCATGTTTAAACTCAGGTTTAACTCAGACTCAGAGGGAGGTTCATGAATCACATCCCCCTCGCTCACTCTCAGACGTGGAGCTCTGAGGCGTGGAGCTCTCAGACGTGGAGCTCTGAGGTGTGGAGCTCTCAGGCGTGGAGCTCTGGGGCGTGGAGCTCTCAGGCGTGGAGCTCTCGGGCGTGGAGCTCTCGGGCGTGGAGCTCTTAGGCGTGGAGCTCTGAGGCGTGGAGCTCTGAGGCGTGGAGCTCTGAGGCGTGGAGCTCTCAGGCGTGGAGCTCTCAGGCGTGGAGCTCTGCGGCGTGGAGCTCTCAGGCGTGGAGCTCTCAGGCGTGGAGCTCTCGGGCGTGGAGCTCTGAGGCGTGGAGCTCTGAGGCGTGGAGCTCTCAGGCGTGGAGCTCTGGGGCGTGGAGCTCTGAGGCGTGGAGCTCTGAGGCGTGGAGCTCTGAGGCGTGGAGCTCTCAGGCGTGGAGCTCTGGGGCGTGGAGCTCTCAGGCGTGGAGCTCTCAGGCGTGGAGCTCTCGGGCGCGGTCATCTCTCAGCGGCGAGGCTCGGCCGTGTGAATGTGGTGTCCTTGCAGATTTAGTGGTCACTTCTCTCAACTTTGCCCATTAACCTGAGTGCAGCAGGCAGTTTGCCCCCCCCCCCCCCCCGGGCAGCGCGGGGACGTTTATTGCTCTAATGGATCCCAGTTACGGTGTGTTAACAATTTTTCTATTGATTAATTGGAAGAGAATCACGGGCAGAGTAACTGAGCCGGGAGAGTTAGTGGCTTTTAAGGTAGTAGTGCTGAATATAATGCTTTAGAAAGAGCTTCTGGACATTATGGATATGACACCTGCTACATTAAGCTGCATTAAGCTTTCATACGTCTTCATTACGGGCAGCGCGCCCAACCCTTCAAGGTTGAAATAGAGATCGGCGTTCATTAGCGCGGCCATCACGGCTCAGCGGAGAGAGATCAAATAATAATGGAAGTGTTGAAACAGTTCTGCCTCAGTCGTTAATGTTCATCCATGTATTAAATATTAAAGATTTCCATAACAGGACTCTGAGCCGCCGCCACGCTGCTCCCATCAGGCCGCTGAGAGCGCCGCCGCCGCAGGAAGCGCTCCCGTGTGTAATTAGGGAAAGTAGAGGATGATGACGACCCCGTGACCTTTGACCCCCGCGGGCGCTGGAGGCGCTGATGCAGCGGAAACAAGGGGAAGTGAAAGACACTGGAGCGGGTCGGAGCCGCGGCATCGAACTCGGCTCACGGGTTTAAAGAGAACCTGCGGTCTGAGGTCTGAGGCCACCGGATCCCTGAGGACGTCTCCGGGTCCCTGAGGACGTCACCGGGTCCCTGAGGACGTCTCCGGGTCCCTGAGGAGGTCTCAGGGTCCCTGAGGACGTCTCCGGGTCCCTGAGGACGTCTCCGGGTCCCTGAGGACGTCACCGGGTCCCTGAGGACGTCACCGGGTCCCTGAGGATGTCTCCGGGTCCCTGAGGACGTCTCCGGGTCCCTGAGGACGTCACCGGGTCCCTGAGGAGGTCACCGGGTCCCTGAGGACGTCTCCGGGTCCCTGAGGAGGTCTCTGGGTCCCTGAGGACGTCCTCCGGTCCCTGAGGACGTCACCGGGTCCCTGAGGATGTCTCCGGGTCCCTGAGGAGGTCTCCGGGTCCCTGAGGACGTCTCCGGGTCCCTGAGGACGTCTCAGGGTCCCTGAGGAGGTCTCCGGGTCCCTGAGGACGTCACCGGGTCCCTGAGGACGTCTCCGGGTCCCTGAGGAGGTCTCCGGGTCCCTGAGGACGTCTCCTGGTCCCTGAGGACGTCTCAGGGTCCCTGAGGAGGTCTCCGGGTCCCTGAGGACGTCACCGGGTCCCTGAGGACGTCTCCGGGTCCCTGAGGACGTCACCGGGTCCCTGAGGACGTCTCCGGGTCCCTGAGGACGTCTCCGGGTCCCTGAGGACGTCTCTGGGTCCCTGAGGAGGTCTCTGGGTCCCTGAGGAGGTCTCCGGGTCCCTGAGGACGTCTCCAGGTCCCTGAGGAGGTCTCCGGGTCCCTGAGGACGTCTCCGGGTCCCTGAGGAGGTCTCTGGGTCCCTGAGGAGGTCTCCGGGTCCCTGAGGACGTCTCCCGGTCCCTGAGGACGTCTCTGGGTATTTTTTTCTCTCTGTTCATTTTGTCGTTTTTCATCCTTTTGTTTTCACTCTGAGTCGTTTCATGTTGTTGTTGTTTTAACTTTGTGCGTCAGTTCAGAGTTTTGCAGGATTTTATATTAATTTCTTATTAATTTTGTATTATTTTTTATAGTAAATTGCAGTGATTTCAGAGTTTTGCATCGTTTTGTATTAATGTTGTCGTAATTTTGTATAGATTTTATATAAATTGTGTATTAATTTGCAGTAATTTCATATTAATATTGTAGTAATTTGTATTATTTTATGGTAAATTGCAGTAATTTCATAGTTTTACATCATTTTGTAGTTATTTTAGATCAATTTTGTATTAATTTGCAGTAATTTCATGTTCTGCGTCCTTTTTTTTAATCAATTTTATATTAAATTTGCATTATTTTTATAGTAAATTGCAGTAATTTCATAGTTTTGCATCGTTTTGTATTAATGTTGTAGTAATTTTATATTAATTGTGTATTCATTTGCAGTAATTTCATGGTTCTGTGTCCTTTTTTATTAATTTCTTATTAATTTGTAAAGTAATTTGCAGTGATTTTATCGTTGTACATCGTTTTATATTAATGTTGTCGTCGGCTGAATGGTTGAAAACATTCCCAGTTGTAGTTTTTGTGTTTTGTTGCGGCGTCACATTTTTCTGTGTGACGACACGTTTATTTGGTGACTGTTGCAGCGGTTCAGACGAACGTTTGGTCACTTTGAGTTTGTTGAGTTTGTGTTTGAAGAGTAAATAAAGAATAATCGTTCTTCAGGGTCAGAGCGAGGCTGCGTTTGTGTGTTTTAAGCATAAACGTGATGAATCGTCTCTGAACTCGTCTCTCTCTTCACTCTCTCTCTTCATCCTGAAAGTTTCCTCATCTTCAGACAAACGTGTGGTTTCACGGCGCCAACGCTCCGTCACGCCGTCACTTCCTCTGAGCGCACGTGTCAGCGCTGAAGAGGCCTCGTGGCCCCGAGTCCGACCCCGGTGTGACGCCATCGAGCCGATGATTCACGACAGAAGAATCTGTGACACGAGCTGGTGTCTCTGGACCTTCCACGCGTGTTGTTTTAAACCCGAGCGCCTCTGCAGACGAGTGTGTCTCCCCTCAAACAGACACTCAGGCCAGAGGAGGCGCCGGCAGACCGGGCTCAGGTCTCAGGAGGCGCCTGCAGACCGGGCTCAGGGCTCAGGAGGCGCCTGCAGACCGGGCTCAGGGCTCAGGAGGCGCCTGCAGACCGGGCTCAGGGCTCAGGAGGCGCCTGCACACCGGGCTCAGGGCTCAGGAGGCGCCTGCAGACCGGGCTCAGGGCTCAGGAGGCGCCTGCAGACCGGGCTCAGGGCTCAGGACGCGCCTTCAGACCGGGCTCAGGGCTCAGGGCTCAGGACGCCCCTGCAGACCGGGCTCAGGGCTCAGGACGCAGCCTTCAGACCGGGCTCAGGGCCCAGGACGCAGCCTGCAGACCGGGCTCAGGGCCCAGGACGCTGTGGATCAAAGAGATGTTTGGCCGCCGCACACGACGCAGCAAAAATAAACGTCTCAGCGAGCTCACGTCAGAGTGGCGAGAAGCCGAGCCGTGCTCGGTGCCCCCGTGTGTGGAGAGAAAACAGGCTCCTCAGCAGGACGCCCCCGCCGCCCACACACACACACGAGCCCAGAACCCACACACCGAGCCCAGAACCCACACACCAGGCCCAGAACCCACACACCGAGCCCAGGACCCACACACCAGGCCCAGAACCCACACACCAGGCCCAGAACCCACACACCAGGCCCAGAACCCACACACGAGCCCAGAACCCACACACGAGCCCAGAGCCCAGGGCCCAGACACTGACCCCAAAGCCCAGACCCCAGAGCCCAGAACCCACACACCAGGCCCAGAACCCACACACCAGGCCCAGAACCCAGGGCCCAGACACTGACCCCAAAGCCCAGGCCCAGGACCCAGAGCCCAGGACCCAGACACTGACCCCAAAACCCAGAGCCCAGGACCCAGAGCTCTGTTTGTCTTTCCCTCGCGGCGTCCAGAGCCTGGGTTCTGACTCATGTTTGCTCTGCACACGCTCCAAAGTCAACAAACCGTTCTTTCATAGTGTGTCTTGGTCCAGGTCCCGACCCCCCCCCCCCCCCCCTTAAATTATATTCAGCTCAATTTAGTTTAGTGTCATTTATCATTTCACAGGAAGTTTGGAAGTTGTTTTGCATCATTTCGTGTGTTGATGGAAACACTCAGCTGCGTTTCTTCCAAAGCAAAAGTTTCCAGGTCCTGAACCTCGAACACTTTGAGGATGAATCCACATCAGAGCGAGAGGAAGTGGTTTTGTCTGCAGAGGCTCTGCTAAGCTAAGCTAAGCTAGGCTAAGCTAAGCTAGGCTAAGCGGCTCCATGTTGCCGGTGCAGACACACGGAGCAGGAGCGGAGCGTTCCCTGCGTGTGGAGCAGCTGATGGAGGTGGAGGTGGAAGTGCAGCTGCGGTGGCGGCGCCCTGGACCCGCTCGGAGCTTTATGGGTGAAGAGCGTGCGACGGTGCAGCTGCCGACTCTGACGGCTGAAGGAATGACTGAAGAACGGCGCTCCTCCATTTATCCTTTAATGCCACATTAGCAATCTGCAGAGCTGCGGCGCGTCTGCCAGCGGAGGCAGCCGGGGCAGATGGGCCGCGCCCGAAGACGGATCCACTGCCACATAAATCCAGCGCCGCCGCCGCCGCCCGAGCCAGAGGAGCGAGCTGGAACAGCGTGTTCTGGAGCCCAGAGCGCCACGACGCTGCCAACAGCAGCAGCAGCTCATCCTTCTCCCTGTGCACACATCTGAGCCCCTCAGATGGTCCCGCTCATCACCACGACGACCCAACAACAACAACAACAACAACAACAACAGCAGCAGCAGCAGCAGCAGCAGTAACAGCAGCAGCACCCTCAGCAGCAGCAGTAACAGCAGCAGCAGTAACAGCAGCAGCAGCAGCAGCAGCAGCAGTAACAGCAGCAGCAGCAGCAGCAGCAGCAGCAGCAGCAGCAGCAGTAACAGCAGCAGCAGCAGCAGCAGTAACAGCAGCAGCAGCAGCAGTAACAGCAGCAGCAGCAGCAGCAGCAGCAGCAGCAGCAGCAGCACCCTCAGCAGCAGCAGTAACAGCAGCAGCAGCAGTAACAGCAGCAGCCTCAGCAGCAGCAGCAGCACCCTCAGCAGCAGCAGCACCCTCAGCAGCAGCAGCAGCAGTAACAGCAGCAGTAACAGCAGCAGCAGCAGTAACAGCAGCAGCACCCTCAGCAGCAGCAGCAGTAACAGCAGCAGTAACAGCAGCAGCAGCAGTAACAGCAGCAGCACCCTCAGCAGCAGCAGCAGTAACAGCAGCAGCAGTAACAGCAGCAGCACCCTCAGCAGCAGCAGCAGCAGCAGTAACAGCAGCAGCAGCAGTAACAGCAGCAGCACCCTCAGCAGCAGCAGCAGTAACAGCAGCAGCAGCAGCAGTAACAGCAGCAGCAGCAGCAGCAGCAGCAGCAGCAGTAACAGCAGCAGCAGTAACAGCAGCAGCACCCTCAGCAGCAGCAGCAGCAGCAGCAGCAGCAGTAATAGCAGCAGCACCCTCAGCAGCAGCAGCAGCACCCTCAGCAGCAGCAGTGTATCTGACTCCAGCAGACTCGTGTTCCTCGCCGCTGCGACACAATTGACTTGTCGTGTCGTTTCCACATAATTAGGCGTTAAAGGCCGTGATGATGCGTGAGGCGCTCTGATAAGAACACGGCGCTAAAGTGAGCGTGTAACGCGCCCATTCACCGGGACAAAGACCCCCCCCGCCCCCACTCACCCCCCCCGCAGCCCTGATGGGGATTCATTACAGAGCGTTAAGGGAGAGTGATGGCGGAGCAGCGTGCATGCTGGGAAGATAGCAGCTCCCTCTGTAGCAGGGGGGGGGGGGGTTAACCAGGGGGGGGGGCATTTAGACAAAAGGTGATTACACAGCGGACACACACACAGACACAAGCACACACACACACACACACACACACACACACACACACACACACACACACACACACACACACAGGAGGATGTTTGTTTGAGGAAAAGAGAAACGTGTTGAATGAAACCGGAGCAGACGCGTTTGTGTGTGTGTGTGTGTGTGTGAGTGTCTCTGTGTGTGTGTGTGTGTGTGTGTGTGTGTGTGTGTGTGTGTGTGTGTGTGTCTGTGTGTGTGTGTGTATGTGTGAGTGTGTGTGTGTGTGTGTGTGTGTGTGTGTGTGTGTGTGTGTGTGTGTGTGTGTGTGTGTGTGTGTCTGTGAGTGTGTGTGTGTGTGTTTTGTTTAAAGACTAAAGTTAAATATATAAATATGTTAATTTCGTGTTTTATGTTTTATAGAAACTAAAGACGGTAAAACGTCTGAAACTCTGCTGTTTTTCTCTGATGATGAAATAAAACTTCATATTAAACCATAAACACTTTATTTTTATTGTGTTTGAACTGTTTCTCACACAAACAGCTGCAGATTAAAGGTTTATTAATAATAAACAAACATTATTATTTTACGTTTCTGCCCCGAACACGAGTTTGTTGTTATTTCTGCAGAACGACTGTGAAAATATAGAAATATGAAATATAAAGAGGGCGTGTGATTATAGAAATAAAGTCAAATACAAGAAAAGTGTTGATGTGTTCGTAACTCTTTATTCTCCCGTTTCTAAAACATGAATGTGATTTTCTGTTTATAATAAAACGACCTGATGAACGTCTTTCTTTCCTGTTTGAAAACAGGTTTTTCTGACACTTTTTCTTTCCTCAGGTTTTTTCAGCGTGCGTCAGAATCACAGGAGCGCGGTTTGACCCTTCAGAGCCACCGTACGTATGAAACGGCCCTTAATGACTCAGAAACATTAAATCCTTTTATTCTGAACTCTCCACGAGTTTAAAAGCGTCGTCCAGTGGCGAGTGAGGGCGCCCTCCCACTGTGCCTCAGTCCCGTGCCCCCTCCCACTGTTCCTCCGTCCCGTGCCCCCTCCCACTGTGCCTCCGTCCCGTGCCCCAGCACGTGTCACGGCTAAAGTCTGGTTCCTTTGACCAGTGTGAGTGCAACCGTACCACGTCTAGGAGCGGCACGCTTGCCGTCCACGGCCCGTTTGGGAGAGGTGGGCTTTAGTAAAGCACGTTTGCACGTGTACGAGCACGAGCGTGCGCACGTGTACGAGCGTGCGCACATGTACGATGGACGGATGATTAATGGATGATGGATGGATGGATGGGTGATGGATGGATGATGGATGGATGGATGATGATGGATGGATGGATTAGGATGAATGGTTGGAAGATGGATGGATGGATGAATGATGATGGATGAGGGATGGATGATGATGATGGATGGATGGATGATGGATGGATGGATGGATGATGATGATGGATGGATGATGGATGATGATGGATGAGGGATGGATGATGGATGATGATGGATGGATTATGATGGATGGATGGTGATGGATGGATGATGATGGATGATGATGGATGGATGATGGATGGTTGGATGATGGATGGATGGATGGATGGACGGATGGATGGATGATGGATGATGGATGGATGGATGGATGATGATGGATGGACGGATGGATGGATGATGATGGATGGACGGATGGATGGATGGATGGATGGATGGATGGATGATGGGTGGATGGACGGATGGATGGATGATGATGGATGGACGGATGGATGGATGATGATGGATGGACGGATGGATGATGATGGATGATGATGGATGATGGATGGATGATGGATGGATGGATGGATGGTTGGATGAGTCTTTATTGGTTGTATTGAATCATTTAGTCAGAGTGATTTAAAGCGGCAGTGGTGGTCGGGCGGTCGGTCGGTGGTTTTGTCCGTGTGTTTGAATCCCTGTTTGAAACCTGTGCTCCGGGTGGAAGCGGCCTCCTCCTCCTCTCTCACACGCTGCTCCGGCGTCTCACCTTCAGGTCGTCAGTGGCGTGTCCCCGTGTGTCACCGTGTCCCCGTGTGTCAACGTGTCCCCGTGTGTCACCGTGTCCCCGTGTGTCACCGTGTCCCCGTGTGTCCCCGTGTGTCACTGTGTCCCTGTGTGTCACCGTGTCCACGCCGCTGCGGCGCGGCGTGATTGCTGCTGGCTCCTGATTCCTCCCTGTGCAGCTGCTGACAAGCGCCCGACAGCAGCGGGCCGCTCCTCCGGGAGCTGCACGCTCTCACAGAAAGGACTTGTCTGTGGTGATTGTGGGCCGCGGGCTGTGACAGGCGGGGGGGCCGGGAGGGGGGGTGGGCGCTCTGCTGCACGCCGTTCACACGGGCTGGCGGCTTAATTCACTGACCATTAGCCGGGGGATCTGTTAGTGCTCACTGCTAAAGGCACTGACAGACGGCATTTGGGCCGGCGGACGGACGGCTCGTCCTCGGGGAACCGCCGCTCTCTTCCCCGGGTCCTTCCTGTCTGACTCAAGTCTCCTCGCCGCCTCATCGCTCACACACGCCGCTCACACGTCGTCCTCGCTTCTCCTTCAGCGCTCGCCGGTGTCACGAGGAGCAGGGCGCTGGAAATTGGCTGAGGGGATTCCCCGTCACGGAGCTCCTGATCTGTCGTCACCTTTCAATTAGCAAATGGGCTCCGCACGCCGAGGACGCTCCAGGTGGACGCCACGAGGCTGAGGAAGCTCCGGGTGGACGCCACGAGGCTGAGGAAGCTCCGGGTGGACGCCACGAGGCTGAGGAAGCTCCAGGTGGACGCCACGGGGCCGAGGAAGCTCCAGGTGGACGCCACGAGGCCGAGGAAGCCCCCGATGGACGCCACGAGGAAGAGGAAGCTCCTGATGGACGCCACGAGGCTGAGGAAGCTCCTGATGGACGCCACGAGGCCGAGGAAGCTCCTGATGGACGCCAAGAGGCTGAGGAAGCTCCCGGTGGACGCCACGAGGTCAAAGCCAGGAGGCCGACAGCAGGACGGAGAAGAGCTGAGGCAGCACCACTTGTCCACTGCTCCACATTCAGCAATGAAATTAACTCACAAAACATCGTTAGCATAATGGAATTGAACCGGCGCTCTGAATGTTACAGCAGAGACGACCAGGGGGAGGGGGGGCGCGACCACAGGAGGGGGGGGGGGACGGGACTTCCTCCTGATGACCACGAGGAAACACAACCGCTCGACTAAAACACAGAAGAAGAATAAAGTAAAGGAGGAGAGATCGTAAATGCGCCGCACCCTCGACCGCCACCGACAAAACGCCAGATGTGACCGAGCGCCGACCTCCTGATCAGAGCGCCGACCTCCGGATCAGAGCGCCGCCCTCCGGATCAGAGCGCCGACCTCCGGATCAGAGCGCCGCCCTCCGGATCAGAGCGCCGACCTCCGGATCAGAGCGCCGCCCTCCGGATCAGAGCGCTGAGGTCGACAGGAAGTGAACAATAAAACAATAAAAACGCTTCATAACAACTGTTTATGACTCACTCGTTAAAATGATTTCAGGCTTTAAAGCTGCATCATCGAGAGCGTGGCTGCCGCCTCAGGAGGCTAACGCTAGCTGCTAACATTAGCTGCTAACGCTAGCCGCTAACGTTAGCGGCTAGCGTTAGCGTTAGCTAGTTATACTTTATTTACGTTACCATTGTTATTATTATTATTTTCTCACTGTTAAAATCTTTATTCATCTGAACAGATTTGACTGAA
>NC_139841.1:29683180-29688180 GCF_963691815.1 Echiichthys vipera
GCCGCGAGGCGGGGGGGGGCGAGGAGGAGGCCCTCGCCGCACACGTGCAGCCTCACACTCTTCATCATTTATTATTATTATAACATTTAACTGCACATCAGCTCATCACTGTGCAGAACTGATCACTCACCGCATTAGGTTAGCATTTAGCATTATTAGCACCTCACACTGACTTAGCATTTATCTCAAATGTGAATATTAATCACATATAATGCTACATGCTAACCATTTACATTACACTGCTACATGTAGCTGCATGCTAACCGTTAACGTTACACTGCTACATGTAGCTGCATGCTAACACATAATGTTACACTGCTACATGTAGCTGCATGCTAACCGTTTATGTTACACTGCTGCATTTAGCTACATGCTAACCGTTTACATTACACTGCTACATGTAGCTGCATGCTAACCGTTACGTTACACTGCTACATGTAGCTGCATGCTAACCGTTAACGTTACACTGCTACATGTAGCTGCAAGCTAACTGTTTACATTACACTGCTACATTAGCTGCATGCTAACACATTATGTTACTCGCTACATGTAGCTGCACGCTAACTGTTTACATTACACTGCTACATGTAGCTGCTGCTAACCGTTTATGTTCACTGCTACATGTAGCTGCACGCTAACTGTTTACATTACACTGCTACATGTAGCTGCATGCTAACCGTTTACGTTACACTGCTACATGTAGCTGCATGCTAACTGTTAATGTTACACTGCTAGCTGTAGCTGCATGCTAACCGTTAATGTTACACTGCTACATGTAGCTGCATGCTAACCGTAATGTTACACTGCTACATGTAGCTGCATGCTAACCGTTAATGTTACACTGCTACATGTAGCTGCATGCTAACTGTAACTGTAGATATGTTTCTGTAAATACATATGTTTGTGTATATAAATGTATGTTTGTGTAAATATTGAGAGGCGGCCGCTCTGCTGAGCTTTGACTCTGAAGCTAAACGCTCTTAATGGAAACGCCGTGAACCCGTTTGCAGCGTATTTAAAGCGCTTCCTCGTGGTCACAGCAGCGGACAAAGACATTTCATTACTCTGCTTTGTGGCATTTTTTCCACGTCATTACAAAGCAGTAAGGGCGGACGCAGAGCGCTCCGTCCTCCAACGGGCCTCGTTTGAATGCTCCTCCATTACGGCGCCGGCTGCTTTGTTTCAGTGCGAGCGCCGCCGCCCTGCTCCCCGCTCCACGCGTCTGCAGGAGGGAGTAGACGCTGCTCCGTTCTGACACCAGACAAATGTTTCATTCAAATGTTGCTTTCGCATATTGTGGAGGAAGTAATGAATTCCTGTGTGGCGGCGGCGGTGGCGGCGGGCCCGGTTCACCGTGTCAAGCCTGAGCGCGGAGCAGGCGCGGCTCCACAGCAGCAAAATTAAATTTAATGTTCCATTCGCCGCAGGAAAGGTGCATAAATCAAAGCTTTTGATTTGCATGGACTGTGGCGCTGCACCTCATCCCACACAAACATCAACAGAGACAGGATCCGACGCCACGGGGAAACAATGTCACCGCACACGTCCTGATCACAACCAGCAACGGGCGGGAACCTTTCATTCACACGGCTGCTCTCGTGTCAAGTGTATTATTAAAAACAGGCACCGGCGCCCGCGGCGTTTAACGGAAAGATTCATTTCTCTGAAGCATAAAAATGAAAGATTGACGCTTTAAAACATCAGATTGTGTTTGAGTGGATCCATGAAAAGACAAAAGATCAAAGGAAAGATCAAAGAAAAGATCAAAGAAAAGACAAAAACATCAAAGAAAAGACAAAATCATCGAAGTAAAGACATAAAATACATAAACATCAAAGAAAAGACATAAAAGACAGAAGATCAAAGGAAAGATCAAAGAAAAGACAAAAACATCAAAGTAAAGACATAAAATACATAAACATCAAAGAAAAGATCAAAGAAAAGACAGAAAAGATCAAAGAAAAGACAGAAAAGATCAAAGAAAAGACCAAAGAAAAGACAGAAAAGACCAAAGAAAAGACAGAAAAGATCAAAGAAAAGACAGAAAAGATCAAAGAAAAGACAGAAAAGATCAAAGAAAAGACAAAAAAGATCAAAGAAAAGACAAAAAAGATCAAAGAAAAGATCAAAGAAAAGACAGAAAAGATCAAAGAAAGATCAAAGGAAAGATCAAAGAAAATACAAAAGATCGAAGGAAAGATCAAAGAAAAGATCAAAGAAAAGACAAAAACATCAAAGAAAAGACAAAATCATCAAAGAAAAGACATAAGAGGCAGAAGATCAAAGGAAAGATCAAAGAAAAGACAAAAACATCAAAGTAAAGACATAAAATACATAAACATCAAAGAAAAGATCAAAGAAAAGACAGAAAAGATCAAAGAAAAGACAGAAAAGATCAAGGAAAAGACAGAAAAGATCAAAGAAAATACAAAAAAGATCAAAGAAAAGACAGAAAAGATCAAAGAAAATACAAAAAAGATCAAAGAAAATACAAAAAAGATCAAAGAAAAGACAGAAAAGATCAAAGAAAAGACAGAAAAGATCAAAGAAAAGACAGAAAGATCAAAGAAAAGACAGAAAGATCAAAGAAAAGACAGAAAAGATCATAGAAAAGACAGAAAAGATCAAAGAAAAGACAGAAAAGATCAAAGAAAAGACAGAAAGATCAAAGAAAAGACAAAAAGATCAAAGAAAAGATCAAAGAAAAGATCAAAGAAAAGACAAAAACATCAAAGAAAAGATCAAAGTAAAGACATAAAAGACAGAAAGATCCAAGGAAAGATCAAAGAAGACAAAAAGATCAAAGTAAAGACATAAAAGACAGAAACATCAAAGAAAAGATCAAAGAAAAGACAGAAAAGATAAAAAAAGATAAAAGAAAAGACAGAAAGATCAAAGAAAAGATCAAAGAAAAGACAGAAAATATCAAAGAAAAGACAGAAAGATCAAAGAAAAGATCGAAAGATCAAAGAAAAGACAGAAAAGATCAAAGAAAAGACAGAAAGATCAAAGAAAAGATCAAAGAAAAGACAGAAAAGACAGAAAGATCAAAGAAAAGACAAAAAGATCAAAGAAAAGACCGAAAGATCATAGAAAAGACAAAAACATCAAAGAACAGATCAAAGAAAAGACAAAAAGATCAAAGAAAAGATCGAAAGATCAAAGAAAAGACAGAAAAGATCAAAGAAAAGACAGAAAGATCAAAGAAAAGATCAAAGAAAAGACAGAAAAGACAGAAAGATCAAAGAAAAGACAAAAAGATCAAAGAAAAGACCGAAAGATCAAAGAAAAGACAGAAAAGATCAAAGAAAAGACAGAAAGATCAAAGAAAAGATCAAAGAAAAGATCAAAGAAAAGACAGAAAAGATCAAAGAAAAAACAGAAAGATCAAAGACACTCATCCACACCGACACAAATACTCATGTTTAACCGTTGTTGACGTATTTGTGTGTTTTTGTCGTTTATTCTTTTTTAGAAATCTTTCATAATAAAAATGAAAGGATGGAGCGTCGTCATGGTAACGTTAAAAACTCTTTAAATCATCTGAATGTGTTTAAAAACATTAATAATAATTAATTTAATCTCCTTCATTAATGTGACTTTGCTGTGATCGATCGTCTGCATCACACACACACACACACACACACACACACACACTGAGACACACACACAGGCACGCACACACACACACACACACACACACTCTCAACACACACACACACACACACACACACACACACACACACAGACATACACACACTGAGACACACACACACACTGAGACACACATACACACTGAGACACACACACACACACACACACACACACACACACACACACACTCACACACACACACACACACAGGCCCATTAGAATCAGCTGTGATCAATAGCCAGTGAATTAGAGTGCTGCTGATCTGATTAACTCCACATTATTTCCTTCGGCCTCATTCAGGAGAAAATATCCCACTTTCCTTTTCTTTAAATGAAACACACACACACACACACACACACACACACACACACACACACACACACACACACACACACACACACACACACACACACACACACACACACACACACACACACACACACACACACACTCTGTATTAAAGCCCGGTCCACACTGACACGTTTCAGATTAAACGAACCCACACAACAACATGTGACTAAAATTCACAATTCTGTTCCATCCAGAGACAAACGATGATTCAGGGCGCCCTCCCACTGTGCCTCCGTCACAGGTTAGAGCGCCCTCCCACTGTGCCTCCGTCACAGGTTAGAGCGCCCTCCCACTGTGCCTCAGTCACAGGTTAGAGCGCCCTCCCACTGTGCCTCCGTCACAGGTTAGAGCGCCCTCCCACTGTGCGTGCGTCCCGTGCCCCGTGCTTTAGGGTCCTTGTCCCCCCCTCCAGGCCCGTTTGTCCTCACACTACCTGGGCCTCGGAGAATGCTTCTTGCTGCCTATACGTCATCACGCCGTAACACGTCACACGCATTGATGACGTCATGGCGATGCGTGGCGTTGTTTCCAGATCTTTCCGTAGACCTCAGAGTTTTTGTGCGTCTTGTCGACTGTTTTTGAATCTTTTCATCGACCAAATCTGCAGTAAACACTCCACCTCCGCATCACACCAACGTGAACCTTTCACCGCCATTGTTTGAAATGTCCGCGCATGGTCCCTCCTTCTTTTCTCTACGTCCCAACAGGCGCACAGGAAATGACCTCAGAGCCGCCGTAGGCCTCGTGCTCGTACACGTGCGCACGCTCGTGCTCGTACACGTGCAAACGTGCTTTACTAAAGCCCACCTCTCCCAAACGGGCCGTGGACGGCAAGCGTGCCGCTCCTAGACGTGGTACGGTTGCACTCACACTGGTCAAAGGAACCAGACTTTAGCCGTGACACGTGCTGGGGCACGGCACGGAGGCACAGTGGGAGGGCGCCCTAAAGGGATGCACAACCAGCACAAAAAGATGCAAAATGACTAAAAATAGAT
>NC_139841.1:29693180-29703180 GCF_963691815.1 Echiichthys vipera
TGAAAAGTCTCTAAACGTAGTGAGAAAGTGGCGCCTGGGAGTGCTTTGGGACGGGGAAGGGGCCCCTCTGCTCAGTGAGGACACTAACTGCAGAGTGAAGGGGCTCCCAGCAGCCCCCTCTGCTCAGTGAGGACACTAACTGCAGAGTGAAGGGGCTCCCAGCAGCACCCTCTGCTCAGTGAGGACACTAACTGCAGAGTGAAGGGGCTCCCAGCAGCCCCCTCTGCTCAGTGAGGACACTAACTGCAGAGTGAAGGGGCTCCCAGCAGCACCCTCTGCTCAGTGAGGACACTAACTGCAGAGTGAAGGGGCTCCCAGCAGCACCCTCTGCTCAGTGAGGACACTAACTGCAGAGTGAAGGGGCTCCCAGCAGCCCCCTCTGCTCAGTGAGGACACTAACTGCAGAGTGAAGGGGCTCCCAGCAGCCCCCTCTGCTCAGTGAGGACACTAACTGCAGAGTGAAGGGGCTCCCAGCGTCTCCCCGTCTCTTCTTCTCTGGTGTTGGTGTGTTTCTGTGGCAGTTACAGCGCCACCTCCAGGCCTGGCATGGGTACTACAGCGTTTGGAGTCGCTGCACCTGGTTTCTGTGGACGCACACGTTTAGGATCCAGGATCCAGGACCAGGACCAGGACCAGGAAAAGGGAACTTTTTAAGGACGCTTCCGAAGGCGTGGACGATTTAAACAGGTGACCTCTGACGTCACTTCCTGTTTGTCGCTGAGAGGAAGCGTCTCCGTGTCCTTCATTAAAGCAGCGGTGACTGACCCCCCCCCCCTCTGTGGCGGCGCCCTCTCTGCTTTTAAGCCGTCACGCTCCCCCACGGGGCGCATGAGGGAGATGGATCTGTGCCCCCCCCCCCCCCCCTCAGGTGATGTCCTGGTAATGTAGCAGCGAGTGCACCATCAGCTCGGACCTCCACGCCGCCTCTCGCCTGCACGCCACACTCCTGCACGCCACACGCCCGCTGTGAGGGGGTGATTACAGGGGGGGGGGACCAATTAGAGCGCGGTTAAAGGACAAACGTGGACACAGGGTCGCGTGTTTATTATGTCACCCGCCGCTCGGGGGCCGTTATTACAGAGACGTGTCGCAGGCTGGAGGTCGTTGATGGAAATGGGACTCAGTTTGGAGCGGCGCCGCTTTACACGCCCCCGTCACTCCAACGGGCGCCTGAGTGCTCCGTTACGGTCATCTGTCTCCCGTCGGACGCTGTTCCCGTCACAACCTCCGCGTTTAACAGCTGATCGACACACAGCGCTTCACGTTTCTGAGGAGGTCCCTGAACGCAGCACGGCGCTCAAACACACAGGAAGTGTCACAGGAAGTGTCACAGGAAGTGTCACAGGAAGCGGCGAGTGTTTGAGGAAACGCTGAGCGCTCTGATGATCCGCTCGTGCTCAGATTTATACGAACACGCGTCAAAAGTGATGATTTCACCTTCACTCGTTCATCAAAGTCACGTTCAAAGACACGGTTTTACATCATGAACACCAAACACACAGAAACACACGGAAACACGCGGAAACACGCGGAAACACACGGAAACACGCGGAAACACACGGAAACACGCGAAAACACGCGGAAACACGCGAAAACACGCGGAAACACACGGAAACACACGGAAACACGCGGAAACACGCGACGACAGACGGGAAATAAAGAATCATTTATTTATTTATGTGGAAATGATCGTTTTTAACTGACAGAGTTTTAGAGACGGAAACTTTAAAAAGACGGAAAGAAAAGTGTGTGTGTGTGTGTCTCAGAGTGTGTGTGTGTGTGTGAGTCTCAGTGTGTGTGTGTGTCTCCGTGTGTGTGTGTGTCTCCGTGTGTGTGTGTGTGTTAGAGAGTGTGTGTGTGTGTGTGTGTCTCCGTGTGTGTGTGTGTGTGTGTGTGTGTGTCTGTGTGTGTGTGTCTCTCCGTGTGTGTGTCTGTGTGTGTGTGTGTGTGTGTGTGTGTGTCTCTCCGTGTGTCTGTGTGTGTGTGTGTGTCTCCGTGTGTGACGCTAGCATGAATGTTATGACTGGTGGGTGGAGGTCCTTTGATGACATGTTTAATGAGACGTCTGAGGGGGAGAGGGGGGAGACGCTCAGCAGGGTGAGGGGAGACCTCCCACATCAAACACAGACCCCTGACTCCCCCCTGACCCCCCCCTGACTCCCCCCCCTCACCCCCCTCACCCCCCCTCACCCCTCTGACTCCCCCCCTCACCCCCCTGACTCCCCCCCTCACCCCTCTGTCCCATGGATGTATAAAAGAACTGGACACAGCGTTCGATCCTATGAAGCCAACAAAGTTCAACTTCCTGCTCCTAGAGGACACTTTAACACACGTTTATGCTCCTAGAGGACACTTTAACACACGTTTATGCTCCTAGAGGACACTTTAGCACACGTTTATGCTCCTAGAGGACACTTTAGCACACGTTTATGCTCCTAGAGGACACTTTAACACACGTTTATGCTCCTAGAGGACACTTTAACACACGTTTATTCTCCTAGAGGACACTTTAGCACACGTTTATGCTCCTAGAGGACACTTTAACACACGTTTATGCTCCTAGAGGACACTTTAACACACGTTTATGCTCCTAGAGGACACTTTAACACACGTTTATGCTCCTAGAGGACACTTTAGCACACGTTTATGCTCCTAGAGGACACTTTAGCACACGTTTATGCTCCTAGAGGACACTTTAGCACACGTTTATGCTCCTAGAGGACACTTGAACACACGTTTATGCTCCTAGAGGACACTTGAACACACGTTTATGCTCCTAGAGGACACTTTAGCACACGTTTATGCTCCTAGAGGACACTTTAACACACGTTTATGCTCCTAGAGGACACTTTAGCACACGTTTATGCTCCTAGAGGACACTTTAGCACACGTTTATGCTCCTAGAGGACACTTTAGCACACGTTTATGCTCCTAGAGGACACTTTAACACACGTTTATGCTCCTAGAGGACACTTTAACACACGTTTATTCTCCTAGAGGACACTTTAGCACACGTTTATGCTCCTAGAGGACACTTTAGCACACGTTTATGCTCCTAGAGGACACTTTAACACACGTTTATGCTCCTAGAGGACACTTTAACACACGTTTATGCTCCTAGAGGACACTTTAACACACGTTTATGCTCCTAGAGGACACTTTAACACACGTTTAGGCTCCTAGAGGACACTTTAACACACGTTTATGCTCCTAGAGGACACTTTAACACACGTTTATGCTCCTAGAGGACACTTGAACACACGTTTATGCTCCTAGAGGACACTTTAGCACACGTTTATGCTCCTAGAGGACACTTTAGCACACGTTTATGCTCCTAGAGGACACTTTAACACACGTTTATTCTCCTAGAGGACACTTTAGCACACGTTTATGCTCCTAGAGGACACTTTAACACACGTTTATGCTCCTAGAGGACACTTTAGCACACGTTTATGCTCCTAGAGGACACTTTAACACACGTTTATGCTCCTAGAGGACACTTTAACACACGTTTATGCTCCTAGAGGACACTTTAGCACACGTTTATGCTCCTAGAGGACACTTTAGCACACGTTTATGCTCCTAGAGGACACTTTAGCACACGTTTATGCTCCTAGAGGACACTTTAGCACACGTTTATGCTCCTAGAGGACACTTGAACACACGTTTATGCTCCTAGAGGACACTTTAGCACACGTTTATGCTCCTAGAGGACACTTTAGCACACGTTTATGCTCCTAGAGGACACTTTAGCACACGTTTATGCTCCTAGAGGACACTTTAACACACGTTTATTCTCCTAGAGGACACTTTAGCACACGTTTATGCTCCTAGAGGACACTTTAACACACGTTTATGCTCCTAGAGGACACTTTAGCACACGTTTATGCTCCTAGAGGACACTTTAGCACACGTTTATGCTCCTAGAGGACACTTTAGCACACGTTTATGCTCCTAGAGGACACTTTAACACACGTTTATGCTCCTAGAGGACACTTTAGCACACGTTTATGCTCCTAGAGGACACTTTAACACACGTTTATGCTCCTAGAGGACACTTTAACACACGTTTATGCTCCTAGAGGACACTTTAACACACGTTTATGCTCCTAGAGGACACTTTAACACACGTTTATGCTCCTAGAGGACACTTTAACACACGTTTAGGCTCCTAGAGGACACTTTAACACACGTTTATGCTCCTAGAGTTCACTTTAACACACGTTTATGCTCCTAGAGGACACTTTAACACACGTTTATGCTCCTAGAGGACACTTTAACACACGTTTATGCTCCTAGAGGACACTTTAGCACACGTTTATGCTCCTAGAGGACACTTTAACATACGTTTATGCTCCTAGAGGACACTTTAACACACGTTTATGCTCCTAGAGGACACTTTAGCACACGTTTATGCTCCTAGAGGACACTTTAACACACGTTTATGCTCCTAGAGGACACTTTAGCACACGTTTATGCTCCTAGAGGACACTTTAGCACACGTTTATGCTCCTAGAGGACACTTTAGCACACGTTTATGCTCCTAGAGGACACTTTAGCACACGTTTATGCTCCTAGAGGACACTTTAACACACGTTTATGCTCCTAGAGGACACTTTAACACACGTTTATTCTCCTAGAGGACACTTTAACACACGTTTACGCTCCTAGAGGACACTTTAACACACGTTTATGCTCCTAGAGGACACTTTAACACACGTTTATGCTCCTAGAGGACACTTTAGCACACGTTTATGCTCCTAGAGGACACTTTAACACACGTTTATGCTCCTAGAGGACACTTTAACACACGTTTAGGCTCCTAGAGGACACTTTAACACACGTTTAGGCTCCTAGAGGACACTTTAACACAAGTTTAGGCTCCTAGAGGACACTTTAACACACGTTTATGCTCCTAGAGGACACTTGAACACACGTTTATGCTCCTAGAGGACACTTTAGCACACGTTTATGCTCCTAGAGGACACTTTAGCACACGTTTATGCTCCTAGAGGACACTTTAACACACGTTTATGCTCCTAGAGGACACTTTAGCACACGTTTATGCTCCTAGAGGACACTTTAGCACACGTTTATGCTCCTAGAGGACACTTTAACACACGTTTAGGCTCCTAGAGGACACTTTAGCACACGTTTATGCTCCTAGAGGACACTTTAACACACGTTTAGGCTCCTAGAGGACACTTTAACACACGTTTATGCTCCTAGAGGACACTTTAACACACGTTTATGCTCCTAGAGGACACTTGAACACACGTTTATGCTCCTAGAGGACACTTTAGCACACGTTTATGCTCCTAGAGGACACTTTAGCACACGTTTATGCTCCTAGAGGACACTTTAGCACACGTTTATGCTCCTAGAGGACACTTTAACACACGTTTATGCTCCTAGAGGACACTTTAACACACGTTTATGCTCCTAGAGGACACTTTAACACACGTTTATGCTCCTAGAGGACACTTTAACACACGTTTATGCTCCTAGAGGACACTTTAACACACGAATATGCTCCTAGAGGACACTTTAACACACGTTTATGCTCCTAGAGGACACTTTAGCACACGTTTATGCTCCTAGAGGACACTTTAGCACACGTTTATGCTCCTAGAGGACACTTTAGCACACGTTTATGCTCCTAGAGGACACTTTAACACACGTTTATGCTCCTAGAGGACACTTTAACACACGTTTATGCTCCTAGAGGACACTTTAACACACGTTTATGCTCCTAGAGGACACTTTAACACACGTTTATGCTCCTAGAGGACACTTTAGCACACGTTTATGCTCCTAGAGGACACTTTAGCACACGTTTATGCTCCTAGAGGACACTTTAACACACGTTTATGCTCCTAGAGGACACTTTAACACACGTTTATGCTCCTAGAGGACACTTTAACACACGTTTAGGCTCCTAGAGGACACTTTAGCACACGTTTATGCTCCTAGAGGACACTTTAACACACGTTTATGCTCCTAGAGGACACTTTAACACACGTTTATGCTCCGAGGACACTTTAGCACACGTTTATGCTCCTAGAGGACACTTTAGCACACGTTTAAGCTCCTAGAGGACACTTTAACACACGTTTATGCTCCTAGAGGACACTTTAACACACGTTTATGCTCCTAGAGGACTCTTTAACACACGTTTAGGCTCCTGTAACACACCTGTCAGTCAAGAGTTAACATCCAACCACTGCATCTGCTCAGAGAGAATAACGATGGACGGTTTCTGAGGCTTTAGATGGACCTCTAACACGAGCAGCACGATGATTGGTCCCGTCTGACGCGTCTGATTTATTATTTTAGATGTAAAAACACTGATTTGAGTTTATTTGACGTGTAAAAGGAGATCAGAGCTGAACACGAGACGTGGATGTTACAGTCGTCAGTGCTCAGGTCAAACCAGATGATGGACGATCGTACGAGTCAAATAAACTGTCAGCGCTCCGAGGACAAACACAGCCCTGTGTGTGTGTGTGTGTGTGTGTGTGTGTGTGTGTGTGTGTGTGTGTGTGTGTGTGTGTGTGTGTGTGTGTGTGTGTGTGTGTGTCTGTGTGTGTGTGTGTGTGTGATCTCTCAGAGTTTACTCAGCTTGGGGATTACATGTTACAGATGGCGGCTCGCCTCTAAAGTCGTAGAGGAAAATATTATGGCAGCGCTGACCTCCGTTTGAAAAGTGCTGAAGTTGTGACCTGAGCAGAGACTTCAGCTCGTCATTAACAGGAAGCTCTCCTCCCATTATAGAGTCGCACTCAGCTGCAGGCTCCTAGAGGACACTTTAACACACGTTTATGCTCCTAGAGGACACTTTAACACACGTTTATGCTCCTAGAGGACACTTTAGCACACATTAATGCTCCTAGAGGACACTTTAACACACGTTTATGCTCCTAGAGGACACTTTAGCACACGTTTATGCTCCTAGAGGACACTTTAGCACACGTTTATGCTCCTAGAGGACACTTTAGTACACGTTTATGCTCCTAGAGGACACTTTAGTACACGTTTATGCTCCTAGAGGACACTTTAACACACGTTTATGCTCCTAGAGGACACTTTAACACACGTTTATGTTCCTAGAGGACACTTTAACACACGTTTATGCTCCTAGAGGACACTTTAACACACGTTTATGTTCCTAGAGGACACTTTAACACACGTTTATGCTCCTAGAGGACACTTTAGCACACGTTTATGCTCCTAGAGGACACTTTAACACACGTTTATGCTCCTAGAGGACACTTTAACACACGTTTATGCTCCTAGAGGACACTTTAGCACACGTTTATGCTCCTAGAGGACACTTTAACACACGTTTATGCTCCTAGAGGACACTTTAACACACGTTTATGCTCCTAGAGGACACTTTAGCACACGTTTATGCTCCTAGAGGACACTTTAACACACGTTTATGCTCCTAGAGGACACTTTAACACACGTTTATGCTCCTAGAGGACACTTTAGCACACGTTTATGCTCCTAGAGGACACTTTAACACACGTTTATGCTCCTAGAGGACACTTTAACACACGTTTATGCTCCTAGAGGACACTTTAGCACACATTAATGCTCCTAGAGGACACTTTAACACACGTTTATGCTCCTAGAGGACACTTTAACACACGTTTATGCTCCTAGAGGACACTTTAGCACACGTTTATGCTCCTAGAGGACACTTTAGCACACGTTTATGCTCCTAGAGGACACTTTAGTACACGTTTATGCTCCTAGAGGACACTTTAACACACGTTTATGCTCCTAGAGGACACTTTAACACACGTTTATGTTCCTAGAGGACACTTTAACACACGTTTATGCTCCTAGAGGACACTTTAACACACGTTTATGTTCCTAGAGGACACTTTAACACACGTTTATGCTCCTAGAGGACACTTTAACACACGTTTATGCTCCTAGAGGACACTTTAGCACACGTTTATGCTCCTAGAGGACACTTTAACACACGTTTATGCTCCTAGAGGACACTTTAGCACACGTTTATGCTCCTAGAGGACACTTTAGCACACGTTTATGCTCCTAGAGGACACTTTAGCACACGTTTATGCTCCTAGAGGACACTTTAGCACACGTTTATGCTCCTAGAGAACACACTAACACACGTTTATGCTCCTAGAGGACACTTTAACACACGTTTAGGCTCCTAGAGGACACACTAACACACGTTTATGCTCCTAGAGGACACTTTACACACAGTACGTGTGAACTCCAGCATATTCCTAATCTTGAAAACACAACATTTAAAATGAGGCCTTTTCCAGACGTTCGGGACTCTGTGTGTGTGTGTGTGTCTCTGTGTGTGTGTGTGTGTGTGTGTGTTGAGAGCCCACTGGAACAAAAGGTCAGGAACATGAAGTGTCTATTTGAGGAGACCACAGTGTGTTTTGTCAGCGAGCAGAACTCCCTGTGGTATTTTCCTGAGAGCACGCTCCAGCGCTCCACCGCTGAACATCAAAGTGTGTGTGCGCCAGGAAACGCTGCGGCCGTATATTTGAAGACGCAGTGTGACTTCACTCTCCTGCCATCAGCTGGAAGAAGAAGAAGAAGAAGAAGAAGAAGAAGAAGAAGAAGAAGAAGAAGAAGAAGAGGAGGAGGATATCTGACACAGAGCAGCTTCAGTCACAGAGCGGAGTGATCTGCTCTGCACACGCTGAGCCTGACTCACACTCAACCACCACAGAGACACTGAACTACCACAGAGACACTGAACTACAGCAGAGACACTGAACTACCACAGAGACACTGAACTACCACAGAGACACTGAACCACCACAGAGACACTGAACTACCACAGAGACACTGAACTACAGCAGAGACGAGCAGACTGACAGACAATAGCTGCAGTCTGTCTAATAATGAACACAAAAGGACGACAAAGAGACACAAAAAGATCACAGAGGTGCAAAAAGATGCAAAAAAGCTACAAAGACACGAAACAACACCACAGAAACGAAGAACGCTTAAAAAACAGCTGCAAAATCACGACAAAGAGATGGCAAGAGACTAGAGACTAAAAACTGACACAAAGGGCCCCCTCCCACTGTGCCTCCGTCCCGTGCCCCAGCACGTGTCACAGCTAAAGTCTGGTTCCTTTGACCAGTGTGATGCAACCGTACCACGTCTAGGAGCGGCACGCTTGCCGTCCACGGCCCGTTTGGGAGAGGTGGGCTTTAGTAAAGCACGTTTGCATGTGTACGAGCACGAGCGTGCGCACGTGTACGAGCACGAGGCCTACGGCGGCTCTGAGGTCATTTCCTGTGCGCCTGTTGGGACGTAGAAAAAAGAAGGAGGGACCATGCGCGGACATTTCAAACAATGGCGGTGAAAGGTTCACGTTGGTGAGGTGGTCCTCAGGGTCACATGATGAGGTGGTCCTCAGGGTCACATGATGAGGTGGTCCTCAGGGTCACATGATGAGGTGGTCCTCAGGGTCACATGATGAGGTGGTCCTCAGGGTCACATGGTGAGGTGGTCCTCAGGGTCACATGGTGAGGTGGTCTCCAGGACAGAGGGTCACATGGTGAGGTGGTCCTCAGGGTCACATGATGAGGTGGTCCTCGAGGACAGAGGGTCACATGGTGAGGTGGTCCTCAGGGTCACATGGTGAGGCGGTCTCCAGGACAGAGGGTCACATGATGAGGTGGTCCTCAGGGTCACACGGTGAGGCGGTCTCCAGGACAGAGGGACTTCAGTTTCTGGACTCTGGGAAAACTTTTCTCTCACTTTCTCAACAAACGTCTAGAAACTGGTTTCACACACGAGTCACGGTCACGAGGGCGGCGTCCTGAGAGCGGCGTCCTGAGAGCGGCGGCCTGAGAGCGGCGGCCTGAGAGCGGCGGCCTGAGAGCGGCGACCTGAGAGCGGCGGCCTGAGAGCGGCGTCCTGAGAGCCCACGCCACCGCTACACGCTTTTATATTCTTTTATATTTATATATCCATAAAATCATATAAT
>NC_139841.1:29705680-29718180 GCF_963691815.1 Echiichthys vipera
AGACCGGTGTTCCTGTGGATCCCGACTCTGTAACCAGGACTCACTCGGCCTCGCCCCCCTGCCCCCCCCCCCCCCCCCCTCTGAAAGGGTCCGGGTCGGCTCATGAATGTAAACAGCGTGAGGGCGAGGGGCCGCTCCGCCCCGTCGTCGTGCTCCAGTCGGGCGCAGCAGCGTTTGACGGAGGAGCTTTTAATCGCCCCCCCCCCCCCCCAGAGTCGCCCCCCAAAGGCTCCTGTTCGCCCCCGCTTCCTTTCTCTGGAGGGGGGGGGGGGGGGGGGCGCCATTGTGGGCAAAGCCATGGTTTCCATGGGAACGCTCCTGATTTATCATCTGCTCACATGACGACTCAGACATGAGTCTGCAATTATTCAGACGTGAGTCAGCAATTATTCAGACATGAGTCAGCAATTATTCAGACATGAGTCAGCAATTATTCAGACATGAGTCAGCAATTATTAGAAACATGAGTCAGCAATTATTCAGACGTGAGTCAGCAATTATTCAGACGTGAGTCAGCAATTATTCAGACATGAGTCAGCAATTATTCAGACATGAGTCAGCAATTATTAGAAACATGAGTCAGCAATTATTCAGACGTGAGTCAGCAATTATTCAGACGTGAGTCAGCAATTATTCAGACGTGAGTCAGCAATTATTCAGACATGAGTCAGCGATTATTCAAACATGAGTCAGCAATTATTCAAACATGAGTCAGCAATTATTCAGACATGAGTCAGCGATTATTCAGACATGAGTCAGCGATTATTCAGACATGAGTCAGCAATTATTCAAACATGAGTCAGCAATTATTCAGACATGAGTCAGCAATTATTCAAACATGAGTCAGCAATTATTCAGACATGAGTCAGCAATTATTCAGACGTGAGTCAGCAATTATGCAGACGTTGAGCGGTGCATGTGTGACAGGGGCTTGAGGCGGTGCATGTGTGACAGGGGCTTGAGGCGGTGCATGTGTGAAAGAGGCTTGAGGCGGTGCATGTGTGAAAGGGGCTTGAGGCGGTGCATGTGTGAAAGGGGCTTGAGGCGGTGCATGTGTGAAAGAGGCTTGAGGCGGTGCATGTGTGAAAGGGGTTTGAGGCGGTGCATGTGTGAAAGAGGCTTGAGGCGGTGCATGTGTGAAAGGGGTTTGAGGTGGTGCATGTGTGAAAGAGGCTTGAGGCGGTGCATGTGTGAAAGAGGCTTGAGGCAGTGCATGTGTGAAAGGGGTTTGAGGCGGTGCATGTGTGAAAGGGGCTTGAGGCGGTGCATGTGTGACAGGGGCATGAGGCGGTGCATGTGTGAAAGGGGCTTGAGGCGGTGCATGGGTGAAAGGGGCTTGAGGCGGTGCATGTGTGAAAGGGGTTTGAGGCGGTGCATGTGTGAAAGGGGCTTGAGGCGGTGCATGTGTGACAGGGGCTTGAGGCGGTGCATGTGTGATAGGGGCTTGAGGCGTTGCATGTGTGATAGGGGCTTGAGGCGGTGCATGTGTGAAAGGAGCTTGAGGCGGTGCATGTGTGAAAGAGGTTTGAGGCGGTGCATGTGTAAAAGGGGCTTGAGGCGGTGCATGTGTGACAGGGGCTTGAGTCGGTGCATGTGTGAAAGGGGCTTGAGGCGGTGCATGTGTGAAAGAGGCTTGAGGCGGTGCATGTGTGAAAGGGGCTTGAGGCGCTGCATGTGTGAAAGGGGCTTGAGGCGGTGCATGTGTGAAAGGGGCTTGAGGCGGTGCATGTGTGAAAGGGGCTTGAGGCGGTGCATGTGTGAAAGAGGCTTGAGGTGGTGCATGTGTAAAAGGGGCTTGAGGCGGTGCATGTGTGACAGGGGCTTGAGGCGGTGCATGTGTGAAAGGGGCTTGAGGCGGTGCATGTGTGCAGGGGGCTTGAGGCGGTGCATGTGTGAAAGGGGCTTGAGGCGGTGCATGTGTGGAGGGGGCTTGAGGCGGTGCATGGGTGAAAGGGGCTTGAGGCGGTGCATGTGTGGAGGGGGCTTGAGGCGGTGCATGTGTGGAGAGGGCTTGAGGTAGTGCATGTGTGAAAGGGGCTTGAGATGCAGCTCTGCAGGTCGGATGTTAGACTGAAGTGAACCTCGTATCACTGCTGTAGCTTTAACTAACGTGGATGAACTTCCTGTGAACTCATGGCACTCTACCTGCTGATGACCCCCCCCCCCCCCCCCCTGGTCCTCTGGGTGGGTGGTCCTCTGCATTCACTGCCGCAGAGTGAGGGGGGGGGGGGGGGGGCGGAGCAGCAGCCATTGTTAAAGACAAAGAGGACGGCCGAGGCCATTCGTTAAGTTAATTAGCTCTACAGGGATCTGTGCGTCCATCACTCTGCAGATCAGCGTCACGACAGTAAGAGCTGAAAGTTACACAGGACTGGAACCAGTCCAGAACCAGGGACACATGGACCAGGACTAACACCAGTCCAGAACCAGGGACACATGGACCAGGACTGAAACCAGTCCAGAACCAGGGACACATGAACCAGGACTAACACCAGTCCAGAACCAGGGACACAAGAACCAGGACTAACACCAGTCCAGAACCAGGGACACATGAACCAGTGTTAGTCCTGGTTCATGTGTCCCTGGTTCTGGACTGGTGTTAGTCCTGGTCCTTGTGTCCCTGGTTCTGGACTGGTGTTAGTCCTGGTCCTTGTGTCCCTGGTTCTGGACTGGTCTGGGTCCAGGTCTGCCGTGGTCCCTGATAAAGACTGTGGTTTAATGGGAGCGGCTGCAGCTGTGCAGACGCTGTAAAGGCTCTGATGGTCCAGGTCTCGGTTACAGCGGTCCAATAAAAGCTTAGTATGGAAACATGGTGTCAAACGGGCCTTTTATTGGAACGAGCGTCGCCGTTAAGCCGCCGAGCAGAATCACGGCGTGCAGACGGCGCTTGCAGCTTTATTACACGTGTGTAATTACAGTCAGCGTTAATGGTGCGACTGTTTGTTCAGCGCAGCAGGTTTATGAAGAGAGCAGCTTTGGCTCCGGTACAGCAGCTAATGCTCCTCTGGAGCCGCGGGAGCAGCCGGAGCGCCCGGTCCATCACACTTTACATTTACGGCTGCAGCTTCTGCTCTTTGACTTTCACCGCCAGACTTTTCTACAGGAAACCAACGACCTGCAGATTTATCACAGAGAGTTTCTGCAGTTTTCTGTCATTTAGCACCAAAAATGTATCGTTTTATTGACTTTATACTGTTTTTCACATTAAAACACAGATACTGAAGCTTTATTGTGAAGGGTAGAAACAGAACTGTTGTTATTGTTGGTACTTTTGTTAAGTTTGGGACTAAAACACAGGTAGTGTTTTATTATTATTATTATTATGCATGTGTTAGCTGTTAGCAGGTCAGTTAGCAGGTCAGTTAGCAGTCAGTTAGCCGTCAGTTAGCCGTCAGTTAGCAGGTCAGTAAGTGGTCATTTAGCAGGTCAGTTAGTCAGTTAGCGGTCAGTTAGTCAGTTAGCAGGTCAGTTTGTGGTCAGATAGCAGGTCAGTTAGTCAGTTAGCGGTCAGTTAGCAGGTCAGTTAGTCAGTTAGCAGGTCAGTTAGCAGGTCAGTTAACAGGTCAGTTAGCAGGTCAGTTAGCAGGTCAGTTAACAGGTCAGTTAGCAGGTCAGTTAGCGGTCAGTTAGCAGGTCAGTTAGCAGTCAGTTAACAGGTCAGTTAGCAGTCAGTTAGCAGGTCAGTTAGTCAGTTAGCAGGTCAGTTAGCAGGTCAGTTAACAGGTCAGTTAGCAGGTCAGTTAGCGGTCAGTTAGCAGGTCAGTTAGTGGTCAGTTAGCAGGTCAGTAAGTGGTCAGTTAGCAGGTCTGTTAGCATATCAGTTAGTCTGTTAGCAGTCAGTTAGCAGGTCAGTTAGTGGTCAGTAAGCAGGTCTGTTAGCAGGTCAGTTAGTGGTCAGTAAGCAGGTCAGTTAGCAGGTCAGTAAGTGGTCAGTTAGCGGTCAGTTAGCAGGTCAGTTAGCAGGTCTGTTAGCGGTCAGTTGGCAGGTCAGTTAGCGGTCAGTTAGCTGTCAGATAGCAGGTCAGTTAGCAGGTCAGTTAGCGGTCAGTTAGCAGGTCAGTTAGCGGTCAGTTAACAGGTCAGTTAGCGGTCAGTTAGCGGTCAGTTAGCGACAGTGCAGCGGTTAAAGAGCTGATGCTGATGTGTTAGCGGTTCGTGCAGCAGCTGATATCGATAAACGTTGATAAATCGCGGCTTTAACGTAGATTTCAAACGTGAGAATAAAAGAAACTCTTTGTTCAGAAACTCCACGGGTGAAAGAAGGACGAGCGCACAGCGTTCAGGGCGGACTCAGCAGCAGGCGACCTGAGAGGAGACGGGGACGGCGTTCTGTTGCATCAGCAGAGATTTAGTGTTTATTGGATTCTATATTCACACAGTTTCTGCCTGAATCTGCTCATATTGAGGATTATTGATCATCTTTATTGTTTGTGTTTGTCTTGTGTGTCTGCAGCTGCTCAAATATCCCCTCTGGATTCATAAAGTCTCTGTGATGCTGTCGTGTTCTTCTCTGCATAATAATCCGCCCGTAAACGCCGTCACACACCCGCTCTGTGCTTTAATCACCGTTCATTAACACGGCTGCAGGATCATGGACAGAATGATTCTCTGTGTTTGGGGACAAAATGTTTTTATGTCACTTTCACAATGAAATAAACACATCTGCTTGTTTTCACTTCATATGGAGCTGAAAATCTGCTGATGTGTGGAAGTCAAGGTTCACAGGAGGACAGTTAGCATGTCTGTTAGCATGTCAGCAGGTCTGTTAGCAGGTCAGCAGGTCAGTTAGTCTGCTAGCAGGTGAGTTAGCAGGTCAGTTAGCAGGTCGGTTAGTCAGTTAGTCAGTTAGCAGGTCAATAAGCCAGTTAGCATGTCAGCAGGTGAGTTAGCAAGTCAGTTGGTCAGTTTGCATGTCGGTTAGCAGGTCAGTTTGCATGTCAACAGGTCGGTTAGTCCGTTAGCAGGTCAGTTATGGGTCAGTTAGCGGGTCAGTTAGCGGGTCAGTTAGCAGGTCAGTTAGCAAGAACCCGAAGAAGAAACTGGTCAACACTTGAGTCCAACATGAAGATAAAGGATCGTCCCATGATCGTGTCTCTGCTCTGGTCTCACCGTGAGGTCGGACGCAGAGACCCGGTAAATGTCTAAACCAGCAATTATTCAGACGTCTGTCAGCAATTATTCAGACGTGAGTCAGCAATTATTCAGACGTCAACTTAGCATTGTAGCAACCGCTGCTAACCTGAGATGCTGCTAAACCTCCATCTTTACGTTTTCTTCTGATCCTGAAACTTTAATGGAACGTGAAATAGTTCGGGAAACTCCGACACAAACAAGAACTTTTTCCTCCGTCTCTATAACCGCCGTGATGTCGCTCTCTGGTTGCCTAGGAAACGTAAACGTCACACTTAAAGCTTCTCTCTCATTGGTCGAGCTTTTGAAAGGTCAACTGACTTGAATTTTGAGAGAAAATCAGAGCGGTGCAAGGCGCTACATTGGTGCCAACGCCTCTACATTGGTGCTAACGCTGCTACAGTGGTGCTAACGCCTCTACATTGGTGCTAACGCTGCTACAGTGGTGCTAACGCCTCTACATTGGTGCTAACGCCTCTACATTGGTGCCAACGCTGCTACATTGGTGCTAACGCCGCTACATCGGTGCTAACACCGCTACATTGGTACTAAAGCCTCTACATTGATGCTAACGCCTCCTCCATAGAAACAATGGAGCGACTGCGGCTCGTGTGTCGGGACGCTAACACAGCTTTGAGAGCAGCTTCAAAGAGGAAGTGCTGACGGCTCCGTTCGTCCACGGCTCAACAATAAGCACTTTATCTAATGATGTGAAACACACACATTCACTTTATGATGAGTGTTTTAATGAGAGAGCATTAAAGATGGAGAGGATGACCCCTCCATCACTCACACTCACACACACACACACACACACACACACACACACACACACACACACACACACTCACACACACACACACGCAGCTGCAGACACAGTTTGTGTTAGCTGACAGGCTTCACTGGACTCTAATGTCTCACACTAATATTAGTGTTACACATGATGAGACAGGCTGCTCATGTCAGACACACACACACACACACACACACACACACACACACACGCCCACGCGCACACGCACACACAGACGCTCGCACACACACACACACACACAGACACGCACACACACACACACACACACACACACACACACACACACACAAGCACACACACACACACACACACACACACACACACACAGACACACACACACACTCAGCTTCACTCAGCGTCTGAATGTTTTTGGTGCCAGTCGACATTTAAAGTTTTGCTTCTTCAAAGAGTCGATGGAGAAACTCATCGACTCTGTCATGAAACAACTTTACAAAATCACCAGCACACAGATGAGGACCGGCAACGACAACCAGCGACCGGCAACGACCGGCAACGACGACCAACAACAACCAACGACAACCAACGACAACCAACGACCGGCAACGACGACCAACAACCGACAACCAACGACAACCAACGACAACCAACGACAACCAACGACAACCAACGACCTGCAACGACCGGCAACGACCGGCAACGACAACCAACGACAACCAACGACGACCAACAACAACCAACGACAACCAACGACAACCAACGACAACCAACGACAACCAACGACCTGCAACGACCGGCAACGACAACCAACGACAACCAACGACCGGCAACGACAACCAACGACAACCAACGACCGGCAACGACCGGCAACGACGACCAACAACAACCAACGACAACCAACGACCAACAACGACCAGTGAAGACCAACAACGACCAACAACAACCAACGACAACCAACGACTAGCAACGACCAGCATCGACCGGCAACAAGACCAACAACAACTAACCAAGAACAACAACAACCAACCCCAAGACCAACGAAGACCAGCAACAACCGATGAGGACCAACAATGACCGACAACAACCAACGAAGACCAACAACAACCAACAACAACTAACAACAACCAACAACGACCGGCAACAACAACCAACAAGAACCAACGACGACCAGCGAAGACCAACAACAACCAGCAACAACCAACAACAACCAACAACGGCCAACAACAACCAGCAACGACCAACAACAACAAGCAACGAAACAAACAACGGCCAACAACGACCAACAACGGCCAACAACAACCAACAACAACCAACAACGGCCAACAACAACAACCAACGAGACCAACAACGACCGGTGAAAAAACCCATATTTGTAAAACTCTCTGTGTATTTGTTGTGTTTACGGTCTGAGACGTGTTCGGCAGGTAAACCTCGTGTGTCCTCACACTTTATTCATATTCTGTGTAGTTTTGGATTATTAATAATCTCAGTTTATTGATTTTTATTGGGAACTCCATGTTTTTATTTTCCAATTTTGAATAAAAAGACAGAAAAACTGTTCAAACATCAGAAAACATCTGTGACTCTACGGCTCCAGCCATGTTTCACTTTAACTTGTGTTTATTATTATAATATTATAATATTTGAGCCCCGTGCCGCCTGACCACAGCAGGACTCAGGACAGGAAGTGATGTAAGGTGTCGTGCTCAGTGACTTCCTGTGACCTGTTGGAAAAAGCCTCTTTCATTAAGTGGCGAACAGAATCTGAACCTCAGAGCTGAGAATAATGGTGCAGCCCTCATTAGGCTGAGCGTGCGGCGATTAGCCGGCGTCAGCCCGCAGTAATAAATGACGGCGCCGTAATTGAGGCGAGCAGTCAGCGAGAGCCGCGATGAACTGAATTACACGACGTCATTAAAATAAATACGTCAAATCATTATCGCATGGAAAACAAATGGAGCCAACGCGTGTCATTGTTCTTTCAAATTAGTTCCCGCGAGCACTCGGCGAGCCATCCGTCAGCACGGGAGGAGCCGCCGCGGCCTTAACTCACGCCATAATGACTTTTTTACATTCAGCGCATCACTGAGCAGCAGATGGTGGAGGTGGAGGTGGAGGTGGAGGTGGAGCGGCTGCGGACACCGTGTCCACATCAGGGCGTAGACACGGCGCCTCAGCCTCGGCTCCTCTCACGCCGTTTCTTTCAGCTCAGCGTGAAAGAAAAGCTCATTCCTGGCTCCTCGTGCACACAGGAGCGCGGCGGCGTCCGTGTGAGAGCGTCTTTGTCCTCTCTGACAGATTAGTCCCCTGATGCGGGGAAAAGGGGGAATGGGCTCCTGCTTTACCTTGAACTCCGCAGACGCGCCGCAGCCTGAAACATTTCCCACAGAATTGACAGTGACCTGATTTATGGGCCTTATTGCGCCGGATAATTAATTTTATGCATATGACTTCCTTTACAATTACCGTGGCGTCCGATTGGAGAAGTTCACTGCGTATATGAAGACATCAATAAGTGCAGATTCATCAGGGGGCGGGCTGGACACGGCACGAGGACGAGGACGCAGAGAGGTTGTCTCCACCAGGGGACACGCTGAGTGAAACTAAAGACTTTAAACAAGTGCTGGGAACCGCTGTGAGGGACGTTCACGGTCTGTGAGGGACGTTCACGGTCTGTGAGGTACGTTCACGGTCTCTGAGGGACGTTCACAGTCTGAGAGTCTCAGGGGTGTCCTGAAGTCTGTCCAACACTCATCTGAAGAGACACCAGAGACACAAGAGAGACAAAAGCCTAAACGTGTGCTAAAGTGTCCTCTAGGAGCCTAAACGTGTGTTAAAGTGTCCTCTAGGAGCATAAACGTGTGCTAAAGTGCCCTCTAGGAGCATAAACGTGTGTTAAAGTGTCCTCTAGGAGCCTAAACGTGTGTTAAAGTGTCCTCTAGGAGCATAAACGTGTGCTAAAGTGTCCTCTAGGAGCATAAACGTGTGCTAAAGTGTCCTCTAGGAGCATAAACGTGTGTTAAAGTTTCCTCTAGGAGCATAAACGTGTGTTAAAGTGTCCTCTAGGAGCATAAACGTGTGTTAAAGTGTCCTCTAGGAGCATAAACGTGTGTTAAAGTGTCCTCTAGGAGACTAAACGTGTGCTAAAGTGTCCTCTGGGAGCATAAACGTGTGTTAAAGTGTCCTCTAGGAGCATAAACGTGTGCTAAAGTGTCCTCTAGGAGCATAAACGTGTGTTAAAGTGTCCTCTAGGAGCATAAACGTGTGCTAAAGTGTCCTCTAGGAGCATTAACGTGTGTTAAAGTATCCTCTAGGAGCATAAACGTGTTTTAAAGTGTCCTCTAGGAGCCTAAACGTGTGTTAAAGTGTCCTCTAGGAGCATAAACGTGTGTTAAAGTGTCCTCTAGGAGCATAAACGTGTGTTAAAGTGTCCTCTAGGAGCATAAACGTGTGCTAAAGTGTCCTCTAGGAGCATAAACGTGTGTTAAAGTGTCCTCTAGGAGCATAAACGTGTGTTAAAGTGTCCTCTAGGAGCATAAACGTGTGTTAAAGTGTCCTCTAGGAGCATAAACGTGTGCTAAAGTGTCCTCTAGGAGCATAAACGTGTGCTAAAGTGTCCTCTAGGAGCATAAACGTGTGATAAAGTGTCCTCTAGGAGCATAAACGTGTGATAAAGTGTCCTCTAGGAGCATAAACGTGTGCTAAAGTGTCCTCTAGGAGCATAAACGTGTGTTAAAGTGTCCTCTAGGAGCATAAACGTGTGTTAAAGTGTCCTCTAGGAGCATAAACGTGTGTTAAAGTGTCCTCTAGGAGCATAAACGTGTGCTAAAGTGTCCTCTAGGAGCATAAACGTGTGTTAAAGTGTCCTCTAGGAGACTATACGTGTGTTAAAGTGTCCTCTAGGAGCATAAACGTGTGTTAAAGTGTCCTCTAGGAGCATAAACGTGTGTTAAAGTGTCCTCTAGGAGCATAAACGTGTGTTAAAGTGTCCTCTAGGAGCATAAACGTGTGCTAAAGTGTCCTCTAGGAGCATAAACGTGTGTTAAAGTGTCCTCTAGGAGCATAAACGTGTGTTAAAGTGTCCTCTAGGAGCATAAACGTGTGTTAAAGTGTCCTCTAGGAGCATAAACGTGTGTTAAAGTGTCCTCTAGGAGCATAAACGTGTGCTAAAGTGTCCTCTAGGAGCATAAACGTGTGTTAAAGTGTCCTCTAGGAGCATAAACGTGTGCTAAAGTGTCCTCTAGGAGCATAAACGTGTGTTAAAGTGTCCTCTAGGAGCATAAACGTGTGTTAAAGTGTCCTCTAGGAGCATAAACGTGTGCTAAAGTGTCCTCTAGGAGCATAAACATGTGCTAAAGTGTCCTCTAGGAGCATAAACGTGTGTTAAAGTGTCCTCTAGGAGCATAAACGTGTGTTAAAGTGTCCTCTAGGAGACTAAATGTGTGCTAAAGTGTCCTCTAGGAGCATAAACGTGTGTTAAAGTGTCCTCTAGGAGCATAAACGTGTGCTAAAGTGTCCTCTAGGAGCATAAACGTGTGCTAAAGTGTCCTCTAGGAGCATAAACGTGTGCTAAAGTGTCCTCTAGGAGCCTAAACGTGTGCTAAAGTGTCCTCTAGGAGCCTAAACGTGTGCTAAAGTGTCCTCTAGGAGCATAAACGTGTGTTAAAGTGTCCTCTAGGAGCATAAACGTGTGTTAAAGTGTCCTCTAGGAGCATAAACGTGTGTTAAAGTGTCCTCTAGGAGCATAAACGTGTGCTAAAGTGTCCTCTAGGAGCCTAAACGTGTGTTAAAGTGTCCTCTAGGAGCATAAACGTGTGCTAAAGTCTCCTCTAGGAGCATAAACGTGTGTTAAAGTGTCCTCTAGGAGCATAAACGTGTGCTAAAGTGTCCTCTATGAGCATAAACGTGTGTTAAAGTGTCCTCTAGGAGCATAAACGTGTGTTAAAGTGTCCTCTAGGAGCATAAACGTGTGTTAAAGTGTCCTCTAGGAGCATAAACGTGTGTTAAAGTGTCCTCTAGGAGCATAAACGTGTGTTAAAGTATCCTCTAGGAGCATAAACGTGTGCTAAAGTGTCCTCTAGGAGCATAAACGTGTGTTAAAGTGTAAATGTCGTCATAAAAACATGAATGAGTAAAGTTTCTGTGATGTCAGCACGCAGCTGATTGGTCGTCAGCGTGGCGCCCGTTCGGTGGCGTCCCTGAGGGTTTATTCTCTGATGAGAGTCAACATCTAAACAACGACCCACGCATGAGTGTTGGGGAGCGAGCGCACGAGTGTTGGGGAGCGAGCGCACGAGCGTCGGGGAGCGAGCGCACGAGTGTCGGGCAGCGAGCGCACACATCCGTATTGAACCACACTGTTCTGCTCCTCACATGAATCATTTAGCCGACACTAAAGGAGGTAATATAAATGCACCAATATTATAATCTGCTCCTCCTCGCCGCTCGCCCTCCCCCCCCCGCCCCCCCGGCGTGCGCCCCGGCGGCGTGCAGCAGCAGCAGATTAATCCAGAGATGGATCAGAATTATTCACATACACATGCCTGATAATGATTCACAGATTAATCCGTGACACGCCGCCGCCGCAGGAACGCTTCTCCCCGCTGACCTTTAGCTCCACGCCGCTCTCGTCTCACAGCTAATACCGAGCACGCCGGCGTCCTCTGCAGCACGCCGCCCGGCTCCAGCGTCCCTGGGAGACGCCGCCGTGGGAACACCCTGAGATTCATATCCTCACATTTATGTTTATATTTTTATTCATACGTCGTCGTTTCTGTCGCTGCAGCAGAAACAAAACATCAGAACGACCAAAGACGAAACTCAACCATCGACGTGTTTTATTATTTATTAATAATATTTTCATTATTTATTATTTTAATTATTATTCTGATAGAAAGACGAGTTCCTGCAGCGACAGGAAACTTCAGTTTGAGGCTTTTTTGGACTTGGAGCCGCGTGCGTCGCTCTGTGTCCACGCTCCGACCACAGACGGTTGATTGGTTCCTCTGTGTGATGTCACGACCAGGACCAGGACCAGGACCAGGACCAGGACTGGACCAGGACCAGCACTAACCAAGTCCAGACCTACTTCCACCAACGACAGTCACTCTAACGACGGAGCACAAAGGGTTCCAGTGACATCATCGACCTGTGAGAGGTTAAAGACCTGGATCTCACACCAGGTAGTTGGACCAGTCCCAGTCCAAGTCCTGGTCCAGGTCCGGGTCCAGGTCCGGGTCCTGGTCCATTCCCAGCCTGGTCCTGGTCCTGGTCCAGTCCACGCCAGGTCAGATGCCGAGGGAGCCGCTCGCTCCCACAGATGGGCCGAGGAAGAGCAGCTCCTCTGGACAAAGAGGCGCCGACGATCGAAACATCGTCTTTCAGCCGCTTGATCACCTGACACACGTCTCTGCTCGTGGCAGCGGCGCTCTCACGCAGCGGCGCTCTGACGCAGCGGCGCTCTCACGCAGCGGCGCTCTCACGCAGCGGCGCTCTCTGACGGCATGGAGGCTGCTGCTGAGGAGAAGCTGCTTCCATGACGCAGCTCTTCCAATTAAAGGTGCTAATGACGGCGTCCCCCGACAGGTGTTCCTGCGTC
>NC_139841.1:29720680-29743180 GCF_963691815.1 Echiichthys vipera
TATCTGACCCGTTTTCACGTTTATACACAAATAAAACAAATCAATCCAACGGTCGACAGACGGCGTGATGACCTCACAGCTTGTGTCTTTGTCTTCCTGTCCTCGCTGCAACGTTACTGACGTTCTCATTACCTCAAAATACTACGACTTTTAATCTGAAAATACTACGACTCTTAGGGCGCCCTCCCACTGTGCCTCTGTCCCGTGCCCCCTCCCACTGTTCCTCCTCAACGCGCCAAAACAGGTTTCACGGCTAAAGTCTGGTTCCTTTGACCAGTGTGATGCAACCGTACCACGTCTAGGAGCGGCACGCTTGCCGTCCACGGCCCGTTTGGGAGAGGTGGGCTTCAGTAAAGCACGTTTGCACGTGTACGAGCACGAGCGTGCGCACGTGTACGAGCACGAGGCCTACGGCGGCTCTGAGGTCATTTCCTGTGCGCCTGTTGGGACGTAGAAAAAAGAAGGAGGGACCATGCGTGGACATTTCAAACAATGGCGGTGAAAGGTTCACGTTGGTGTGATGCGGAGGTGGAGTGTTTACTGCAGATTTGGTCGATGAAAAGATTCAAAAACAGTCGACAAGACGCACAAAAACTCCGAGGTCTACGGAAAGATCTGGAAACAAAGCCACGCATCGCCATGACGTCATCAATGCGTGTGACGTGTTACGGCGTGATGACGTATAGGCAGCAAGAAGCATTCTCCGAGGCCCAGGTAGTGTGAGTACAAACGGGCCTGGAGGGGGGGACAAGGACCCTAAAGCATGGGGCACGGGACGGAGGCACAGTGGGAGGGCGCTCTAACCTGTGACGGAGGCACAGTGGGAGGGCGCTCTAACCTGTGACGGAGGCACAGTGGGAGGGCGCCCTGAGTCTCAAAATACGACTTTTAAACTGTTGTTTCAGAGCAACTGTTCGATTCCCTGCAGCTCTGAGAGTCGGGATGATCCTTTAATCCAATTCTACTCGGCAATCAAAGCCTCATGAATCAGGCCCACGCCGAGCAGCGCTGCGGCCGGGCCGTCGCTCTGCGTGTCATTACTGGGGGGCGGCGCTCTGCGTGTCATTACTGGGGGGCGGCGCTCTGCGTGTCATTACTGGGGGGCGGCGCTCTGCGTGTCATTACTGGGGGGCGGCGCTCTGCGTGTCATTACTGGGGGGCGGCGCTCTGCGTGTCATTACTGGGGGGCGGCGCTCTGCGTGTCATTACTGGGGGGCGGCGCTCTGCGTGTCATTACTGGGGGGCGGCGCCGTTACAAAGCTGCTTTTAATGAGATTCCTCTGAGCGCCACATCAGGACGTCCCTCCACGCACCGCGGCTAATTCACTCAGCCATAATTCATCCCTGAAGACGACGGAGGAGGTCTGCCCCCCCGACAGCACGCTCCAGTTTCAACCTTCAGAGCCGAGAGGAAGCCCTCGTCCCCACCAAGACATATCTCCACCGGGGGGCGGGGGGGGCGGGGGGGGGGGGGCGGTTGGGGGGGTGCATTAGAGGGTGATTAGCTCAGACGTCCTCCGTGTCCCCGGACTCTCAGATGCAGATTTGGCAGCAGAGCAGCTTCAGTGCTCCGCTGTAAAGCTAATAAACCCACATAATGCAAAGCTAATGCGCGGCTAATGCACGGCTAATGCACGGCTAATGCTAGCAGCGCCCACTCCCTCCTCCGTGAAGAGGAAAATAAATATGATATTTAATCCCCTCTTCATTCAGAGAGGGTTCAGTCCGTCCGTCCTGCAGGTTCAGGCTCCTGCAGGTTCAGGCTCCTGCAGGTTCAGGCTCCTGCAGGTTCAGACTCCTGCAGGTTCAGACTCCTGCAGGTTCAGGCTCCTGCAGGTTCAGACTCTTGCAGGTTCAGGTTCAGACTCCTGCAGGTTCAGGTTCCTGCAGGTTCAGACTCCTGCAGGTTCAGGCTCCTGCAGGTTCAGACTCCTGCAGGTTCAGACTCCTGCAGGTTCAGGTTCAGACTCCTGCAGGTTCAGACTCCTGCAGGTTCAGACTCCTGCAGGTTCAGGCTCCTGCAGGTTCAGACTCCTGCAGGTTCAGACTCCTGCAGGTTCAGGCTCCTGCAGGTTCAGGCTCCTGCAGGTTCAGGCTCCTGCAGGTTCAGACTCCTGCAGGTTCAGACTCCTGCAGGTTCAGACTCCTGCAGGTTCAGGCTCCTGCAGGTTCAGACTCCTGCAGGTTCAGACTCCTGCAGGTTCAGACTCCTGCAGGTTCAGACTCCTGCAGGTTCACACTCCTGCAGGTTCAGACTCCTGCAGGTTCAGGCTCCTGCAGGTTCAGGTTCAGACTCCTGCAGGTTCAGACTCCTGCAGGTTCAGGCTCCTGCAGGTTCAGGTTCAGACTCCTGCAGGTTCAGACTCCTGCAGGTTCAGGTTCAGACTCCTGCAGGTTCAGGCTCCTGCAGGTTCAGGCTCCTGCAGGTTCAGACTCCTGCAGGTTCAGACTCCTGCAGGTTCAGGTTCAGTGAAAACTATCATCATCATCATCATCATCATCATCATCATCATCATCATCATCATCATCATCATCATCATCATCATCATCATCGGGTCTAAACAGAGTCTTTGTGACGACGAACGCTTCAAACTGTCGAACACGCCTGAACAAGAACGTTTCTGAACGTCTCATGGTTTCGACTTCAGGACAGAAGATCGCGAAAATACGACTTTAGGTGTGAAAATACTCGACTTTTATTCTGAAAATGCTTGATTTTTATTCTGAAAATGCTGCGTCACAGATATTAAAGTCAAACCGTCGTGAGTTTCCTGTAAATCTGCTGAGATCGTCACATTTGCAGATGATGTGTTTTTGTTCTCAGCAGTTAAACACTGACTCTTCATCTGAAGACTCTCAGAGCAGCAGATGTGCCGGCGTTCAGCCTTCAGACGGGGACGGCGGTGGCGGTGGCGGGCTGAGTCCGGGTCACTCCCCCGTGAAAGGAGCAGACACAGTGAAAGAGTGTGTGGAGAAAGGCCGGGCTGAGAGATCACACCACCTGTCACGCCGCCGCTCTTTACCAAAGCGCCCACTGTCTTAACTCAGCGCGCCCATCTGTTGACGGCCTTTTGTCTGCTGAGTAATGCGGCTGCAGAGCTCCGCCCCCTCCTGCTGTTATTCAAATACTGTTACCGACCACTGATTTATTCATTGGCTTTCCCTCCGCCCCCCCACACACATCAACACGCCCCTCTGACGCCTCCAGCCCACGCTCCACGCTCTCCTTTTACTGCCCGACACATCACATCCTCCCCTTCCTTTCTGTGCAGGACCCGCTCACACCCCCACACCCCCCCAGGAACACCCAGACCCCCCCAGGAACACCCAGACCCCCCCAGGAACACCCAGACCCCCCAGCATCCAGCTGTCACGGTCCTCTGTGAGTCCTCCACACACGCAGACCTGCAGGACTCAGGACTCAGGTCCATGTTCCAGCTTTTCCAAAACCTTAGAGCAACGAATAAAAACACACTGAAAATGATTATTTCACGTTTTCATCTGAGGATTTCAAGCACCTGTACAAACCTGAGGACTTTAAGTACCAAAGAGACTCAAAATAGATGCAAAACCACCACAAAAAGATACAAAATGACTAAAAATAGATGCAAAACCAGCACAAAAAGATGCAAAATGACTAAAAATAGATGCAAAACCAGCACAAAAAGATGCAAAATGACTAAAAATAGATGCAAAACCACCACAAAAAGATGCAAAATGACTAAAAATAGATGCAAAACCACCACAAAAAGATGCAAAATGACTAAAAATAGATGCAAAACCATCACAAAAAGATGCAAAATGACTAAAAATAGATGCAAAACCAGCACAAAAAGATGCAAAATGACTAAAAATAGATGCAAAACCACCACAAAAAGATGCAAAATGACTAAAAATAGATGCAAAACCAGCACAAAAAGATGCAAAATGACTAAAAACAGATGCAAAACCAGCACAAAAAGATGCAAAATGACTAAAAATAGATGCAAAACCACCACAAAAAGATGCAAAATGACTAAAAATAGATGCAAAACCACCACAAAAAGATGCAAAATGACTAAAAATAGATGCAAAACCATCACAAAAAGATGCAAAATGACTAAAAATAGATGCAAAACCACCACAAAAAGATGCAAAATGACTAAAAATAGATGCAAAACCAGCACAAAAAGATGCAAAATGACTAAAAACAGATGCAAAACCAGCACAAAAAGATGCAAAATGACTAAAAATAGATGCAAAACCAGCACAAAAAGATGCAAAATGACTAAAAATAGATGCAAAACCACCACAAAAAGATGCAAAATGACTAAAAATAGATGCAAAACCACCACAAAAAGATGCAAAATGACTAAAAATAGATGCAAAACCAGCACAAAAAGATGCAAAATGACTAAAAATAGATGCAAAACCAGCACAAAAAGATGCAAAATGACTAAAAATAGATGCAAAACCACCACAAAAAGATGCAAAATGACTAAAAATAGATGCAAAACCACCACAAAAAGATGCAAAATGACTAAAAATAGATGCAAAACCATCACAAAAAGATGCAAAATGACTAAAAATAGATGCAAAACCAGCACAAAAAGATGCAAAATGACTAAAAATAGATGCAAAACCACCACAAAAAGATGCAAAATGACTAAAAATAGATGCAAAACCAGCACAAAAAGATGCAAAATGACTAAAAACAGATGCAAAACCAGCACAAAAAGATGCAAAATGACTAAAAATAGATGCAAAACCACCACAAAAAGATGCAAAATGACTAAAAATAGATGCAAAACCACCACAAAAAGATGCAAAATGACTAAAAATAGATGCAAAACCATCACAAAAAGATGCAAAATGACTAAAAATAGATGCAAAACCACCACAAAAAGATGCAAAATGACTAAAAATAGATGCAAAACCAGCACAAAAAGATGCAAAATGACTAAAAACAGATGCAAAACCAGCACAAAAAGATGCAAAATGACTAAAAATAGATGCAAAACCAGCACAAAAAGATGCAAAATGACTAAAAATAGATGCAAAACCACCACAAAAAGATGCAAAATGACTAAAAATAGATGCAAAACCACCACATGATGAAAGTTAAACTATTCAAATCGACTGATTGAAAACAGATGCAAAGTGACTAAAGTCTCTGTGGGGACACTTGAGCAGCAGCTCATCCCTGACTGATCAGTGTGTGTGTGTGTGTGTGTGTGTGTGTGTGTGTGTGTGTGTGTGTGTGTGTGTGTGTGTGTGTGTGTGTGTGTGTGTGTGTGGCATGTCTCAGCTGAAGCTCTTCACTACAGGAGACAGCCATCTTGTCGTCTTAGAGGCTGATTTCATGCCTCCGTGTTAAACTCTTGTTCTGTGTCAGCGGGAGCCTGACAGCTCGCCGTCCTGCACGCCGTCCTACACTCCGTCCTGCACGCCGTCCTGCACGCCGTCCTGCACGCCGTCCTGCACGCCGTCCTGCACGCCGCTGCAGAATACGAGACAAATCCCGCCACTTAACTCGTCGGCCTGAGGGAAATACGGCCTCTTTTATGACGGAGGAGTTAAGTGATGAGTTAGCGCCGCGGGCCGTGAAGCTGTCAGCCCGGCCGGGGTCACACTGAAACCACGGGGGGGACCAGGGGGGGGGGGCCGGGGGACCAGCAGCCCACCCACAGTCCGTCACTCGCCTTTAACTCAGGGCGGATTCTGTTATGCAGCCCCTCCTCTCGTCCTGCGGGGCAGAACACTTTTACGAGCCCCCCTGCAGCCGGAGCATAAAGGCCGGAGCTGCTGCAATAAAGCGGCTCATTCACCCCGCGGCCCCCTTTCACTGAGAGGGGGGGGGGGGGGGGGGGGCTGCATTAACCACCTCAGACCTGAGCCCTGGTTCCTGCAGTGGAGCTGGAGACCACGGCTCCTCTCTCACACACTCACACACACTCACACACACAGAGCCTGGTGCGTGTTCAGGCTCATTTGTGCTCTACGTTAGAGGTAAACCAGCGTCTCCGCTCCACAAATGCCACTTTGTTCTGGAGGCTCCACGCCGCGGGGCGGGTCAGCGTTGGTCCCGCTGGTCGTGCTCCTGCAGTGAAGATGCTGATGTAGGAAAACACTGTCGTAGCTTTGAAATGATAAAAGAAGACGGATCCAAAAACCCACGGATCGGTTTGTCTTTCGTATGAGTTCGAGCTCCGCCCTCGCCGCAGACCAAATCTGCAGTAAACACTCCACCTCCGCATCACACCAACGTGAACCTTTCACCGCCATTGTTTGAAATGTCCGCGCATGGTCCCTCCTTCTTTTTTCTACGTCCCAACAGGCGCACAGGAAATGACCTCAGAGCCGCCGTAGGCCTCGTGCTCGTACACGTGCGCACGCTCGTGCTCGTACACGTGCAAACGTGCTTTACTAAAGCCCACCTCTCCCAAACGGGCCGTGGACGGCAAGCGTGCCGCTCCTAGACGTGGTACGGTTTCACTCACACTGGTCAAAGGAACCAGACTTTAGCCGTGACACGTGCTGGGGCACGGGACGGAGGCACAGTGGGAGGGCGCCCTGAGTGTGACAGAGCTGCCGTAGTTGAGCAGATGAAGAGGTAATGGGGCCACTCAGCCTGAGAGCATCAAACCCACATTAGTCTGTGGATGCTGATGGTGCTCAGCTTAATAGTTACTAATTACAAAGATATTTTACTAATGAATGAAAAGTCGTTTCCTCAGTGACTCAACTGCTGATTAAGGAAAAGAGCCTCCATCTGTCACGAACGGCTGCTTTTACTCTTTAACTCAGGTTTAAAACATTTACGTCAACATTTAAACACGTTTGAGTCGAGAGAAACGTCTGATCTGCTGATCTGGGTTCAGTCTCACTGTCGGCCTGCTGCGTCTGGGCCTTCACGCCATACACACCTAAAACACGCCAAACACACGCCAAACACACGCCTAACACACGCTTAAAACACGCTTAAAACACGCCAAACACAGACCAAACACAGACCAAACACACACCAAACACACACCAAACATACACCAAACACACGCCTAATACACGCCTAACACACGCCTAACACACGCCTAACACAGACCAAACACACGCCTAACACACACCAAACACACGCCTAACACACGCCTAACACACGCCTAACACACGCCTAACACACGCCTAACACAAGCCTAACACACACCAAACACAGACCAAACACAGACCAAACACACGCCTAATACACGCCTAACACACGCCTAACACAGACCAAAAACACGCCTAATACACGCCTAACACACGCCTAACACACACTTAAAACACGGCAAACACAGACCAAACACACACCAAACACACACCAAACACACGCCTAACACACACCAAACACACGCCAAACACAGACCAAACACACGCCAAACATACACCAAACACACACCAAACACACACCAAACACACACCAAACACACGCCTAACACACACCAAACACACGCCAAACACAGACCAAACACACGCCTAATACACGCCTAACACACACCAAACACACGCCAAACACACACCAAACACACGCCTAACACACACCAAACACACGCCTAACACAGACCAAAAACACGTCTAATACACGCCTAACACACGCCTAACACACGCCTAACACACGCTTAAAACACGGCAAACACAGACCAAACACACGCCAAACACACACCAAACACACGCCTAACACACGCTTAAAACACGCCAAACACAGACCAAACACACGCCTAACACACGCTTAAAACACGCCAAACACACACCAAACACACGCCTAACACACGCTTAAAACACGCCAAACACACGCCTAACACACACCAAACACACACCAAACACACACCAAACACACGCCTAACACACACCTAACACACACCAAACACACGCCTAACACACGCCTGACACAGACCAAACACACGCCAAAAACACGCCTAACACACGCCAAACACACGCTTAAACACGCCAAACACAGACCAAGAACACGCCAAACACACGCTTAAAACACGCCAAACACACGCCAAACACACGCTTAAAACAAGGGCTACGCGGTGGTGTAGTGGTTAGCACTGTCGCCTCACAGTGAGAGGGTTCCTGGTTTGAATCCCAGCTGGGGCCCTTCTGTGTGGAGCATGTTGTCCCCGTGTCTGCGTGGGTTTTCTCCGGGTTCTCCGGTTTCCTCCCACAGTCCAAAGACGTGCAGGTGTTGGGTTCATTGATGACTCTAAATCACCCGTAGGTGTGAATGGTTGTCTGTCTCTGTTCGTCTCTATGTGTCCTGTGATAGACTGGCGTCCTGTCCAGGGTGGACCCCGCCTCACGCCCGATGTCAGCTGGGATCGACTCCAGCCCCCCGTGACCCCGACCCCGGGATAAGCGGTTGAAGATGAATGAATGAACACTTAAAACATGGCAAACACAAACTATACACACGCCCAAAACAGACCAGAGATATGGCAAAGAACCGACAAACACACACCAAACACACATACACACACCAAACACACACACCAAACACACACACACACACCAAACACACACACCAAACACACACACACCAAACACACGCCAGGAGGGTGGGGGGGATCCCGGCTCCCTCAGCACTGGGACAGACTGATGCATTGTGGGTAAGAGTGGATGTCCGTGGCCTCCTGACTCCGGGTCGCTGACCCCAGAGTTTCCCGTCTGCGTCTGTATCTGCTGAGTCAGCGTCTTTAATAAAAACACTGACCCGTGTTCGGACTCAAACAGAAACGGACAGAACCTGTTCTCCGCCTCACACCTCCTCGTGCTCCTGCGGCGGCCGTGGCGGCGGCGGTGGCGAGCGCCTTAATTAAAGGTGCACTTCATTAATGTAAATTGGGGTCTTTTAATGCGCTCGTTGAGATTCTGGAGAAAGTGCAGCGGGCCGGAGAAACGCTGCAGCATCGTTGCAAATGAGATCAGGGAGCAGCAGCGCGGTGGAATTAGAATGATAATGGCTGACGCGGCTCCCTGACAGGCATGACTATTCAAGGATCAATGGGACGCTGGCGCTGCGGAGGAGGCCGGGGGCAGCGTCAGCCGCACACGGGCCTCTGCAAGCACTTCAAATTAGTTTAATTTGGTAAATGGAGGATTTAGAAGCTTTTAGCCCGACTGTAACGAGACGTTTGCCCTCGCTCATTAGCATAAAACATTTGCATTCCCAACGACTCCCGCTCCCCCTCAGCCCGATTACATCTGCATCGGCCGCCGCTCGGCACGAGCACGGGTCCTTAAGCCGCTCTGATCCGTTTAGAGAGGGAGGGGACGGCTTGAGTTCTTCCCCGCTGATCCAATCAAACACACCAATTACAGCTGATTTGGATTAAAGTCCAGTAACGGTAACGAGGAGCCGGCTGCAGCGCCATCATCAGCCGTGACCACCGCACGCACTCACACACGGGGACACGGCGTCAGGAGGAAGCAGGTCACACACACGGGGACACGGCGTCAGGAGGAAGCAGGTCACACACGGGAACAGGGCGTCAGGAGGACGCAGGTCACACACACGGGAACACGGCGTCAGGAGGAAGCAGGTCACACACACGGGAACACTGCGTCAGGAGGAAGCAGGTCACACACACGGGAACACGGCGTCAGGAGGAAGCAGGTCACACACACGGGAACACGGCGTCAGGAGGAAGCAGGTCACACACACGGGGACACTGCGTCAGGAGGAAGCAGGTCACACACACGGGGACACGGCGTCAGGAGGAAGCAGGTCACACACACGGGAACACGGCGTCAGGAGGAAGCAGGTCACACACACGGGGACACGGCGTCAGGAGGAGGACGCAGGTCACACACACGGGGACACGGCGTCAGGAGGAAGCAGGTCACACACACGGGGACACGGCGTCAGGAGGAAGCAGGTCACACACACGGGGACACGGCGTCAGGAGGGCGCAGGTCACACACACGGGAACACGGCGTCAGGAGGAGGCAGGTCACACACACGGGGACACGGCGTCAGGAGGAAGCAGGTCACACACACGGGGACACGGCGTCAGGAGGGCGCAGGTCACACACACGGGAACACGGCGTCAGGAGGAGGCAGGTCACACACACGGGGACACGGCGTGAGGACGAAGCAGGTCACACACACGGGGACACGGCGTCAGGAGGAGGAAGCAGGTCACACACACGGGAACACGGCGTCAGGAGGAGGAAGCAGGTCACACACACGGGGACACGGCGTCAGGAGGAAGCAGGTCACACACACGGGAACACGGCGTCAGGAAGCAGGTCACACACACGGGAACACGGCGTCAGGAGGAAGCAGGTCACACACACGGGAACACGGCGTCAGGAGGACGCAGGTCACACACACGGGGACACGGCGTCAGGAGGAAGCAGGTCACACACACGGGGACACGGCGTCAGGAGGAAGCAGGTCACACACACGGGAACACGGCGTCAGGAGGAAGCAGGTCACACACACGGGAACACGGCGTCAGGAGGAGGAAGCAGGTCACACACACGGGGACACGGCGTCAGGAGGAAGCAGGTCACACACACGGGAACACGGCGTCAGGAGGAAGCAGGTCACACACACGGGAACACGGCGTCAGGAGGAGGAAGCAGGTCGTACGCGGACGAACACCACGGTGTCGTCCGCGTACGACGTGAAAACTCAGCTCTGCAGAAACAAGGGACGCTGTAGACGCTGCGTTCACACCGCGCCGCCACAGAGACGCCACTTCCAGACGCACGACACGTTGGACGAGTATCTTGTGTTAGCGTCTTGTGTTAGCGTGGAGCTAACGCCGGCCCAGGCCGCTCAGGGGGCTGTTGAGAGTCTGAGCGTCTCGTGTTAGCGTCTGGTGTTAGCGTGGAGCTAACGGCGGCACAGGCCGCTCAGGGGGCTGTTGAGAGTCTGAGCGTCTCCACTTGTGCAGGTGTCCGTTCATAAATCAAAGCGTTGGAGGCGTCAGACGTTGACGTGATGAATAAAAGTCATTAACGCAGCGGCGGAGGACGAGCAGCACTGATGAGACGCATCACTAACGTGTTGTTCCTCTCGTTCTCAGCCAGTTAAAGGTGAACTCATTATTCCTGCGCGCTGACTTCCCGTGGACCCCGTGGCTCTGGGGCCGCGCGGCGCCGCTGCTGCCTGATCTTTGATGGACACCTTAATTACAGTGGAAGCTGATTAATTACGGGGCAGCCGGTCGCCTCTGTGGCTCAGACCTGAACCTCACAGCAGGGACCAGGGTCTGGGCCGGGGTCTGATCTCTGCAGGGGCCGAAGCTGTAAACACTCATCACTCGTCCAATCATCATCTGAGAACCAGCTTCTTTTATTCGTCTGTTCATGAAACTTTAAAGTTAAAGACGTAAAAATCTAAACAAGAAGCACGAGGGATCGACGAGCAGCCGTGCCCCGTGCTTTAGGGTCCTTGTCCCCCCCTCCAGGCCCGTTTGTACTCACACTACCTGGGCCTCGGAGAATGCTTCTTGCTGCCTATACGTCATCACGCCGTAACACGTCACACGCATTGATGACGTCATGGCGATGCGTGGCTTTGTTTCCAGATCTTTCCGTAGACCTCGGAGTTTTTGTGCGTCTTGTCGACTGTTTTTGAATCTTTTCATCGACCAAATCTGCAGTAAACACTCCACCTCCGCATCACACCAACGTGAACCTTTCACCGCCATTGTTGGAAATGTCCGCGCATGGTCCCTCCTTCTTTTTTCTACGTCCCAACAGGCGCACAGGAAATGACCTCAGAACCGCCGTAGGCCTCGTGCTCGTACACGTGCGCACGCTCGTGCTCGTACATGTGCAAACGTGCTTTACTAAAGCCCACCTCTCCCAAACGGGCCGTGGACGGCAAGCGTGCCGCTCCTAGACGTGGTACGGTTGCACTCACACTGGTCAAAGGAACCAGACTTTAGCCGTGACACGTGCTGGGGCACGGGACGGAGGCACAGTGGGAGGGGGCACGGGACGGAGGCACAGTGGGAGGGGGCACGGGACGGAGGCACAGTGGGAGGGGGCCCTTACTTACTGAATGCGTGCGCGCCCCCAAAGCATCATGGGACACATTTACACGTGTTTGGTTTGTTCCACGTCGGATGCGTTTCTGCTCCTGTTCACACGCAGACGACGCCGAAAGGAAACGCTGAAGTGGCGTTTTCACTTATATCCTGCGTTCAGCCGAGCGACTGAGACTGTGGCGTGAACACGGCGACGCCAAGTGCAGGGGGGGGGGGGTTACCTTGTTATGTAAACCCCAGAAACACCTGATCACATATTTTGCCGTTCTCACCTGCGAGCGTTGTCGTGGAAACCAAACACCTGACCCTGTGTAGATAATTAAAGTACTTCCAGGGTTTTTCGACGCCGTCTGAGGTCAGAGCGGCGCCGCCCGTACACGTGTGCTGAATCTGAGCGTCTCAGATCGCGGATGTGGAGCAGCAGTGAGCAGCTGCAGGTCGCTGCTCCGTGACCTTTGACCTCCACTCAGCTGTTGAATTAAACGTCTGTATCCTTCCTGTTGTAACCTTCAGGCCCCGCCCGGCGCCGCCCGGCTCCCTCTGCTCGCCGCGGATCAATGTGAAACAGTGGAATTAGTCATTCTTCCTCACGCAGCTGTGGTCGAACAGAGCGGCTCCAAAAATCATTAAACAATCATGTGTTGGCATCGAGCGGCTCTGGACGCCTGAGCGGGGAGCAGATCAGAGGCAGAGCTGAAGGACGGAGCTCCTCAGGGACGCGTTCGCCTCAGCACACGCAAACAGCGCCGCCGCCGCCATCACCGCACGCCGCTCCATTAACGCTGCTCCACCTGACACACGCTGGTGTTTTACACCTGCTGAGGGATCAGAACCACGGACCGGACTCTAACAACCGGGTCGACTCCGTCTGATGTGTGTCACACGGTTATGAATAAAACTGCAATTCATCTATTTTTAGTCATTTTGCATCTTTTTGTGCTGGTTTTGCATCTTTTTTTAGTCATTTTGCATCTTTTTGTGCTGGTTTTGCATCTTTTTTTAGTCACTTTGCATCTTTTTGTGGTGGTTTTGCATCTATTTTTAGTCATTTTGCATCTTTTTGTGTTGGTTTTGCATCTATTTTTAGTCATTTTGCATCTTTTTGTGGTGGTTTTGCATCTATTTTTAGTCATTTTGCATCTTTTTGTGCTGGTTTTGCATCTATTTTTAGCCATTTTGCATCTTTTTGTGCTGGTTTTGCATCTATTTTTAGTCATTTTGCATCTTTTTGTGGTGGTTTTGCATCTATTTTTAGTCATTTTGCATCTTTTTGTGCTGGTTTTGCATCTATTTTTAGTCATTTTGCATCTTTTTGTGGTGGTTTTGCATCTTTTTGTGCTGGTTTTGCATCTATTTTTAGTCATTTTGCATCTTTTTATTCTGGTTTTGCATCTATTTTTAGTCATTTTTCATCTATTTTTAGTCATTTTGCATCTTTTTGTGCTGGTTTTGCATCTATTTTTAGTCATTTTGCATCTTTTTGTGGTGGTTTTGCATCTGTTTTTAGTCATTTTGCATCTTTTTGTGGTGGTTTTGCATCTATTTTTAGTCATTTTGCATCTTTTTGTGGTGGTTTTGCATCTGTTTTTAGTCATTTTGCATCTTTTTGTGGTGGTTTTGCATCTATTTTTAGTCATTTTGCATCTTTTTGTGGTGGTTTTGCATCTGTTTTTAGTCATTTTGCATCTTTTTGTGGTGGTTTTGCATCTATTTTTAGTCATTTTGCATCTTTTTGTGGTGGTTTTGCATCTATTTTTAGTCATTTTGCATCTTTTTGTGATGGTTTTGCATCTATTTTTAGTCATTTTGCATCTTTTTGTGGTGGTTTTGCATCTATTTTTAGTCATTTTGCATCTTTTTGTGATGGTTTTGCATCTATTTTTAGTCATTTTGCATCTTTTTCTGGTGGTTTTGCATCTATTTTTAGTCATTTTGCATCTTTTTGTGCTGGTTTTGCATCTATTTTTAGTCATTTTGCATCTTTTTGAGTCATTTTGCATCTATGTTTAGTCATTTTGCATCTCTCTGTGGTGTTTATGAACGGCATGGCGGCAGGAGAACGGACACTTCTGAACGTGTCAGGGTAAAAACTCTTTGAGTGGACGCTGTTCCTTCTTATAAACCCTGATTCAAAAGAGAGAGACAGAGAGAGAGAGAGAGAGAGAGAGACAGAGAGAGAGAGAGAGGAAGCTGCAGTGACTCAGAGTAAAGCAGGAGAGTGAGGACCCCTCCAGCTCCTCCTGGGACCCTGTGGAGGGTCGGAGCCTCAGGCTGAGCAACGCTGCATTAGACAGAGATTATCCCTAAAACCACTAAAGGGATTCATGACAGCGGCGACTCAGCGCTGATGAGGCGAACTCGTTTAGGCTGAAACAAGAAAAAGAAACGTTCAAAGATTTAAATCAAACTAAAGTCGTTAAACTTTTTCACTCAGAGGAAAATTAATCATCAGCAGATTAATCCGTAAAATTACACGACAACGCAAAGCTGCAGCTTTAGACCGGGGGGGGGGGGGGGGGGGGGGCGCTGAACTGCCGCCCTTTTGTTGCACGTGAAAACGCCGTTTTATTTGTGCTTTCAACAGGAAACAGTCTCAGGACTTCTGCACCGTACGGAGATAACGCTGGTGAACGCAGCTCTTTTTTTATTTAGGTTTCAGGATTTTCAAAGTAAAAGCCTCCTCAGCCTGAGGCCCCTGGAGCCCCTGTGGTCCCTGTGGTCCCTGTGGCCCCTGTGGCCCCTGAGGCCCCTGAGGCCCCTGTGGCCCCTGTGGTCCCTGTGGTCCCTGCTGATGCTGCAGTCGTCGTCTTTAAGCCCCATGAATCAAGAGTTTATCAGTCAGATAATCACGGCTCTGACACCAACACATGATGTGATGATGATGATGATGATGATGATGTGATGATGATCACGTTACTATGATCACACACTGATCGTCCAGGGCCGGCGCCCGGGCGTGGACGCGGCCGGCGCCCGGGCGTGGACGCGGCCGGCGCCCGCACGTGTCCTTGTGACGGACGGAGCTCAGACGCCGATATTTGTGGAGCACAAACAGAGAAACTGGAGAAAGGCTGAGGCGGCTGTTCTGCATCTGAGGCATCGACCGGGTCGATGAGGGGAGGGGCCGGGGCCCCATCATTAACTGAGGAGGGGGTTCCTCAGAGCTGCTGCAGGACCGGGCTGCACCGGGGCCCCTCAGGGCTGCAGGACCGGGCTGCACCGGGGCCCGATCGCTGAGGGCGTCCACGCCGTGAACGACCACCAGGGAAATGAACGCAGCTCGTCCTGCTGTTGTTTGTTCCAGTGGGGCCTCCGTACTTCACTCACCCAACAACATTTTGCATCTATTTGTGGTGGTTTTGCATCTTTTTTTAGTCATTTTGCATCTTTTTGTGGTGGTTTTGCATCTATTTTTAGTCATTTTGCATCTTTTTGTGGTGGTTTTGCATCTATTTTTAGTCATTTTGCATCTTTTTGTGCTGGTTTTGCATCTATTTTTAGTCATTTTGCATCTTTTTGTGGTGGTTTTGCATCTTTTTTTAGTCATTTTGCATCTTTTTGTGGTGGTTTTGCATCTATTTTTAGTCATTTTGCATCTTTTTGTGGTGGTTTTGCATCTATTTTTAGTCATTTTGCATCTTTTTGTGCTGGTTTTGCATCTATTTTTAGTCATTTTGCATCTTTTTGTGTTGGTTTTGCATCTATTTTTAGTCATTTTGCATCTTTTTGTGGTGGTTTTGCATCTATTTTTAGTCATTTAGCATCTTTTTGTGGTGGTTTTGCATCTATTTTTAGTCATTTTGCATCTTTTTGTGCTGGTTTTGCATCTATTTTTAGTCATTTTGCATCTTTTTGTGTTGGTTTTGCATCTATTTTTAGTCATTTTGCATCTTTTTGTGGTGGTTTTGCATCTATTTTTAGTCATTTTGCATCTTTTTGTGCTGGTTTTGCATCTATTTTTAGTCATTTTGCATCTTTTTGTGCTGGTTTTGCATCTATTTTTAGTCATTTTGCATCTTTTTGTGTTGGTTTTGCATCTATTTTTAGTCATTTTGCATCTTTTTGTGGTGGTTTTGCATCTATTTTTAGTCATTTTGCATCTTTTTGTGCTGGTTTTGCATCTATTTTTAGTCATTTTGCATCTTTTTGTGCTGGTTTTGCATCTATTTTTAGTCATTTTGTGTGTGTGTGTGTGTGTGTGTGTGTGTGTGTGTCCCTGTGTGTGTGTGTCTCACAGATGTAATAATGTCTCTTACAGGCGCTGATGAAGGAGGATCAATAGTAATAATCCTGCGGCTGCGGCTCGTCAGCACAAAGTGACGCGCTTTTATTTACACCTCAAACACATCATGTGATCTTTAAACGCATCGCCATTTAAAGATGACAGAGGGGCCGCGGGGTGCTGCTCACCCTAATCCATCATGTCTGCAGACCAGACACACACACACACACAGGGACACACACACACACACACACACAGACACACACACACACACACACACACGGTCAACAGTGCTGTATAATTATCAGAAGTGTCCAAACACAGATTCCTCTTAAGGCCGCTCTCTTCAGCGTCGTCACGACTGAAGCTGCAAAGTCGATGCTGTGCTGTCAGTCTGACGCTCTGCTCGTTATCAAGCAGCTGAAGCTCGTCACAGTTTGATTATTGTCAGACTCAGGCTCCGCTCTTCTTCTGTGGTTTCTCAGGGCACCCTCCCACTGTGCCTCCGTCCCGTGCCCCCTCCCACTGTGCCTCCGTCCCGTGCCCCAGCACGTGTCACGGCTAAAGTCTGGTTCCTTTGACCAGTGTGAGTGCAACCGTACCACGTCTAGGAGCGGCACGCTTGCCGTCCACGGCCCGTTTGGGAGAGGTGGGCTTTAGTAAAGCACGTTTGCACGTGTACGAGCACGAGCGTGCGCTCTCCTTCCCACTCACGCCCTCATGTCGCGCCTGAAGTCAGGAAAAACACGCTGCTCGATTCCTTGATCACAGAACTGAGAACTGAACGGTTTAGTCCCACAGACCAGAGCTACTGCACCTGTTACACTACTGTGTTTACACCAATGCATGGTGTCATTCATGCCTGTTATTTTCATTAATTTACACGCACACACACGCACACACACACGCACGCACGCACGCACGCACGCACGCACGCACGCACGCACGCACGCACGCACGCACGCACGCACGCACACACACACACACACACACACACACACACACACACACACACACACACACACACACACACACACACACACACACACACACACACACACACACACACACACACACACACACACACACACACACACACACACACACACACACACACACACTGCATCTGTAAACAGGTGAAGAAACGAGACAGGAAGTGTTTTCAAAGGTCGACAGCGTGAATGTTCAGGTGTGTTCACGAGAAGATCAGAGGAAACGCTGCAGACGACGATAAAGGGGTCAAACTCACGTTTAGTCGCCTCCTTGTTCCCTCGTTCCCTCGTCTCCTGGTCTCCTCGTCTCCTCGTTCCCTCGTCTCCTCGTTCCCTCGTCTCCTGGTCGTTCCTGCTGCTCTCACGACCTCCGACCTTCAGAGAGACGGACACAAATGTTCAGAGTTTACATCACAGACGAGAGCGTGAAGCATCAGACATCACGATCCTCCTGCAGTAAACATATAAATAAAAAAATATATATATAAATATATAAATATATAGAGTGAGACGGGACGTGTTTGTCTCTGACGCGGTCGGACACGTTGGCGTGAGAGCGGGAGGGTCGTTGGCGTGACGGTGAAACCTTCAGAGACAGGAGAGTGTGTGTGTGTGTGTGTGTGTGTGTGTGTGTGTGTGTGTGTGTGTGTGTGTGTGTGTGTGTGTGTGTGTGTCTGTGTGTGTGTGTGTGTGTGTGTGTGTGTGTGTGTGTGTGTGTGTGAGAGCAGCAGCCGTTCTCACGCTGCAGTTAAAGAGTGTTGGACACGGAGCTGATAACAGCTAATGATTGTCCCCACAGCTCCAAGAGTCGCACACTTAATCATCACGCGCTGAAGCGTCTTCACAGACAACTGCTCACTCTCTCACACACACACACACACACACACGAGCTCCTCAAACACACACACACACACGAGCTCCTCACACACACACACAAGCTCCTCACACACGCCTCCTCACACACACACACACACACAAGCTCCTCACACACACACACACACAAGCTCCTCACACACACACACACACACAAGCTCCTCACACACACACACACACACACACACACACACACAAGCTCCTCACACACGTCTCATACGGAGGCCCCTCCGGTCTCGTACTGGGGCTCCTCTCGTCTCATACGGAGGCTCCTCTCGTCTCATACGGAGGCTCCTCTCGTCTCATACGGAGGCTCCTCTCGTCTCATACGGAGGCTCCTCTCGTCGCATACAGAGGCTCCTCGTGTCTCATACGGAGGCTCCTCGTGTCTCATACGGAGGCTCCTCTCGTCTCATACGGAGGCTCCTCTCGTCTCATACGGAGGCTCATCGTGTCTCATACGGAGGCTCCTCGTGTCTCATACGGAGGCTCCTCTCGTCTCATACGGAGGCTCATCGTGTCTCATACGGAGGCTCCTCTCGTCTCATACGGAGGCTCCTCGTGTCTCATACGGAGGCTCATCGTGTCTCATACGGAGGCTCCTCGTGTCTCATACGGAGGCTCCTCTCGTCTCATACGGAGGCTCCTCTCGTCTCATACGGAGGCTCCTCTCGTCTCATACGGAGGCTCCTCTCGTCTCATACGGAGGCTCCTCTCGTCTCATACGGAGGCTCCTCGTGTCTCATACGGAGGCTCCTCTCGTCTCATACGGAGGCTCATCGTGTCTCCTACGGAGGCTCATCGTGTCTCCTACGGAGGCTCCTCTCGTCTCATACGGAGGCTCCTCCCGTCTCATACGGAGGCTCATCGTGTCTCATACGGAGGCTCCTCTCGTCTCATACGGAGGCTCCTCTCCTCTCTTATGGAGGCTCCTCTCCTCTCTTACAGAGGCTCCTCTCGTCTCATACGGAGGCCCGTGTGGTGCGGGGAGCTCGGAGGAGGTTTCTCATGAGGAGACATGACTGGATGACAGGTGGAAGGAGTGAGCGGGACAGGTTCATCTGCCTGGAGACGGACACGGCTCCCACGCTGGGGCCAACAGTCTATAAGAGGATGGAAATGAAGTAGCCTGTGCCAACACAGCACTACTTTCTCTCTATCGTGAATAAATATTAGCCGTTCTCACTCTCCGGCCGCGCTGCTTGTTCTCCCACAAAGCCGTGTGTGTGGCGTCACATTCCTGACTTCCTGTTGCTACACCGAGTGTCTTCATTGTCCTCGACGGTGGAAACACGGGGGGGGTGGGGGGGGGGGGGGGGGGCGTGTTATCAAAGAGCCCGGTGGAGGGTAAACACAAAGTCATTAACCTGCGACCCGGCTGGATGTTTGGACAGACTCAGGGCGCTGTCAGGACATCTCCATTCAGAGCCTGTCTCCTCTGCACGTCAGGCCGGGGCTGACAGACACCGCGTCCCTGAGGGCCCCTGAGGGCCCCTGAGGGCCCCCGAGGGCCCCGGGCTGTGACTGAGCCTTATTCATCTGCATTAGGACAAAGCTACAGTGATGGTTGACAATCTCCTCACACATATATATATTTATTTATATATATATATATTTATATAAACGTGTCTTTCTTTAAATATAAAAACGAGCTTCAGTCAAACTACCGTGTCCTGCAGCGTCCGACTAACATAAATAATGAACCCTGTCCTCTCTGTCCATCACCCGTCCGACCTGAACCAGAGCTTTTTAAAGTCTTCACAACACAAACATTAATAAAAGGAGTAAAAAAGGAATAATGATGATCTGAACCTCCTGGTGTCAGAAATACTGATGCTGCGAGGACTCAAGAGGACTCTGCAGGTCTCTGAGTGTCTCTGAGTGTCTCTGTGAGTCTCTGCAGGTCTCTGAGTGTCTCTGCAGGTCTCTGAGTGTCTCTGCAGGTCTCTGTGTGTCTCTGCAGGACTCTGAGTGTCTCTGCAGGTCTCTGAGTGTCTCTGCAGGTCTCTGTGTGTCTCTGCAGGACTCTGAGTGTCTCTGCAGGTCTCTGAGTGTCTCTGCAGGTCTCTGAGTGTCTCTGCAGGTCTCTGAGTGTCTCTGTGAGTCTCTGCAGGTCTCTGAGTGTCTCTGAGTGTCTCTGTGTGTCTCTGCAGGACTCTGAGTGTCTCTGTGAGTCTCTGAGTGTCTCTGCAGGTCTCTGAGTGTCTCTGCAGGTCCCTGAGTGTCTCTGCAGGTCCCTGAGTGTCTCTGCAGGTCTCTGAGTGTCTCTGTGAGTCTCTAAGTGTCTCTGCAGGTCTCTGAGTGTCTCTGTGAGTCTCTGCAGGTCTCTGAGTGTCTCTGCAGGACTCTGAGTGTCTCTGCAGGTCTCTGAGTGTCTCTGAGTGTCTCTGCAGGTCTCTCAGTGTCTCTGCAGGTCTCTGAGTGTCTCTGCAGGTCTCTGAGTGTCTCTGCAGGTCTCTCAGTGTCTCTGCAGGTCTCTGAGTGTCTCTGCAGGTCTCTGAGTGTCACTGCAGGTCTCTGAGTGTCTCTGCAGGTCTCTGAGTGTCTCTGCAGGGGTCTGAGTGTCACTGCAGGTCTCTGAGTGGCTCTGCAGGTCTCTGAGTGTCTCTGCGAGTCCTGTGACAGGCTCCTCCGTCTCCTCTGTGATGGTTTCTGAGTTGGGGGACCCCGGAGTGGATCCCCTGCGGCCCCCAGACCTGTTGAGCAGCAGGATCCTGGTCTTCTGCAGACGCTCTGCAGACGCTGTGGTCCCGTCTCCTGTGACAGGAGGAATAATCGGGGCCTTATGGGAGCGCTGGTCATTATTTACAGCGTGATTAAATGTTTCCGTGTGGCGGTGATTCATGCGCTTGTTCAGTCGATAGTGTGGTTGGATGATGTCATTAATTATGGAGGGGAGTGTGACAGAGGCGAGGCTGCAGAGCCTCACGCTCTTTATCCTCTGCGTCTGTCTCACGATGAACTTTCACTCCTTTTGTCTTCAGAGGTAAAAACAGGAGCAGCACGTTCGTGGTCCTCCCTCAGGAAACGCAGCGTGAACGTTATTAAAGTCACAGCAGCAGAGTTTCATAAACGTGCGGAGGAATCAAAGATCTCACCAAATAAACACCGAACATGTTTATGTTTGTATTTCTTATTACAGACGAACACGACGTCATCGTCAGCGTACGACGTGAATCTGCAGATATTATGGTTTTATTTCACGTCGTTTAACAAACGACGGCCGGCAGGAGCTCCTTCATCTTCTCCAGAGTCAGAATTCAACATTTTTAAGCGTTTCCAGCTCCTCACAGCTGCGGTAGATCGGGTCCATGAGGTCGTACACGTCGAACGCTACGTGACACGATGCCACCGTGTAATATCCGTCTGTTTATGATCACGTTTAATACAAATTAAAATAAAAACTGCATCATTTAAACATTCTTTGATCAATAAGTTTTGTGTTTATTTAATTCAAGATACAATTCCAACACTTTTATTTTAATAACTCAAACTTCGATAAACGACGTCACAATAAACAAAATTACTGAAGACGACACTGGCAGAGTTTAAGATTTACAGCATCTTTAAAGAGTTTTTCATGTTTTCAGCCGTGGAAAATATTTAAGTTATTAGAGAATCTGAAATCAGGAACATTTTAATATCTAACGATGATAACGATGCAAAATGACTAAAAAACTGATGCAAAATGACTAAAAAACTGATGCAAAATGACTAAAAAACTGATGCAAAGTGACTCAAATTAGATGCAAAATGAGTAAAAACAGAACCAAATTGACTTAAAACAGAAGCAAAATGACTCAAATTAGATGCAAAATGACTCAAATTAGATGCAAAATTACTATAAACAGAAGCAAAATGACTCAAATTAGATGCAAAATGACTAAAAACAGAAGCAAAATGACTCAAATTAGATGCAAAATGACTCAAATTAGATGCAAAATTACTATAAACAGAAGCAAAATGACTCAAATGAGATGCAAAATGACTCAAATTAGATGCAAAATTACTATAAACAGAAGCAAAGTGACTCAAATTAGATGCAAAATGACTAAAAACAGAAGCAAAATGACTCAAATTAGATGCAAAATGACTAAAAACAGAAGCAAAATGACTCAAATTTGATGCAAAATGTCCAGTTTACGGTCAGTGAGGAGCGAAGACACCAGGAAACACACTTCAGACAGTTTTGACTTTTTATTTTTATTATAAATCCTTAAAAAAACTGAATTGTGAGATGAGCCGGAGCTGAGCCGAGGCCCAGTCGGACCCGTGTGTGTGTGTGTGTGTGTGTGTGTGTGGCGTGATCCCGTGAAGCGTTCTCATCCGTCTTCACGTCTCTGAGGGATCTGGCTCTGCGGTCTGAGCCGGAGGTCACAGGTCGCCCGGCGTCCCC
>NC_139841.1:29748180-29750680 GCF_963691815.1 Echiichthys vipera
CATGCGTCATCCTGGAGCTGCTGCTTTATCTCTCTGGGATCCATGCGTCATCCTGGAGCTGCTGCTGCGCCTCTCTGGGATCCATGCGTCATCCTGGAGCTGCTGCTGCGCCTCTCTGGGATCCATGCGTCATCCTGGAGCTGCTGCTTCATCTCTCTGGGATCCATGCGTCATCCTGGAGCTGCTGCGCCTCTCTGGGATCCATGCGTCATCCTGGAGCTGCTGCGCCTCTCTGGGATCCATGCGTCATCCTGGAGCTGCTGCTGCGCCTCTCTGGGATCCATGCGTCATCCTGGAGCTGCTGCTGCGCCTCTCTGGGATCCACGCGTCATCCTGGAGCTGCTGCGCCTCTCTGGGATCCATGCGTCATCCTGGAGCTGCTGCGCCTCTCTGGGATCCATGCGTCATCCTGGAGCTGCTGCTGCACCTCTCTGGGATCCATGCGTCATCCTGTCAGCTGCTGCACCTCTCTGGGATCCATGCGTCATCCTGTCAGCTGCTGCGCCTCTCTGGGATCCATGCGTCATCCTGGAGCTGCTGCTGCGCCACTCTGGGATCCATGCGTCATCCTGGAGCTGCTGCTGCGCCACTCTGGGATCCATGCGTCATCCTGGAGCTGCTGCGCCACTCTGGGATCCATGCGTCATCCTGGAGCTGCTGCTGCGCCACTCTGGGATCCATGCGTCGTCCTGGAGCTGCTGCTGCGCCACTCTGGGATCCATGCGTCATCCTGGAGCTGCTGCGCCTCTCTGGGATCCATGCGTCATCCTGGAGCTGCTGCGCCTCGCTGGGATCCATGCGTCATCCTGGAGCTGCTGCACCTCTCTGGGATCCATGCGTCATCCTGGAGCTGCTGCTTCATCTCTCTGGGATCCATGCGTCATCCTGGAGCTGCTGCGCCTCTCTGGGATCCATGCGTCATCCTGGAGCTCCTGCGCCTCTCTGGGATCCATGCGTCATCCTGGAGCTGCTGCTGCACCTCTCTGGGATCCATGCGTCATCCTGGAGCTGCTGCGCCTCTCTGGGATCCATGCGTCATCCTGGAGGATTGCTGGATCCTCCTGGAGGATCAACATGATGCAAAATGACTCAAAATGGACACGTGAGCGAGCGCGTGAGCGAGCGCGTGAGCGAGCGCGTGAGCGAGCGCGTGAGCGAGCGCGTGAGCGAGCGCGTGAGCGCGTGAGCGAGGGCGTGTGAGGTCACCGCTGTAAGGACCCGCTCTAACGTGGCTGCAGAGAGAACGCCGTCCAGCTCCAGCGCCGCCAACATCGGGCTCAACCGCACAGAATTATTCACAGGAGAACCAATCGAACCCAGAGACGCTCCTCTGGGTCCCAGGATTGATCCTGATTATCTGCTTCCTGACGCTTCGACCATCACTCAGTATTTCACCGTCGCACTGCACAAAGTCGCATTGATCCCAGATTTCACTGCGCGGCTCCACACAGAGATGCAAAACGGGTAAAAACAGAAGCAAAACGACTCAAAACAGAAGCAAAACGAGTAAAAACAGATGCAAAATGAGTAAAAACAGATGCAAAATGAGTAAAAACAGATGCAAAATGAGTAAAAACAGATGCAAAATGAGTAAAAACAGATGCAAAATGAGTAAAAACAGATGCAAAATGAGTAAAAACAGATGCAAAATGAGTAAAAACAGATGCAAAATGAGTAAAAACAGATGCAAAACGAGTAAAAACAGAAGCAAAACGACTCAAAACAGAAGCAAAACGAGTAAAAACAGATGCAAAATGAGTAAAAACAGATGCAAAATGAGTAAAAACAGATGCAAAATGAGTAAAAACAGATGCAAAATGAGTAAAAACAGAAGCAAAATGAGTAAAAACAGAAGCAAAATGAGTAAAAACAGAAGCAAAATGAGTAAAAACAGATGCAAAACGAGTAAAAACAGAAACAAAACGAGTAAAAACAGAAGCAAAATGAGTAAAAACAGATGCAAAATGAGTAAAAACAGATGCAAAATGAGTAAAAACAGATGCAAAATGAGTAAAAACAGATGCAAAATGAGTAAAAACAGATGCAAAACGAGTAAAAACAGAAACAAAACGAGTAAAAACAGAAGCAAAATGATGCAAAATGAGTAAAAACAGAAGCAAAATGATGCAAAATGAGTAAATAAGATGGCAGCAGTGGCAGCGGCGTTGGCGTGTCCCTACGCGCTGACTCTGACTCTGCTCCTCTGATGGTTCAGTGGCTGCAGACGAGGACACGACGGTGATTCCTGCTCCCTGAGGATGAACCAGGGCTCTGCAGGAGGGATGCTTCATCACTGAGAACCCTCCTCCTCCTCCTCTTCATCACCATCATCGCCGCCGCCGTCGTCGTCGTCCTCCTCCTCCTCCTCCTCTTCCTCTTCCTCCTCCTGTCTCCTCCTCCTCCTCCACCTCCCCCTCTCTCCTCCTCCTCCTCCCCCTCTCTCCTCCTCCTCCTCCCCCTCTCTCCTCCTCCTCTCTCCTCCTCCTCCCCCTCTCTCCTC
>NC_139841.1:29753180-29755680 GCF_963691815.1 Echiichthys vipera
CACACACACACACACACACACACACACACACACACTCTCTCAGAGGTGTTTGTGAACGTTAGAGTCCCGACTCAACACTGAAACACACCAGCTTCACACGGACCTGAGGACCAGTGGGAAACGGGCCCACGGGACACGAGTCACATGAGTTTACGTAATTAATAAAGAAAAGAACGACTTTTGCTCAAAATCACAACTTTTTGTCGTAATCTTCGACGTTTTTTCTTAAAAATATTACGACTTTTATTTTTCTGAAATATTAAAGAAACTGTTTTAAGAAAAATTAAATAAAAATAAGTTTAAAAAGTGTCTTAAAGTGTTAAAAGTGTCTTTGTGACACGTGGAACGAAGGTCACAGAGGGTTTAATTAATCAAATTATTAATTATTAAATACAGTAAATATTAATTATTAAATACAGTAAATATTAATTATTAAATACATTAAATATTAATTATTAAACACAGTTAATATTAATTATTAAACACAGTAAATATTAATTATTAAACACAGTAAATATTAATTATTAAATACAGTAAATATTAATTATTAAACACAGTCAATATTAATTATTAAACACGGTAAATATTAATTATTAAACACAGTAAATATTAACTATTAAACACAGTAAATATTAACTATCAAACAGTAAATATTAATTATTAAACACAGTAAATATTAATTATAAACACAGTAAATATTAACTATCAAACAGTAAATATTAATTATTAAACACAGTAAATATTAATTATTAAACACAGTCAATATTAATTATTAAACACAGTAAATATTAATTATTAAACACGGTAAATATTAATTATTAAACACAGTAAATATTAATTATTAAATACAGTAAATATTAATTATTAAATACATTAAATATTAATTATTAAACACAGTTAATATTAATTATTAAACACAGTAAATATTAACTATCAAACAGTAAATATTAATTATTAAACACAGTAAATATTAATTATTAAACACAGTCAATATTAATTATTAAACACAGTAAATATTAATTATTAAACACGGTAAATATTAATTATTAAACACAGTAAATATTAATTATTAAACACGGTAAATATTAATTATCAAACACAGTAAATATTAATTATTAAACACAGTAAATATTAACTATTAAACACAGTAAATATTAACTATTAAACAGTAAATATTAATTATTAAATACATTAAATATTAATTATTAAACACGGTAAATATTAATTATTAAACACAGTAAATATTAATTATTAAACACGGTAAATATTAATTATTAAACACAGTAAATATTAATTATTAAACACAGTAAATATTAATTATTAAACACGGTAAATATTAATTATTAAACACGGTAAATATTAATTATTAAACACTACATAATAATAATTAAATACATTAAATATTAATTATTAAACACGGTAAATATTAATTATTAAACACGGTAAATATTTATTATTAAACACAGTTAATATTAATTATTAAACACAGTAAATAATAATAATTAAATAAATTAAATATTAATTATTAATAAATTAAAAGTTAAACTTACAGAGAGAAGAGCACGCGGGGGCTGGATGACGCGTTTCCGGTCAACAATGGCGCTGAACAAAAAATAAATAAATAAAAACAATTTTAAAACAACAAACAAACAAACATCATTCCTCACAAAGTTAGCATCACATTAGCTTATCCGTTATCATCCCGCTAGCTTAGCAGTTAGCATCACATTAGCTTATCCGTTATCATCCCGCTAGCTTAGCAGTTAGCATCACATTAGCTTATCCGTTATCATCCCGCTAGCTTAGCAGTTAGCATCACATTAGCTTATCCGTTATCATCCCGCTAGCTTAGCAGTTAGCATCACATTAGCTTAGCTTAGCAGTTAGCTTCGCGGCTAACTCAACACACTCCAGCGTAATTACCCGAAATGAAGAGTGAAGTGTCCGGGAGCTTCTTCGCCGACAGCGGCGGGTTCCTCCTCCTCCGGTTACCGGAACATTTACCGACGGTCCGGCCGCGTCCATGGCCGTGTGTCGGTGTCTGTCCCCGGCCTCTCTGCTCCTCATCTGCCGCCAATCACAGCAGGTGTCCCGCACCTGACACTGAGCAGCGAGCACGGGGCGGGGCTTGTTTACGGTTCATAAGCTCATTTACAAACAGGTAAACAACAGGTAAACAACAGGTAAACAACATATAACAAGAGGTAAACAACATATAACAAGAGGTAAACAACAGGTAAACAACATATAACAAGAGGTAAACAAGAGGTAAACAAGAGATACACAACATATAACAAGAGGTTAACAAAAGGTAAACAAAAGATAACAACAGGTAAACAACATATAACAAGAGGTAAACAACCGGTAAACAACATATAACAAGAGGTAAACAACAAATAAACGAGAAATAAACAACAGGTAAACAAGAGATTAAAAACAAGATGTAAACAAAAGATAACAAGAGATACACAACAGGTAAACAACAAATAAACAAGAAATA
>NC_139841.1:29765680-29790680 GCF_963691815.1 Echiichthys vipera
ATTATCATCTCATCTTCACCCGCTTATCCGGGGTCGGGTCGGGGGGGCAGCAGCTTTAGCATCGGACCCCAAACTTAATAATAATCTATTATTATTAATTAATAACAATTCATAATTAAAGAAGATCTGATTTCATGTGAATTCTGTTTTTATGATAAAGATCAAAACAAAAATCACTTTAGTTTTTGTTCTTTTTTTGATCCTGTGAAACTTCTCATGGGTCCTGGTCCTGGTCCTGGTCCTGGTCCTGGTCCCGGTTCTGCCCAAGACCAGGACCAGGACCAGGATTTGGATCGGGACCGGGGCCAGGACGGGGACCCGGTCCGGAACCAGGACCAGGACCAGGACGGGGATCAGGACCAGGACCAGGACGGGGATCAGGACCAGGACCAGGACCAGGACGGGGACCAGGACCAGGACCAGGACAAGGACCAGGACCAGGACCGGGACCAGGACCAGGACCAGGACCAGGACAAAGACCAGGACCGGGACCAGGACCAGGACCGGGACCAGGACCAGGACCAGGACCAGGACCAGGACCAGGTCCAGTTATCTGCTGATCTCTTTTTCTTATTTAAACTCTGTGAATATTTTTTCTTGTGTCGTCGTTTTCCTCAAAATCAGTCAGAACTGGATCTTTATTATTTTATATAATAATAATAAAGATCTAATAATAATTAACTAATAATAATTATCTAATAATTAGTTATAATTATAATAATGAACTAATATTCTAATAAACTTCGTTTTGTGTTTTTTTTGTTTGGACAGAAAAATAAAAACTGCGTCAGAGAAACTTTTGATTTTCTGTGAAAATATAAAAAAATAACAGAAATAAAGTTTAATGAAATAATTAACACGTTTCATTAAATATGAAATGTTTCATTAACGAATAAAGATGATTTATTAAAGATAAAGATGTAAAATTAAAGAATGAACACGTTTATTATTTTATTAAAGATGTTAAAGAAAGAACAGATTTAATTAAATAATTAACACGTTTCATTAAATAATTAACACGTTTCATTAAATAATTAAATGTTTCATTAAAGATGTGAAGATAAAGATGTTTATTCAAGAACAAATGTCGTTTATTAAAGATAAACCTGTTTTAGAACAAAGATGTTTAATCAAATAATTAACACGTTTCATTAAATAATCAAATGTTTCATTAACGATGTAAAGAGAAAGATGTTTAATAATAATAAAGATGTAATTTAAGAATTAAAATGTCATTTATTAAAGATAAAGATGTTAAACTATAGAATAAAGATGTTAAACTAAAGAATAAAGATGTAATTTAAAGACTTAATTAAACGTTTTCCTGATAAAAATCAGCTGATTTGAAACAGTTTTGAGGAAAAAACGACGACACAATAAAAATATTCACAGGTTTAAAGAACAAAGATGTTTCATTTAAGAACAAATGTCGATTATTAAAGAGAAATCTGTTAAACTATAGAATAAAGATGTTAAATTAAGAACAAAGATGTTTCATTTAACAAAGAACCTGTTTATTAAAGATGAAGATGTTTTATTAATAATAAAAGTCGATTATTAAAGAGAAAGCTTTTAAACTAAAGAACAAACCTGTTTTATAAAGAGTAAAGATGTTAAACTATAGAATAAAGATGTTGTTATTTAATTATAAACCTGTTTTATAAAAGAATAAAGATGTTTAATGAAATAATAAACTGTTTATTAAAAGAGTAAAAGCCGATTTTTAAAGAAAAACCTGTTAAACTAAAGAATACAAATGTTTTATTAAATAATAAAGACGTTTAATTTAAGAACAAATGTCATTTATTAAAGATAAAGATGTTTTATAAAGAATAAAGATGTTTAATTTAATAATAAAAGTCGTTTATTAAAGAGAAATCTGTTTAACTAAAGAATAAAGCTGTTTACTTAAGGAACAAAGGTCGTTTCCTGAATAATAAATGTGTTTTAATAAGAAATAAACTGTTTAACTAAAGAATAAATGTGTTTTTAATAGAATATAAATGATACATTTATTAATAAAAGCCGTTTCCCAGAGAGAAATGTGTTTGATTTGATTATAAACCTGTTTAACTAAAGAATAAAGATGTTTTTTAAAGATTAAAATGATAAATGTAATAATTAAGGCCGTTTCCTAAAGAGAGAAATGTGTTTTATTAAAGAATAAAGATGTTTTATTATAATAAAAGCCTTTAAATTAAAGAATAAAAGCCGTTTTTTAAATAATAAAGATGTTAAACTAAAGAATAAACCTGTTTTATTAAAGTATAAAGATGTTTTATAATTAATAAACCTGTTAAATTAAAGATTAAAGATGTTTAATAATAATATAAATGTTAAATTAAAGATTAAAGGCCGTTAAACTGAATAATAATAATTAAACTGAATAATAATAATTAAACTTGATAATAATAATTAAACTGAATAATAATAATTAAACTTGATAATAATAATTAAACTGAATAATAATAATTAAACTGAATAATAATAATAATTAAACTGAATAATAATTTAGTGTAGTAATGAGAGGCCGTCTCCCAGAGAGGAGCCGGGCCCGGGACTCACGGGGGGAGCAGAACCGGGCGTCCCTCCAGTGCGGGCTCTGCATCACTCCGGGCCAGAAGATGGGAGTCCGGCCCGGCAGCTCCGCCAGGGGCTTCGGGTACCGGGCCACCGCCGCCACCGCCGCGGCCCCGGGGCTGAAGTAGAGTCCGGGGGGCGGCGGCGGGCTGAGGCTGCTGAACCGGGGCAGCCCCGACAGGAGCCCCGCGGAGGAGGAGGCGGCGGCGGCGGCGGCCACGGCCCCGGCCAGAGACGCGGACGGCCGGCTCAGGATGTCGTTAATCCCGTGGGGGGTCGCGGAGGAGCCGCACTGATGCGGGGAGCCGAGCCCCGAGGACACCCCGGAGGAGCCCTTCAGCCCCGGGGAGGACACCGCCATGCCGCCCGGGTTGGGAGAGGTGGTGGCCGGGGAGGTGGAGGAGTTGTGCCCGCTGGAGGAGAGCGGGTAGGCCGGGTACAGGGGGGTCTTCATCTCGGTCATGCTGTGCAGAGCCGCTAACGGAGGGGGGCTGAGGAGGAAGGCGCTCTGGCGGGACCCGTCCATCTGCCCCACGGCTAACATCACACCTGCGGACCCGGACCGCCTGGACCTGCAGCACCTGGACCTGCACCTGGACCTGCAGCACCTGGACCTGCAGCACCTGGACCTGCAGCACCTGGACGTGCAGCACCTGGACGTGCAGCACCTGGACCAGCACCTAGACTTGCACCGGGACCTGTGGCTCTCTTCAGCCCGGACACAACTAGCGCAGAGCCCGCAGCAGGGAGCAGAGAAAGTCCATGTCAGGCTCCGGGGCTCGGGTTAAATCCACGGGTGCGCGCGGGACGGAGCCCCAGGATGGAAGGCTTTGGGCGGCGGCGGCAGAGAGGGAGCTGCGGGTCCTGGTCCAGCTCCAGACCGGGTGGGACCGGGATCATGTGCTCGCGCAGCTGCGGAGCCTCAAACTTTAGAGGAGCGCACGGGCCCGGGCGGCCGCGCGCTCATTGGCTGAGCCGCCCGTGACGTAGGCAGGCCGGATTTAGGAGCGGCCTCCTGATTGGCTCAGAGGCTCTGATGACGTCATCAATGAAGAAGTAACGTTTGATTGAATTATTTATTAATTATTAATTTTTTTTTTTTTTTATTTATTATTGTGACAAATGTTTTTAAACATTCACATTAAAATATTTAAATTTTCACTTTTAAATATTCACATTTAAAGGAAAATATAATAATTAAAACATTACAATTATATTAACATTAACTTTTAAAAGTGCACATTTAGAATTAATTTTTAAATATTAAATATTCACTTTTACAAAATCACATTTAAATATTAAAATATTAAAATGTTTAAATATTTAAATTTTCACTTTTAAATATTAATATTTAAAAATTCACATTTAGGGAAAATATAATAATTAAAACATTTAAACTTTTAAAAGTGCACTTTTAGAATTAACTTTTAAATATTAAATATTCACTTTTACAAAATCACATTAAAATATTTAAACATTTAAATATTTTGACTCTTTAATGTTGAACATAATTAAATTATAATCATAATCAACATTTTTATTTTCAGCAGAAAAGTTGATTTGATTTTTCTCATAATTATAATTATTATTATTTTTTTCATTTTGAACTGAAACATTATTGTTTTTGTATTTTATTATTTTTATTTTGAGCTTCACTTAAGTTTATAAAAGATGATTTATGAATAAAATAAATAAATAAACAGCAGCTGTGGTGACGTCACGTTTTTATCAAAATCTGAAAATTATTTTGATAGTTCTTAAAATAATTCATGTTTTTTCCACTAATTAGCAAAATAAAATAATATTAATAATTATTATAATATAAATTTGATGTTTAATTAAATTAAGTTTCACAATAATTCAAATTAAAACTGAATAAAAAGGAACTTTTTAATAATATTCACATTAATATTTAATATTTTCTGAACACGTGAAACATTTTATTTTCTTTAAAGTGAATTTTTTTATTTTGTTTAAATTTAAACACAAACATAAATATAAATATATAAACTTTAAACGCATTATTTTACTGAGTTTTATGTTTATTTTTTTATTTTTATAATTTAAATAATTTAAATAATTTAAATAATTTTAATAATCTTTTTCTCAGCTTTTATTTTCATCAACTTGTTTATTTAATTGTGTTTATTTGTAAATTAATTAATTGTATAATTAAAAATAAATGTACATATATATTTAATTAAAATAATATGTGTTATTATAAACTGTGTATAATAAATATAAATATTTTACAGTTTTTAAAGCAGAGAAAAGATTTCATGACTTTAAATAAACAAATAAACAAATATTATAAAATAATCAAATGTATCTTTCATCATTTAATTCATATTTATTATTATATTATATTATTATTAAATATTATTATTATTAATATTTTCAGTCTCGTCACATCAGTTTTTTTAGTGGAAATAAAAATAAAAATATTATAAAAAATAAAAATAGAAATAAAAGAGAAAACTCTGTAAAAGCAGCAGAAACAGAAATGATGTGAAAACAGAATTAATGCAGAATTAATAATAACTGATTATATTAATAAAGATAATAATAATAATAATAATAATAATAATAATAATAATAATATAGATAATTTAGATAACAGAATAAAAACCTAAAGAAAAGACATTTAAATATAAATTAGTAATAAAAATATAAATTTGTTAGAAATAAAAACAAAAAGGTAAAAAATCAAATGAGCCTGAAATCTTTAATAAAAATATACTTTTATAAATATTATTTTATTTTCCATAAGAATAATTTCTCTGTAAATATTATTTTATATAAAGTTTAAAGTTTAAATTTTGAATCTTTGTAAAAATCAAAGAGTTCAGTGAAGCAGCGGCGCCTCCTGCTGCTCAGCTCCGGAACTGCACCAGAAAATCTGTTTATTTATATTTATATTTATATTATTAAACTGTTTTTATTTATATTATTATTATTAAACTGTTTTTATTTATATTATTAAACTGTTTTTATTTATATTATTAAACTGTTTTTATTTATATTATTAAACTGTTTATATTTATATTATTAAACTGTTTATATTTATATTATTATTATTAAACTGTTTTTATTATATTTATATTATTAAACTGTTTATATTTATATTATTAAACTGTTTATATTTATATTATTAAACTGTTTATATTTATATTATTAAACTACTGAGAGATTTTAATTATACAATTTTAACTTTTAATTCTCTCATTTTTACAGATTTTCAAAATAAAACTAATATTTTCTCTTTTTTCACTGTTTTTATTTTGTTAAATGTTTTTTTTGTCATTAATTTCTTTTTTACATCTCGTTTTTATTTTTATTACTTTTCTTTAATAGTTTGGAATTTTCTTTGATTTGCACCGAACACCAACTATCGACCCAACACCAGGACCAGGTCCTCCAGGACCAGGTCCTCCAGGACCAGGTGCTCCAGGACCAGGTGCTCCAGGACAGGACAGGTGCTCCAGGACCAGGGGCTCCAGGACAGGTGCTCCAGGACCAGGTCCTCCAGGACCAGGTGCTCCAGGACCAGGTGCTCCAGGACCAGGTGCTCCAGGACAGGTGCTCCAGGACCAGGTCCTCCAGGACCAGGTGCTCCAGGACCAGGTGCTCCAGGACCAGGTCCTCCAGGACCAGGTCCTCCAGGACCAGGTGCTCCAGGACCAGGTGCTCCAGGACAGGACAGGTGCTCCAGGACCAGGGGCTCCAGGACAGGTGCTCCAGGACCAGGTCCTCCAGGACCAGGTGCTCCAGGACCAGGTGCTCCAGGACCAGGTGCTCCAGGACAGGTGCTCCAGGACCAGGTCCTCCAGGACCAGGTGCTCCAGGACCAGGTGCTCCAGGACCAGGTGCTCCAGGACCAGGTGCTCCAGGACAGGTGCTCCAGGACCAGGTGCTCCAGGACCAGGTGCTCCAGGACCAGGTGCTCCAGGACCAGGTGCTCCAGGACAGGTGCTCCAGGACAGGACAGGTGCTCCAGGACCAGGTCCTCCAGGACCAGGTGCTCCAGGACCAGGTGCTCCAGGACAGGGGCTCCAGGACCAGGTGCTCCAGGACCAGGTGCTCCAGGACAGGACAGGTGCTCCAGGACCAGGTCCTCCAGGACCAGGTGCTCCAGGACCAGGTGCTCCAGGACCAGGTGCTCCAGGACAGGACAGGTGCTCCAGGACAGGTCCTCCAGGACAGGACAGGTGCTCCAGGACCAGGTGCTCCAGGACCAGGGGCTCCAGGACCAGGTGCTCCAGGACCAGGTGCTCCAGGACCAGGTGCTCCAGGACCAGGGGCTCCAGGACAGGTGGTCCAGGACAGGACAGGTGCTCCAGGACCAGGTGCTCCATGACAGGTGCTCCAGGACCAGGTGCTCCATGACAGGTGCTCCAGGACCAGGTCCTCCAGGACCAGGTGCTCCATGACAGGTGCTCCAGGACAGGTGCTCCAGGACCAGGTGCTCCAGGACCAGGGGCTCCAGGACAGGTGCTCCAGGACCAGGTGCTCCAGGACCAGGTGCTCCAGGACCAGGTGCTCCAGGACCAGGTGCTCCATGACAGGTGCTCCAGGACCAGGTGCTCCAGGACCAGGTGCTCCATGACAGGTGCTCCAGGACCAGGTGCTCCATGACAGGTGCTCCAGGACCAGGTGCTCCAGGACCAGGTGCTCCATGACAGGTGCTCCAGGACCAGGTGCTCCAGGACAGGACAGGTGCTCCAGGACAGGACAGGTGCTCCAGGACAGGACAGGTGCTCCAGGACAGGTGCTCCAGGACCAGGTGCTCCAGGACAGGTGCTCCAGGACCAGGTGCTCCAGGACCAGGTCCTCCAGGACCAGGTGCTCCAGGACCAGGTGCTCCAGGACAGGACAGGTGCTCCAGGACAGGACAGGTGCTCCAGGACCAGGTGCTCCAGGACCAGGGGCTCCAGGACAGGTGGTCCAGGACAGGACAGGTGCTCCAGGACCAGGTGCTCCATGACAGGTGCTCCAGGACCAGGCGCTCCATGACAGGTGCTCCAGGACCAGGTGCTCCAGGACCAGGTGCTCCATGACAGGTGCTCCAGGACAGGTGCTCCAGGACCAGGTGCTCCAGGACCAGGTGCTCCAGGACAGGTGCTCCAGGACAGGACAGGTGCTCCAGGACCAGGTCCTCCAGGACAGGTGCTCCAGGACAGGTGCTCCAGGACCAGGTGCTCCATGACAGGTGCTCCAGGACAGGACAGGTGCTCCAGGACCAGGTGCTCCAGGACAGGACAGGTGCTCCAGGACCAGGTGCTCCAGGACAGGACAGGTGCTCCAGGACAGGTGCTCCAGGACCAGGTGCTCCATGACAGGTGCTCCAGGACCAGGTGCTCCATGACAGGTGCTCCAGGACCAGGTGCTCCAGGACCAGGTGCTCCATGACAGGTGCTCCAGGACCAGGTGCTCCATGACAGGTGCTCCAGGACCAGGTGCTCCATGACAGGTGCTCCAGGACAGGACAGGTGCTCCAGGACCAGGTGCTCCAGGACAGGACAGGTGCTCCAGGACCAGGTGCTCCAGGACAGGACAGGTGCTCCAGGACAGGTGCTCCAGGACCAGGTGCTCCATGACAGGTGCTCCAGGACCAGGTGCTCCAGGACAGGTGCTCCAGGACAGGTGCCCTGTAGCTCCTTCCATCAACACCTGAATGACTCCCGTCCATTAGCACTGACCCCAGTCTTCATCTAAACCCCCCCCCCCCCCAGGTCTGACTTTAACACCAGACCCCCAACAGACTGACGGCCAAACCACTTCCTGTGGGACTGCTCCCAGAGGGTGAAGGTGGACCCCCACATCTCCACAGCCTCAGCCTGAACATGGGCTCGCCTCAGGGCCGCGTGCTGAGCCCCGACTCTGCACCCTCTGCACCCAGGACTGCACCCCCTCTGCGGGGCTCATCTCTGGGGGAGAGGAGTCGGCTCATAGGGACCAGGTGGAGCAGCTTAGTCCTGAACTCCTCCCAGACCTGGAGCTGGTCTCAGACTCCAGGAGGGAACAGAACCTCCACCCTGTTCATCGGGGGAACAGGAACTGGACTCTGGTTTCTCATGTGCACAAACAGAACTGAGCTTTAGCACCAGGATCAAGATCACACCTGAGACCAGAACAGTCTGACTCAGACACGTCTGGGTCCATCAGTGCCCCTTAGAAGCAGCCTGACTTACTCTGTGTGTGTGTGTGTGTGTGTGTGAGCGAGCGGAGAGGCCTCCACAGGGGTAACAGCCCAAACACCACTGGTTGCCCCCCCCCCCGGAGGAACCAGGATCCGTCCCCCAGACCACAAACACTCTGAGTCACAGACGTTTCAGGTGTGAACGCTCCGACCAACAGGTTCCATGTAAGCAGGTCTCACAGTGACCCAGTGAAGGGGGACCTGAGGCTGCAGGTTCATCCCAACCAGTCAAACACTCACCTGACTGGACTCAGGCATCAGCTGATCGACGTCACACAGTTGATCTGATGGATCAGGTGTTTCTGATTGGTTAACACCGTAAACACCTTCACCTGTGACCCCCAGCGTCTCTGCAGGCACCGTTTGGTTTGTCTCCTTAAGCTGCTGCGGTCCGTGTGTGTGTGTGTGTGAGTCTGTGTGTGTCTGCACATGTTTGTGTGTGCACGTTTGTGTGTGTGCATGTCTGTGTGTGTGTGTGTGTGTGTGCATGTTTGTGTGTGTGTGTGTGATCTTGTCCTTTTAAATCCATCTTTTATCCTTTTTGATGCTTTTAGTGTGAAATTATTTCTGCTCTTTAACGACTGTTCTGTAAACGTCGTCGTATTTAAACAAAGACAATTAAATTCTTATTAAATCTGTTTTTATCATTAATTCATGTTTTTATTTTGGGCTTTTCTCTCAAACACAAAATAATGAATCTGTGCGAGGCGACGCAGAGATAACAGTTAAAGCGTCTGCAGCAACACCAGTCATAACATTATTATTAATAATAACATTAACAGTATTAATAACATTATTAACAACCATGATGATGATGTTTGATAAAAGCAGCCGGACTCGGACTGTGACTCTGAGGAGTTCATGTTTTTATTGAGTTTTATTCTCTGGACATGAGTTTCTGCTTCTTCAGCTTCTTCTGGGACACCTGGGGACACATTTAAGAGTCACAATTAAGAGTCTGTAACAATCAACAGTCAGTTAAAAACCTGAGGAGAGAGAGAGGCATTTAAGAGTCACAATTAAGAGTCGGTAACAATTAACAGTCACAGTTAAAAACCTGAGGAGAGAGAGAGAGAGAGGCATTCAAGAGTCAGTCACACTCAAGAGTCACACTCAAGAGTCACACTCAAGAGTCACACTCAAGAGTCACACTCAAGAGTCACACTCAAGAGTCACACTCAAGAGTCACACTCAAATGTCTCTGCAGGTTTTTAACTGACTCTTAAGAGTCACATTTAAGAGTGCGTCACTATTAAGAGTCACCGTCACATTTAAGAGTCACAAGAGTCAGAACCTGCAGAGAGGCATTTAAGAGTCACAATCAAGAGTCAGTTAAAAACCTGCAGACACACAATCAAGCGACAATTAAGAGTCACATTTAAGAGTCACATTTAAGAGTCGGCTGCTCAGACTTCACGTTTGTTTTCATGTTTGATCCAAAGGTGTCCTAAGCTGTCATCAGTGCAGCCGCAGTGATTAACATTAATAACATTAACACTAATAAATATATTAATAATAATAAATAACATTATAATAATTATATTAATAATAAATATAAATAATAATAATCAATAACGCTGACGACGGCGTGCTGCACCTTCTTCTTCTGGGCCACCTCCTCCTCGGGCTTGGGCACGATCTGCTCCTTCTCCGTCAGGATCATCTCGATGTGACACGGCGAGCTCATGTACGGGTTGATGCGGCCGTGGGCGCGGTACGTGCGCCGCCTCATCTTGGGCGCCTTGTTCACCTGGATGTGTTCGATGACCAGGGAGTCCACGTCCAGACCCTGAGACGCACGACACGCATGAACTTAGCAGTTAGTCTCAATTTAGCTTTTGTATTTTTCTGACCGGACCCCAGACCCAGACCACAGATCAGAGACCAGATCCAGACCCAGATACAGGGACCAGACCAGAGACCAGATCAGGGACCATGGATCAGATCAGAGACCAGATCAGGGACCATGGATCAGATCCAGACCCGTGACTCAGTGAGGATCAGACGCTCAGACTCAGTGTTAGTTTCATGGTTGATCCAAAGGTGTCCTAAATGGTCATCACTGCATCCACTTCACCTGAGTCACAGCCTCCAGGAGACCTGAGCCAGGAGACCTGAACCAGGAGACCTGAACCAGGAGACCTGAGCCAGGAGACCTGAACCAGGAGACCTGAACCAGGAGACCTGATCCAGGAGACCTGAGCCAGGAGACCTGAACCAGGAGACCTGATCCAGGAGACCTGAGCCAGGAGACCTGAACCAGGAGACCTGACCCAGGAGACCTGATCCAGGAGACCAGAGCCAGGAGACCTGAACCAGGAGACCTGAACCAGGAGACCTGAACCAGGAGACCTGATCCAGGAGACCTGAGCCAGGAGACCTGAGCCAGGAGACCTGATCCAGGAGACCAGAGCCAGGAGACCTGACCCAGGAGACCAGAGCCAGGAGACCTGATCCAGGAGACCAGAGCCAGGAGACCTGACCCAGGAGACCTGACCCAGGAGACCTGATCCAGGAGACCTGATCCAGGAGACCTGAGCCAGGAGACCTGAACCAGGAGACCTGAACCAGGAGACCTGAACCAGGAGACCTGATCCAGGAGACCTGAGCCAGGAGACCTGAGCCAGGAGACCTGATCCAGGAGACCAGAGCCAGGAGACCTGACCCAGGAGACCAGAGCCAGGAGACCTGATCCAGGAGACCAGAGCCAGGAGACCTGACCCAGGAGACCTGACCCAGGAGACCTGATCCAGGAGACCTGATCCAGGAGACCAGAGCCAGGAGACCAGAGCCAGGAGACCTGATCCAGGAGACCTGACCCAGGAGACCAGAGCCAGGAGACCTGATCCAGGAGACCAGACCCAGGAGACCAGAGCCAGGAGACCTGATCCAGGAGACCTGATCCAGGAGACCAGAGCCAGGAGACCAGAGCCAGGAGAGCTGATCCAGGAGACCAGAGCCAGGAGACCTGATCCAGGAGACCTGAGCCAGGAGACCTGAGCCAGGAGACCTGATCCAGGAGACCTGAGCCAGGAGACCTGATCCAGGAGACCTGATCCAGGAGACCTGATCTGAGCCAGGAGACCTGATCTGAGCCAGGAGACCTGATCCAGGAGACCTGATCCAGGAGACCTGATCTGAGCCAGGAGACCTGAGCTAGGAGACCTGATCCAGGAGACCTGATCTGAGCCAGGAGACCTGATCCAGGAGACCTGATCCAGGAGACCTGAGCCAGGAGGGCACCCAACCCTGTGTGTGTCTGTCTGCGTCCCTGTCTGCGCCCGTGTGTGAGCGTGTTTGTTTCTCCGTGTCTCCTTGTGTGTGTCTGTATCGTGTGTGCGTGCGTGCTTGTCTGTGCCCCTGTGTGTGTGTCCGTGTCTGTATCGTGTGCGTGTGTGTGTGTATTGTGTGTGTGTGTGTGTGTGTGTCTGTATCGTGTGTGTACCTTGAGCTCGGCGTTGCTCTCGGCGTTCTTGAGCATGTGCAGGAGGAACTCGGCGCTCTTCTTGGGCCAGCGACCCTGAGTCCATCCGAACTGTTTGGCCTGAAAACACAAACACGTTAGCGACATTAGCCACACACACACGTTAGCGACATTAGCCACACACACACGTTAGCGACATTAGCCATGTTAGTTATATTAGCAGTGTTAGCCACGTTAGCAGCCGCCGCTCAGACTGAAGTTTAGTTTCATCTTTGATCCAAAGGTGTCCTAAGATCGTCATCACAGCGGCGGCAGCGGCGGCGTTGGCGTTCACCCGTCACACTCACCTGAGCGCAGCGGCCCACGCCCCCGTTGTAGCGGCGGAAGGGGACGCACTGGTGCTTGACGGTGACGTCCCTCAGGTACTTGTTGGCCTTGCGGATGTGCATGCCTTTGATGGCCTGGGCCGTCTCACGGGTGTTCTGGGACAAACAGGGACAAACTCAGTGTTACAGAAACTTTACCTTAGTTTATTATTTTATCTTTAATCACAGAGATTTAATCCACTTTGTCACAAACTCGTGTTTTATTTTTGCTTTTCTCTCAAACACGTGAATTAAAGATGAATCTGAACGAGGCGACGCACAAAGACTTTAATTAGGAAGAGATTTAATTTCACAGTTAAAGCCTCAGCAGCAACATTTACATAATTAAACTGTGCTTTAATCAGATTTATAGTTTTTAACTTTAACATGTTTTATATTTATAATAAAGCGTTCAGTGACGCCGACCTGGACCCGTCTGAACTTCAGTTTCTTTATGAATGAAACTCAAACTAACAGTTTTTTAAACGACGTCTGAGTAAAAACAAAGGTTCTGAACCTTTAACGTGTTTCAGACACGTTAAAGGTTCTGAACTGAACCTTTAACGTGTTTCAGACACTTCAAAGGTTCTGAACTGAACCTTTAACGTGTTTCAGACACTTCAAAGGTTCAGAACTGAACCTTTAACGTGTTTCAGACACTTCAAAGGTTCTGAACTGAACCTTTAACGTGTTTCAGACACTTCAAAGGTTCTGAACTGAACCTTTAACGTGTTTCAGACACTTCAAAGGTTCTGAACTGAACCTCTAACGTGTTTCAGACGCTTCAAAGGTTCTGAACTGAACCTTTAACGTGTTTCAGACACTTCAAAGGTTCTGAACTGAACCTCTAACGTGTTTCAGACGCTTCAAAGGTTCTGAACTGAACCTTTAACGTGTTTCAGACACTTCAAAGGTTCTGAACTGAACCTTTAACGTGTTTCAGACACTTCAAAGGTTCTGAACTGAACCTTTGAAGTGTTTCAGACGCTTCAAAGGTTCTGAACTGAACCTTTGACGTGTTTCAGACGCTTCAAAGGTTCTGAACTGAACCTTTGACGTGTTTCAGACGCTTCAAAGGTTCAGAACTGAACCTTTAACGTGTTTCAGACACTTCAAAGGTTCTGAACTGAACCTTTGAAGTGTTTCAGACGCTTCAAAGGTTCTGAACTGAACCTTTAACGTGTTTCAGACACTTCAAAGGTTCTGAACTGAACCTTTGACGTGTTTCAGACGCTTCAAAGGTTCAGAACTGAACCTTTAACGTGTTTCAGACACTTCAAAGGTTCTGAACTGAACCTTTGAAGTGTTTCAGACGCTTCAAAGGTTCTGAACTGAACCTTTAACGTGTTTCAGACGCTTCAAAGGTTCTGAACAGAACCTTTAACGTGTTTCAGACACTTCAAAGGTTCTGAACTGAACCTTTAACGTGTTTCAGACACTTCAAAGGTTCTGAACTGAACCTTTGACGTGTTTCAGACGCTTCAAAGGTTCAGAACTGAACCTTTAACGTGTTTCAGACACTTCAAAGGTTCTGAACTGAACCTTTAACGTGTTTCAGACACTTCAAAGGTTCAGAACTGAACCTTTAACGTGTTTCAGACGCTTCAAAGGTTCAGAACTGAACCTTTAACGTGTTTCAGACACTTCAAAGGTTCTGAACTGAACCTTTAACGTGTTTCAGACGCTTCAAAGGTTCTGAACTGAACCTTTAACGTGTTTCAGACACTTCAAAGGTTCTGAACTGAACCTTTGACGTGTTTCAGACGCTTCAAAGGTTCTGAACTGAACCTTTAACGTGTTTCAGACGCTTCAAAGGTTCAGAACTGAACCTTTAACGTGTTTCAGACACTTCAAAGGTTCTGAACTGAACCTTTGACGTGTTTCAGACACTTCAAAGGTTCAGAACTGAACCTTTGACGTGTTTCAGACACGTCAAAGGTTCTGAACTGAACCTTTAACGTGTTTCAAACGCTTCAAAGGTTCAGAACTGAACCTTTAACGTGTTTCAAACGCTTCAAAGGTTCAGAACTGAACCTTTAACGTGTTTCAGACGCTTCAAAGGTTCTGAACTGAACCTTTAACGTGTTTCAGACGCTTCAAAGGTTCTGAACTGAACCTTTGAAGTGTTTCAGACACTTCAAAGGTTCTGAACTGAACCTTTAACGTGTTTCAGACACTTCAAAGGTTCTGAACTGAACCTTTGAAGTGTTTCAGACGCTTCAAAGGTTCTGAACTGAACCTTTAACGTGTTTCAGACGCTTCAAAGGTTCTGAACAGAACCTTTAACGTGTTTCAGACACTTCAAAGGTTCTGAACTGAACCTTTAACGTGTTTCAGACACTTCAAAGGTTCTGAACTGAACCTTTGACGTGTTTCAGACGCTTCAAAGGTTCAGAACTGAACCTTTAACGTGTTTCAGACACTTCAAAGGTTCTGAACTGAACCTTTAACGTGTTTCAGACACTTCAAAGGTTCAGAACTGAACCTTTAACGTGTTTCAGACGCTTCAAAGGTTCAGAACTGAACCTTTAACGTGTTTCAGACACTTCAAAGGTTCTGAACTGAACCTTTAACGTGTTTCAGACGCTTCAAAGGTTCTGAACTGAACCTTTAACGTGTTTCAGACACTTCAAAGGTTCTGAACTGAACCTTTGACGTGTTTCAGACGCTTCAAAGGTTCTGAACTGAACCTTTAACGTGTTTCAGACGCTTCAAAGGTTCAGAACTGAACCTTTAACGTGTTTCAGACACTTCAAAGGTTCTGAACTGAACCTTTGACGTGTTTCAGACACTTCAAAGGTTCAGAACTGAACCTTTGACGTGTTTCAGACACGTCAAAGGTTCTGAACTGAACCTTTAACGTGTTTCAAACGCTTCAAAGGTTCAGAACTGAACCTTTAACGTGTTTCAGACGCTTCAAAGGTTCAGAACTGAACCTTTGACGTGTTTCAGACACTTCAAAGGTTCTGAACTGAACCTTTAACGTGTTTCAGACACGTTAAAGGTTCTGAACTGAACCTTTAACGTGTTTCAGACACTTCAAAGGTTCTGAACTGAACCTTTAACGTGTTTCAGACACTTCAAAGGTTCTGAACTGAACCTTTGAAGTGTTTCAGACGCTTCAAAGGTTCTGAACTGAACCTTTAACGTGTTTCAGACGCTTCAAAGGTTCTGAACAGAACCTTTAACGTGTTTCAGACACTTCAAAGGTTCTGAACTGAACCTTTAACGTGTTTCAGACACTTCAAAGGTTCTGAACTGAACCTTTGACGTGTTTCAGACGCTTCAAAGGTTCAGAACTGAACCTTTAACGTGTTTCAGACACTTCAAAGGTTCTGAACTGAACCTTTAACGTGTTTCAGACACTTCAAAGGTTCAGAACTGAACCTTTAACGTGTTTCAGACGCTTCAAAGGTTCAGAACTGAACCTTTAACGTGTTTCAGACACTTCAAAGGTTCTGAACTGAACCTTTAACGTGTTTCAGACGCTTCAAAGGTTCTGAACTGAACCTTTAACGTGTTTCAGACACTTCAAAGGTTCTGAACTGAACCTTTAACGTGTTTCAGACACTTCAAAGGTTCTGAACTGAACCTTTAACGTGTTTCAGACACTTCAAAGGTTCTGAACTGAACCTTTAACGTGTTTCAGACACTTCAAAGGTTCTGAACTGAACCTTTGACGTGTTTCAGACACGTCAAAGGTTCTGAACTGAACCTTTGACGTGTTTCAGACGCTTCAAAGGTTCTGAACTGAACCTTTAACGTGTTTCAGACGCTTCAAAGGTTCAGAACTGAACCTTTAACGTGTTTCAGACACTTCAAAGGTTCTGAACTGAACCTTTAACGTGTTTCAGACGCTTCAAAGGTTCTGAACTGAACCTTTAACGTGTTTCAGACACTTCAAAGGTTCTGAACTGAACCTTTGACGTGTTTCAGACACTTCAAAGGTTCAGAACTGAACCTTTGACGTGTTTCAGACACGTCAAAGGTTCTGAACTGAACCTTTAACGTGTTTCAAACGCTTCAAAGGTTCAGAACTGAACCTTTAACGTGTTTCAGACGCTTCAAAGGTTCAGAACTGAACCTTTGACGTGTTTCAGACACTTCAAAGGTTCTGAACTGAACCTTTGACGTGTTTCAGACACTTCAAAGGTTCTGAACTGAACCTTTAACGTGTTTCAGACACTTCAAAGGTTCAGACGCTGCAGACGTCAGATCAGTTTAAAGAGCAGGAAACTGATTTATTCAGGATTTACAGAAACATTAAACACCTGTGATTTGGTTTCTAATGTGTGAATAAACTGTTAAACGCTGACTCTGCTGTTTTGGTGCCAAACAAGACATTTTGACGTTTGCGCGGTAACCATGGTAACGGCGTGCAGCAGCTTTCACGTCATCTGCAGTCGACTGAACAGAGTTTGATCCGTTTAGAAGAATAAAGTCAAACGTTTCCAAACCTGGAAACGACTCAAACTAAAATCCAGACTGAGATCTGAACAAGATCTGATTTAAGGAACGTTCAACCTTCAGTACGTCAGAGACCAGAGACTAGACCCGACCCCAGAGACCAGACCAGAGACTAGACCAGACCCGACCCCAGAGACCAGACCAGACCCAGAGACTAGACCAGAGACTAGACCAGACCGAGAGACCAGAGACTAGACCAGACCGAGAGACCAGAGACTAGACCAGACCCCAGAGACCAGAACAGACCCCAGAGACTAGACCAGACCCAGAGACCAGACCACAGACTAGACCAGACCCGACCCCAGACCAGAGACTAGAACAGAACAGAGACCAGACCAGACCCCAGAGACCAGACCAGAGACTAGACCAGACCCCAGACTAGACCCGACCCCAGACCAGAGACTAGACCCGACCCCAGACCAGAGACTAGACCCGACCCCAGACCAGAGACTAGACCCGACCCCAGACCAGAGACTAGACCTGACCCCAGACCAGAGACTAGACCCGACCCCAGACCAGACCCAGAGACTAGACCAGACCCCAGACCAGAGACTAGACCAGACCCAGAGACCAGAGACTAGACTAGACCCCAGACTAGACCAGACCCCAGAGACTAGACCCGACCCCAGAGACCAGACCAGGGCTAGACCCGACCCCGGAGACCAGACCAGAGACTAGACCCGACCCCAGAGACCAGACCAGAGACTAGACCCAGAGACCAGACCCAGAGACCAGACCAGAGACCAGACCCAGACCCGTGACCCAGTGAGGATCAGACGCTCAGACTCAGTGTTAGTTTCATGGTTGATCCAAAGGTGTCCTAAATGGTCATCACCGCGTCCACTTCACCTGAGTCACAGCCTCCACCAGACCTGACCCACCAGACCTGAACCAGGAGACCTGAGCCAGGAGACCTGATCCAAGAGACCTGATCCAAGAGACCTGATCCAAGAGACCCGATCCAAGAGACCCGATCCAAGAGACCCGATCCAGGAGACCTGATCCAGGAGACCTGATCCAGGAGACCTGATCCAGGAGACCTGACCCAGGAGACCTGACCCAGGAGACCTGACCCAGGAGACCTGAACCAGGAGACCTGAACCAGGAGACCTGACCCAGGAGACCTGACCCAGGAGACCTGAGCCAGGAGACCCGAGCCATGAGACCTGAGCCAGGAGACCTGATCCAGGAGACCTGATCATTATGGACTCACTGATTTGGATTTTTCCGGCCGATGACAGAAACAAACTGATGATTTTCTGAAGCTGATTCTTTTCCTCCTTCGGTTTACGTCATAAAAACGACTCAAAGATGAAAACTAATGTTACGTCTCAGTTGTTGAGACCAGTATTGGTCAATCACGTCTAAACGCAACTATGTTCTGCTTTGTTTGTGACCGAGGTCTTATGTTCCCCGGTCTGTTTGTCAGTTTCCACAGTCCTGACCCAGACACGTCCCCCTGACCCTAAACTCCAACCGTAACAAACTAAGACTTTAATCAGCAGAGTCAGGGTTTTTACATCCTTACAGGGTCAAAACCAAACACCTTAAAGATGCATTTTCAGGCTTTTCCAGCACCTCAGAGCCGTGATACATGACAGTTCTACAAATGCATATGGAAAATGGTCATTTCACCCTTTTTTATCCTGTTCAGAGACGCTGGTGTCCTTAACCCAACTAAAATAGTGTTTCATTAAACCAGAAGGGCCAGAAACTAAAGTGCATTTCTATTCTGTGGCTGTTTGATGTGAAAGAAACGCAATAACAAGCTATTTTAAGGGTTTTAAGGCTTTAAAGCACCTGAACGACCCTGCAGAGACATGCACGACCCTGATCTGACCCGTAACCAGTCAGATTCAGTGTAAAGATGTGAGTTTATGTGTTTAACGTGTCAGTTTACAGTTTAACATGTGAAGCAGCCGGTGAATTAAAATGTGCATTGACATGTTTAAGTCAAGTTTCTTACCTTGAAGTGAACCCGGAGGTTGGAGCCCCTCGACTTGCATGCTGCAACAAACAGCATCACACTGATTTACACAGAAGCAGCTTTTTATCTTATTAAACACAGATTCTGTTCTTTCAGCAGCTCAGAGTTCATTTAGTTATTTTCATGTTTTATCCAAAGGTGTCCTAAGATGTCATCCCGGCCGCTGTCCCGGATTAGACCCGGGTTAAACGCGTTCACACACAGATACTCACACTTGGTCGGGTTCTCGGGGTCGAGAGAGTAGCGGACCATTTTCAGAAATCTGCAAAACAGAAGAAAACAGCTTTATTACACTAAAATAAGACTCCAGCTCACGTCTGTTAGCATTAGCTCGTGTTAGCGGAACATTCGGCGCTAACAGCCGCCGGTAACACCGGGAGAATCCGCCGGTAACTGCCGGTAAAGTCAGAAAACACACGCGGCAGAAACGAGCGTTTTAACACAGGAGTTTGGCGCAGACGGATCCAACATGGCGGACATAACGCGACCGAACCGGCATCCTCACAAATGTGCATTAAAACATAAATTCCCGCCACAAAACACACAAATCTGACATCAGCCGAAGAGTTTAACCGTCTTTAAAGAAAGTGAGCAGGTTAAAAACGCAGGATGGGGAAGATTTGAGCGGATTTAAGGCAGATTGTTGGGTTCGTCAGCGGGACTGTGGTGTTACCTCTGAGGCCGCGGAGGGAAGAGGAAGAGCCGGGGACGGCGCCTCTTCTTCAGCCTCCGCCGCCGGACACCGCCCCCTGCCGGCCGGAGGCGGGACTGCGCCACTGCACCTGCTGTGATTGGACGGCAGGGGGCGGTGTTGCACACGTCACAACTCACCTGATTTTACCGTAAATACTAAAAAAAATGTTCATGAATTTATTTATTTTTGCGTTTTAAATATATTAATTAATTTTGAAGGGAATTAAAACAAAGGAAAATAAATAAAGCTACTTATAATAAACCAAAAAAATATATATATTTTATTTATTAAATAAACTCAAACTCAATATAATATTATATTATTATATTGTATTTTTTTCTTTTTATTTATTTGTTTTTTACTTAATGTAATAAACTTTAGGATAAATGGTCAAAATAAAAAATACATACATACATAAAAATACCAAGATAAATAAATTAATATGTCACTGAATGCAACAAAGATATTATAAATATTATTATATTCCTCTTGGTATTAATTACTGTTTATTTATTTATTTCCTTTTCCTTTTTTTATTTGAATTCATTTTTTGTTTTTAAGGGAAAAAAACATAAATAAGCTTATTATGAAATACGTACGGTCTACAGGGATTCAAACCGTGACCTCATGAAGAGCGCCCCTGTCTGAGGCCGTACGGTCTACAGGGATTCAAACCGTGACCTCATGAAGAACGCCCCTGTCTGAGGCCGTACGGTCTACAGGGATTCAAACCTTTACCTCATGAAGAGCGCCCCTTTCTGAGGCCGTACGGTCTACAGGGATTCAAACCTGTACCTCATGAAGAGCGCCCCTGTCTGAGGCCGTACGGTCTACAGGGATTCAAACCGTGACCTCATGAAGAACGCCCCTGTCTGAGGCCGTACGGTCTACAGGGATTCAAACCGTGACCTCATGAAGAGCGCCCCTGTCTGAGGCCGTACGGTCTACAGGGATTCAAACCTTTACCTCATGAAGAGCGCCCCTGTCTGAGGCCGTACGGTCTACAGGGATTCAAACCGTGACCTCACGAAGAGCGCCCCTGTCTGAGGCCGTACGGTCTACAGGGATTCAAACCTTTACCTCATGAAGAGCGCCCCTGTCTGAGGCCGTACGGTCTACAGGGATTCAAACCTTTACCTCATGAAGAGCGCCCCTGTCTGAGGCCGTACGGTCTACAGGGATTCAAACCGTGACCTCATGAAGAGCGCCCCTGTCTGAGGCCGTACGGTCCACAGGGATTCAAACCTTTACCTCATGAAGAGCGCCCCTGTCTGGGAACAGAAGCTCTGAAGTCTGTAACAGTGCAGTGTCACTGATCTCCAGGTCCTGCAGACGCTGACGGACATCTGTCTTTCATCAGGAGGAACCTTCATCAGGAGGAACCTTCATCAGGAGGAACCTTCATCAGGAGGAACCTTCATCAGGAGGACCTTCATCAGGAGGGACCTTCATCAGGAGGGACCTTCATCAGGAGGATCCTTCATCAGGAGGAACCTTCATCAGGAGGAACCTTCATCAGGAGGACCTTCATCAGGAGGGACCTTCATCAGGGAGGACCTTCATCAGGAGGAACCTTCATCAGGAGGAACCTTCATCAGGAGGAACCTTCATCAGGAGGAACCTTCATCAGGAGGAACCTTCATCAGGAGGAACCTTCATCAGGAGGAACCTTCATCAGGAGGAACCTTCATCAGGAGGACCTTCATCAGGAGGGACCTTCATCAGGAGGGACCTTCATCAGGAGGATCCTTCATCAGGAGGAACCTTCATCAGGAGGAACCTTCATCAGGAGGACCTTCATCAGGAGGGACCTTCATCAGGAGGTACCTTCATCAGGAGGATCCTTCATCAGGAGGGACCTTCATCAGAAGGATCCTTCATCAGGGAGGAACCTTCATCAGGAGGAACCTTCATCAGGAGGATACTTCATCAGGAGGACCTTCATCAGGAGGATCCTTCATCAGGAGGAACCTTCATCAGGAGGAACCTTCATCAGGAGGAACCTTCATCAGGAGGGACCTTCATCAGGAGGATCCTTCATCAGGAGGAACCTTCATCAGGAGGATCCTTCATCAGGAGGAACCTTCATCAGGAGGATCCTTCATCAGGAGGGACCTTCATCAGGAGGAACCTTCATCAGGAGGAACCTTCATCAGGAGGGACCTTCATCAGGGAGGAACCTTCATCAGGAGGAACCTTCATCAGGGAGGAACCTTCATCAGGAGGAACCTTCATCAGGAGGAACCTTCATCAGGAGGGACCTTCATCAGGGAGGACCTTCATCAGGAGGGACCTTCATCAGGAGGGACCTTCATCAGGAGGAACCTTCATCAGGAGGATCCTTCATCAGGAGGAACCTTCATCAGGATGGACCTTCATCAGGAGGAACCTTCATCAGGAGGAACCTTCATCAGGGAGGAACCTTCATCAGGAGGAACCTTCATCAGGAGGGACCTTCATCAGGAGGGACCTTCATCATGAGGGACCTTCATCAGGAGGGACCTTCATCAGGAGGACCTTCATCAGGAGGGACCTTCATCAGGAGGAACCTTCATCAGGAGGAACCTTCATCAGGAGGGACCTTCATCAGGAGGGACCTTCATCAGGAGGATCCTTCATCAGGAGGGACCTTCATCAGCAAGGACCTTCATCAGGAGGATCCTTCATCAGGAGGGACCTTCATCAGGAGGAACCTTCATCAGGAGGAACCTTCATCAGGAGGGACCTTCATCAGGAGGAACCTTCATCAGGAGGACCTTCATCAGGAGGAACCTTCATCAGGAGGACCTTCATCAGGAGGGACCTTCATCAGCAAGGACCTTCATCAGGAGGATCCTTCATCAGGAGGGACCTTCATCAGGAGGAACCTTCATCAGGAGGAACCTTCATCAGGAGGGACCTTCATCAGGAGGAACCTTCATCAGGAGGACCTTCATCAGGAGGGACCTTCATCAGGAGGATCCTTCATCAGGAGGAACCTTCATCAGGAGGGACCTTCATCAGGAGGAACCTTCATCAGGAGGGACCTTCATCAGGAGGATCCTTCATCAGGAGGAACCTTCATCAGGAGGGACCTTCATCAGGAGGAACCTTCATCAGGAGGAACCTTCATCAGGAGGACCTTCATCAGGAGGACCTTCATCAGGAGGACCTTCATCAGGGAGGACCTTCATCAGGAGGGACCTTCATCAGGAGGAACCTTCATCAGGAGGAACCTTCATCAGGAGGAACCTTCATCAAGAGGAACCTTCATCAGGAGGGACCTTCATCAGGAGGAACCTTCATCAGGAGGACCTTCATCAGGAGGATCCTTCATCAGGAGGAACCTTCATCAGGAGGGACCTTCATCAGGAGGGACCTTCATCAAGAGGAACCTTCATCAGGAGGGACCTTCATCAGGAGGAACCTTCATCAGGAGGGACCTTCATCAGGAGGGACCTTCATCAGGAGGAACCTTCATCAGGGAGGATCCTTCATCAGGAGGACCTTCATCAGGAGGGACCTTCATCAGGAGGAACCTTCGTCAGGGAGGAACCTTCATCAGGAGGGACCTTAATCAGGAGGAACCTTCATCAGGAGGAACCTTCATCAGGAGGGACCTTCATCAGGAGGAACCTTCGTCAGGAGGAACCTACATCAGGAGGAACCTTCATCAGGAGGATCCTTCATCAGGAGGAACCTTCATCAGGAGGGACCTTCGTCAGGGAGGAACCTTCGTCAGGGAGGAACCTTCCAGAAAGGTTGCAGCATTGTTGTTGTCTGCAGTGATGTTGTCGTACACACGCGTCACTCGTCTTTTTTTATTTGAGTTTTGTTTAAAATATTGTCCATAAATAAACAAACGTTTGATTTTATGTAAATTCTGTTTGTTTTGGACAGATTTTAGATTCTGTCCACAGAAACAAACCAAAGTGTTGAGTTCATACAAATCTCTGTGACACGTTCAACATATAAACACGTTAAAGCTGTTCGGTCTCCTTCTGCTGCTCGTTTGTTCCTGATCATCTGTTTCTGAACATTACAAACAAATATTAACTTCAATAAATTAGATTCAATTATTAGGAAACTCCGTTAATGAATTCACTTTATTCATCTTCTCAGTGACCAGAGCATCTGTGCGTCACTGCCATCGAACCGTGGATCACAGCAACGTAGTGTTGGTGACGTCCACCATCGCTGTCACGCCACCAATGCAGCGGAGGAGTCAACGAGGGGGAGGGACTTTCAGGTGTGTGTCGTGTGTCTTTGGTCGTGTGATTCCCTCCTCAGGGTGGTTTGGTGAACGTGTTGCACTCATGTTTAGTGGTTTCTTTGTGGATTCACTTTGAACTCAGAGGAAGTTTTAAACCCACAGAAAAGCTCCAGGTTTAGTTTCAAACAGCAGTTTAAGCTCCGACACGTTCAGACATTTACACGTCTTCCTCTTAAATGCAACATATGTTCATGCTTTGCTGCTTCAGCCAAACACTTCACACACAAACGTTTGTTTCAGTCCAGTAAAAAGGCGGCGAGCCGGGCCCCGCTGACGGGTACAAAGGACCCGCAGAGAGTAAAAAGTCGTCCATCGATGCTACAGCTTGTGCTCATCAGGCTCCTGAATACTGTTCAGTGTCCACGATGAGACGTCGACAACCTGCAACACAACAAACACCGTCAGCACGTTCACGTCTCACCGTCACTGAGTCTGTCTTTAATCACAGTTCTACAGAAACCTCAGGACGCACTGGAGGCAGTGGTGCAGCAGCCGGAGGGGAAGCAGCGTGACGGAGGTGGAGGTGGAGGTGGAGGTGAGGGAGGCGGGGAGACGGACCGGTCCTGGCCCGGGTCACTTGAGACAGGGGCTGAGCGCGGTGGGGGTGGGGGGGTATACCAGAGCCACGTTGACCCGCTCCGCTCCGTTCTTTGGACAGATGATCTCAGTCAGGCCGTCGGGCCGCGGCTGACTCAGCAGCTCACCTGCAACACAAGAACAGTGTCATCATCCTGTCGGCCACGCTGACGCCGCCATCTTTGTTCTCTGCTGCTGACGACCACAGAAGAAGAAGTAAACCCGGTTCTGCAGCAGAACCGAACCTACGAAGATCCGCTCACTTCTCTGCTGCTGGATACACGACTTAACCTCAGTTACAGAACCTCAGCAGCAGAACCTCAGCTACAGAACCTCAGCTGCAGAACCTCAGCTGCAGAACCTCAGCTGCAGAAGCTCAGCTACAGAACCTCAGCTGCAGAAGCTCAGCTACAGAACCTCAGCTGCTGCAGAACCTCAGCTGCAGAACCTCAGCTA
>NC_139841.1:29800680-29818829 GCF_963691815.1 Echiichthys vipera
ACGGAGAAGAAGTGACACTGAGGCAGGGCGGTCCCGCCGGCCTCCGCCTCCGCCCGGGGCTCCTCGCTGCTGACGTAGCTGGGGAACTTGTACCAGGCCGTGGCCCCGTTCAGAGGCTTGCTGCGGGGCTTGTTGATGCAGTAGCACACGCCCATCTTCTCCAGGAGCTCCATGATCAGGTGCAGGTCCTGCTGCGTCTGGATGAGCGGCCGGAGGAGCAGGCGGATGACGTTGGAGGGCAGAAGGCCGTGTTGGAGGAAGCCCTCCACGTGGTGCTGCAGATGGGTCACCCTGAGGTTCTCGCCCTTCTCGTCCTCTATGACCAGACTCACCCGGCCCTTGTCCCCCCGCTCCCCCTCAGAGAGGAGCCGGTCCAGCAGCGAGGACTCGTCTCTCTGGAAGAAGACGTTGAGAATGGCGATGAATCGTGGAAGGTTGTGGAAAACGTACTCCTTCAGGGTGAGGCTGTCCTCAAAGTAGAGCAGCTTCCCGCTCTCGTGCAGGTAGGATAAGGCGCTCTGCAGCCGGTCCTCCGTCAGCCCCGCCTGGAGGCCCAGACGGGCCGAGTCCCACCACGACAGCCACAGGTCTTTGGGCTTAAAGTGCAGCTCCTCCAGCATCTGCCAGGACTTGGGCAGCACGCGGTGGAGGTTGGGGAAGATGTCCCTGTGGTCGGCGACGGACATGAGCTTCTCCCTCAGCCTCTGGATGTTGCTCTGGCTCTCGGTGCAGCTGACGCTCAGCACAGGAGACAGGATCTGCAGCCGCTGGTTCAGCATGTACTGCAGCTGGGACTTCCTCCGCCGCAGGTTCCTGTCGGAGACGCCGTAGAAGAGGAGGTGAGGGGTGGAGGAGCGGACGCTGTAGCCCTGCTCCAGCGCCTGGTCCACCTGCAGATCCAGGCTCCTCAGCGTCTGGACGTCCCTCTTCTCCTGCAGGCCGATCTGCCTGTGGATGTCCAGACTCTTCTCCTCCACCTCCTCCGCTCCGCACAGGTCCGCGTGCGTGCCCACCAAACACACGACGGCGTGGGGCACTTTGGCACCGAGGAGGTGGAGGAAATACCCGACGTGGGCGTAAAAGTTTTTGGGCGAGTACGCTTTGAGATTGACGACGAGGACGTAGAGAGCACCGGGGGAAAGAAAGAAGGGTTTGATGAGGTCGTAGTTTTGCTTCCCTGACAGATCGTAAACCAGAAAAGTGAGGCAGCGCTCGGCGTCCGCCACCCAGGTGGTCACCTCCACGCCTTTGTTCCCCTGGACGCCTTTAACGTCCTGCTGTCGGCTCACCACGCTCTGCCTGAGCCGCGTCTTCCCGGCGTTTTTCAGCCCCATCAGGACCAGTTTGAGCCGCGGCTTCACGGCCAGCTGCGAGTGTGCGAGCTCCTTCTGATAGGCTGCGATGTAAGGGATGCCCTTCATGCACACCTCGTACGGCGGCTGGATGAGAGGGTTGTCCTTCACCTTCCAGATGTTCACTTTGGACAGCTTCCCAAAGTCGTCCGGCAGTATGGCTATTTGGTTACCCTGCAGGACAAGCTCCTCCAGCTTCTCCAGCTCCACGATGGAGTCGGGCAGGTACGTGATGCTGTTGTTGTCCAGCCAGAGGTTGGCCAGCTTCCCCAGCTGCCCCACCTGCTCTGGGATCTGGGTCAGCTTGTTCCTGCTCAGGTAGATCTCCTCCAGCCCCGTGATGCTTAAAATAACCTCGGGGAAGTTCTCAAACTCGTTCGAGGACAAATTGATCATCTTGAGTCTCTGCAAGCGTCCGAAGGCGTCCGGCAGCAGCGTGAGCTCGTTCCCGTCCAGCATCAGGCTCTCCAGGTGCTGCAGGCGGCAGAACGCCTCCGGTAACGTGGACATGTGGAGGCTGCTGAGCCACAGGATCTTGATGGACCGCAGCTTCACAATGTCCGCCGGCAACACCTCAAACTTGTTCCCGGAGCAGTCCAGCTCCTCCAGCTCGCTGAGGGCCAGGATCTCGGGGGGGAACCGGTTCAGCTTGTTGTGGTCTGCGTCCAGAGTCCTCAGCCTGCCGAGGCCGCAGAAGGCTGCGGGGAGGTCGTGCAGGTCGTTGAAGCTGATGTCGAGTTCCTCCAGGAGCTGCAGCGCGCCGATGTGAGCCGGCAGAGCCTGGATCTTGTTGTGGCTGAGGCACAGCTTCTTCAGCCCCCTCAGCCGCCCCACGCCTTCAGACAGGCTCCTCAGACAGTTGTGGCTCATGTCGAGCTCCACCAGCCGCCCCAGCTCGAACACCACCCGGGGGACGGCGGTGAACTTGTTCCTGCGGAGGACCAGGACGCGCAGGTTGTTGAGGGAGGACCCCAGCCCGTCCGGCAGCTCCTGGAGGGAGTTGTTGCCCAGATTGAGCGCCTCTACCTCGGCTATGTCCTCCGGCAGAGTGATCTGGTTGTCTTTGGAGCAGAGGGTGAGGTGGCGCAGGTTGCTCCGCAGCTTCCTGGAGCGGAGGGCGGCGTCCCTCCACAACCTGGCCGTCCTCAGATTACTCTCCTTGTCCTCCATGGCGCTGCGGCCCGACCCTTCCTCCTCCCCCTCCTCCTCCTCCTCCTCCTGCTCCCTGTTATCATTGAGAGTTTTCATGGGGACGGCGGCGGCATGGTGGACGCTGTGGCTCACAAATCAGCGACGAACGCTCCGTCAGAGAGGAGACAAAGGGCGGGTGAAGTCCGGGAATCACGACGCTTTTCGACGGGAGCAGGAGGAGCGTCTGCGGCCGCGGAGGCATCCTCTTCCCTGCGCCACTCCGAGCACAATGAGACCCGAGCAGCGCGTCACAGCTCCGGCTTCAGTCCACAACACGCGCCCCGGAGCTCCGCGTCCTCCACCGGCGGTCTCATCTCCACTCAAGCCCGTCCTCTGGAGCTCTCTCCCCGGGTTTACGGCTCTGTTTGTGGAGCTTTCCGAGCCGCTGGGTCTCTTCCTGGAGCGGGGAGTGGAAGTGAGGCGGCCGCGCACACTGCGTCAGATCTGGGGACACTCCTCCTCCTCCTCCTCCTCCCTCCCTCTCTCCCTCTCTCTCCCTCTCTCTCCCTCTCTCCCTCTCTCTCTCTCTCCCCCTCTCTCCCTCTCTCTCTCTCTCTCCCTGCTGTTGTGTGGAGAGGAGGAAGCAGAGAAAGTGGTTTTGTTTGAGGGCAAAAACAGTTGAAATCTCTCCAACCACTTAAATCTAAAGTTCCTTTCCTTTAAAGAGGAAACATGAAAAAATAAAAGTGTGAAATAAATGAAAAGCTTTTTATTTATTGAGCTTTTTATGACCTGAGATCAACAACAACAACAACAGCAGCAGAAGGACTCTGTCTCCACCTGCAGGACAGGAAGTGCACCTGACCAACAAGAGTCAGGGGTCCAGAGAGTCAGGGGTCCAGAGAGACAGGGGTCCAGAGAGTCAGGGGTCCAGAGAGTCAGGGGTCCAGAGAGACAGGGGTCCAGAGAGTCAGGGGCCCAGAGAGTCAGGGGCCCAGAGAGTCAGGGGTCCAGAGAGACAGGGGTCCAGAGAGTCAGGGGCCCAGAGAGACAGGGACCCAGAGAGTCAGGGGCCCAGAGAGACAGGGGCCCAGAGAGTCAGGGGTCCAGAGAGACAGGGGTCCAGAGACTCAGGGGTCCAGAGAGTCAGGGGCCCAGAGAGACAGGGACCCAGAGAGTCAGGGGCCCAGAGAGACAGGGGCCCAGAGAGTCAGGGGTCCAGAGAGACAGGGGTCCAGAGAGTCAGGGGCCCAGAGAGACAGGGACCCAGAGAGTCAGGGGCCCAGAGAGACAGGGACCCAGAGAGTCAGGGGTCCAGAGAGTCAGGGGTCCAGAGAGTCAGGGGCCCAGAGAGTCAGGGGCCCAGAGAGTCAGGGGTCCAGAGAGTCAGGGGTCCAGAGTGACAGGGTCCAGAGAGTCAGGGGTCCAGAGAGTCAGGGGTCCAGAGTGACAGGGTCCAGAGAGACAGGGGTCCAGAGAGTCAGGGGCCCAGAGAGTCAGGGGTCCAGAGAGTCAGGGGCCCAGAGAGACAGGGGACCAGAGAGTCAGGGGCCCAGAGAGTCAGGGGTCCAGAGAGTCAGGGGTCCAGAGAGTCAGGGGCCCAGAGAGTCAGGGGTCCAGAGAGTCAGGGGCCCAGAGAGTCAGGGGTCCAGAGAGTCAGGGGCCCAGAGAGTCAGGGGCCCAGAGAGACAGGGGCCCAGAGAGTCAGGGGTCCAGAGAGTCAGGGGCCCAGAGACTCAGGGGTCCAGAGAGTCAGGGGTCCAGAGAGTCAGGGGTCCAGAGAGTCAGGGGACCAGAGAGTCAGGGGCCCAGAGAGTCAGGGGTCCAGAGAGTCAGGGGTCCAGAGAGTCAGGGGTCCAGAGAGTCAGGGGTCTAAAGAGTCAGAACAAAACAACCACAAAGAGACACAAAACAACCACAAAGAGACGGTAAAAGTCATGTTTTCTGGTGAAAGTACAAAAGTATGAAATATATATTTATATATTTGTGTTATTATATATAAATATATATTATTACATAAATATATATTTATATATTTATGTAATAATATGAAGTGAGAGTGTGTTTGTCCTTCAGCAGAGACGTTTCTGTGTCCTGAGGACAAACAGCTCCATCTGCTGCACGACGGCGAGGAAACAACCTGGAAACATTAAACTCATTCAATGCTCCAACAGGGGAGACTGGGGTCAGCCGTCACTCTCTCGGCTAAACAGGAAGTGGCTAAACAGGAAGTAGCTAAACAGGAAGTGGTTAAACAGTAAATAGCTAAAAAAGATGTAGCCAAACAGGAAGTAGCTAAAAAAGATGTAGCTAAACAGAAAGTGGCTAAACAGGAAGTAGCTCATCAGAAAGTGGCTAAACAGGAAGTAGCTGAACAGAAAGTGGCTAAACAGGAAGTAGCTCATCAGAAAGTGGCTAAACAGGAAGTAGCTCATCAGAAAGTGGCTAAACAGGAAGTAGCTCATCAGAAAGTAGCTAAACAGGAAGTAGCTCATCAGAAAGTGGCTAACAGGAAGTAGCTCATCAGAAAGGGGCTAAACAGGAAGTAGCTCATCAGAAAGTGGCTAACAGGAAGTAGCTCATCAGAAAGGGGCTAAAAAGGAAGTAGCTCATCAGAAAGTGGCTAAACAGGAAGTAGCTCATCAGAAAGTGGCTAAACAGGAAGTAGCTCATCAGAAAGGGGCTAAACAGGAAGTAGCTAAACAGAAAGTGGCTAAACAGGAAGTAGCTCATCAGAAAGTGGCTAACAGGAAGTAGCTCATCAGAAAGGGGCTAAACAGGAAGTAGCTCATCAGAAAGTGGCTAGCAGGAAGTAGCTCATCAGAAAGGGGCTAAACAGGAAGTAGCTCATCAGAAAGTGGCTAAACAGGAAGTAGCTCATCAGAAAGGGGCTAAACAGGAAGTAGCTCATCAGAAAGTGGCTAAACAGGAAGTAGCTCATCAGAAAGTGGCTAAACAGGAAGTAGCTAAACATTAAGTGGCTAAACAGGAAGTAGCTAAAGAGAAAGTGGCTAAACAGGAAGTAGCTCATCAGAAAGTGGCTAAACAGGAAGTAGCCAGCTCGGTGGACACTGAACAAACATCAGTGTGATAAACAATCGTTCAAGACTCGTTTGGTTTCAGTTTAACAGATCACACAAGACAGACGTCATCATGTGATCATGACATCATCATGTGATCATGACATCATCATGTGATCATGACATCATCATGTGATCATGACATCATCATGTGATCATGACATCATCTTGTGATCATGACATCATCGCGTGATCATGACTTCATCATGTGATCATGACGTCATCGCGTGATCGTGATCATGACATCATCGTGTGATCATGACGTCATCATGTGATCATGACGTCATCGTGTGATCATGACGTCATCGTGTGATCGTGATCATGACATCATCGTGTGATCATGACGTCATCATGTGATCATGACGTCATCGTGTGATCATGACATCATCATGTGATCATGACGTCATCGTGTGATCATGACATCATCATGTGATCATCCTAAAACTGCAGAGACACAAAAACAACTCGTCTCTGTCCTCAGTCGTGGGTTCAGGACGTTCAGGACGTTCAGGACGTTCAGGACGTTCAGGACGTTCAGGGCGTTCAGGGCGTTCAGGACGTTCAGCGAGAGCCTCAGATTAATGTTTCACCCTCAGTCCTGACGGGGACACTGGTCCTGGGTCAGTCGGGGACAGAGTCCTCCTCCCAGAGCAGAGAGCTGATCTTTGTCCTCTGGGACGTTTATCTCTGAACAAATATTTAATATTTACACCACAGCTGCAGAACTCTGTTCACACAGAGACTTTAATATTCAGAGCACGAGGACCACGGGACGGGTCTGCACAGGCACAGGGGCCCCGAGAGACCGGGGCCCAGAGAGACAGGGGCCCAGAGAGTCAGGGGCCCAGAGAGTCAGGGGCCCAGAGAGACAGGGGCCCAGAGAGTCAGGGGTCCAGAGAGACAGGGGCCCAGAGAGACAGGGGCCCAGAGAGACAGGGGCCCCGAGAGACAGGGGCCCAGAGAGACAGGGGCCCAGAGAGTCAGGGGTCCAGAGAGTCAGGGGTCCAGAGAGTCAGGGGTCCAGAGAGTCAGGGGCCCAGAGAGTCAGGGGTCCAGAGACTCAGGGGCCCAGAGAGACAGGGGCCAAGAGAGACAGGGGCCCAGAGAGTCAGGGGCCCAGAGAGTCAGGGGGGCAGGGAGACAGGGTATTCAGGGTCCGGGGTCTTATTCCTGTATTCAGGGTCCGGGGTCTTATTCCTGTATTCAGGGTCCGGGTCTTATTCCTGTATCCAGGGTCCGGGGCCTGGAGTCGTTGGTATTTGTATAATTAAGAGAGTGTCTCTGACCTCTTTCTGGTCGGAGGAGTCCTGGCCTGTGATTGGTTGTCACGCTGCCAGTCTAGTTTGGGATCAGTCAACAACTGCAGCTGCTCAGCTGATGGACTCCAGAGTCCAGAACTCCAGAGTCCAGAACCGTGTCCCGATTCAGGACGATCCATGCAGTGATCCTGCAACACCCGAGGAGACGAGCTGTCCTCAAACACACGACTGCACGGAAACAGTCTGCAGGACGTCCGCGGGTCAGACACACGTCCCCGGGTCAGACACACGTCCGCGGGTCAGACACACGTCCCCGGGTCAGACACACGTCCCCGAGTCAGACCCACGTCCCCGGGTCAGACACACGTCCCCGGGTCAGACACACGTCCCCGGGTCAGACACACGTCCCCGGGTCAGACACACGTCCCCGAGTCAGACCCACGTCCCCGGGTCAGACACACGTCCTGGGTCAGACACACGTCCCCGGGTCAAACACATGTCCCCGAGTCAGACCCACGTCCCCGAGTCAGACACACGTCCCCGGGTCAGACACACGTCCTCTGGTCCGACACACGTCCCCGGGTCAGACACACGTCCCCAGGTCCAACACACGTCCCCGGGTCAGACACACGTCCCCGAGTCAGACACACGTCCTGGGTCGGACACACGTCCCCTGGTCAGACACACGTCCCCGAGTCAGACACACGTCCCCGGGTCAGACACACGTCCCCGGGTCAGACACACGTCCCTGAGTCAGACACACGTCCCCAGGTCAAACCCACGTCCCCGGGTCAGACACACGTCCCCTGGTCAGACACACGTCCCCGAGTCAGACACACGTCCCCGGGTCAGACACACGTCCCCGGGTCAGACACACGTCCCTGAGTCAGACACACGTCCCCAGGTCAGACACACGTCCCCGGGTCAGACACACGTCCCCGGGTCAGACACACGTCCCCGGGTCCAACACACGTCCCCGGGTCAAACACACGTCCCCGGGTCAGACACACGTCCCCGAGTCAGACACACGTCCCCGGGTCAGACACACGTCCCCGGGTCAGACACACGTCCCCGAGTCAGACACACGTCCCCGGGTCAGACACACGTCCCCCGGTCAGACACACGTCCCCGGGTCAGACACACGTCCCCCGGTCAGACACACGTCCCCGGGTCAGACACACGTCCCCCGGTCAGACACACGTCCCCGGGTCAGACACACGTCCCCGGGTCAGACACACGTCCCCGAGTCAGACACACGTCCCCGGGTCAGACACACGTCCCCCGGTCAGACACACGTCCCCGGGTCAGACACACGTCCCCCGGTCAGACACACGTCCCCGGGTCAGACACACGTCCCCGGGTCAGACACACGTCCCCGGGTCCGACACACGTCCCCGGGTCAGACACACGTCCCCGGGTCCAACACACGTCCCCGGGTCAGACACACGTCCCCTGGTCAGACACACGTCCCCGGGTCAGACACACGTCCCCGGGTCAGACACACGTCCCCGAGTCAGACACACGTCCCCGGGTCAAACACACGTCCCCGAGTCAGACACACGTCCCCGGGTCAGACACACGTCCCCGGGTCCAACACACGTCCCCGGGTCAGACACACGTCCTCGGGTCAGACACACGTCCTCGGGTCAGACACACGTCCCCGAGTCAGACCCACGTCCCCGGGTCAGACACACGTCCCCTGGTCAGACACACGTCCCCGGGTCAGACACACGTCCCCGGGTCAAACACACGTCCCCGGGTCAGACACACGTCCCCGAGTCAGACACACGTCCTGGGTCAGACACACGTCCCCGAGTCAGACCCACGTCCCCGGGTCAGACACACGTCCCCTGGTCAGACACACGTCCTCGGGTCAGACACACGTCCTCGGGTCAGACACACGTCCTCGGGTCAGACACACGTCCCCGAGTCAGACCCACGTCCCCGGGTCAGACACACGTCCCCTGGTCAGACACACGTCCCCGGGTCAGACACACGTCCCCGGGTCAAACACACGTCCCCGGGTCAGACACACGTCCCCGGGTCAGACACACGTCCCCGAGTCAGACACACGTCCTGGGTCAGACACACGTCCCCGGGTCAGACACACGTCCCCGGGTCAGACACACGTCCCTGGGTCAGACACACGTCCCCGGGTCAGACACACGTCCCCGGGTCAAACACACGTCCCCGAGTCAGACACACGTCCCCGGGTCAGACACACGTCCCCGGGTCAGACACACGTCCCGGGGTCAGACACACGTCCCCGGGTCAGACACACGTCCCGGGGTCAGACACACGTCCCCGGGTCAGACACACGTCCCCGGGTCAGACACACGTCCTCGGGTCAGACACACGTCCTCGGGTCAGACACACGTCCCCGTGTCAGACCCACGTCCCCGGGTCAGACACACGTCCCCGGGTCAAACACACGTCCCCGGGTCAGACACACGTCCCCGAGTCAGACACACGTCCTGGGTCAGACACACGTCCCCGAGTCAGACCCACGTCCCCGGGTCAGACACACGTCCCCTGGTCAGACACACGTCCTCGGGTCAGACACACGTCCTCGGGTCAGACACACGTCCTCGGGTCAGACACACGTCCCCGAGTCAGACCCACGTCCCCGGGTCAGACACACGTCCCCTGGTCAGACACACGTCCCCGGGTCAGACACACGTCCCCGGGTCAAACACACGTCCCCGGGTCAGACACACGTCCCCGGGTCAGACACACGTCCCCGAGTCAGACACACGTCCTGGGTCAGACACACGTCCCCGGGTCAGACACACGTCCCCGGGTCAGACACACGTCCCTGGGTCAGACACACGTCCCCGGGTCAGACACACGTCCCCGGGTCAAACACACGTCCCCGAGTCAGACACACGTCCCCGGGTCAGACACACGTCCCCGGGTCAGACACACGTCCCGGGGTCAGACACACGTCCCCGGGTCAGACACACGTCCCCGGGTCAAACACACGTCCTGGGTCAGACACACGTCCCCGGGTCAGACACACGTCCCCGGGTCAGACACACGTCCCGGGGTCAGACACACGTCCCCGGGTCAGACACACGTCCCCGGGTCAGACCCGAGTAAGAATCAAATTGACTCTTTATTATTATTTATAATAATTTCTCTAATATTATTTATTCTTCTTTTTACTTCGACATTCAAAAAACTCCAAACTATGAATTCATTATAAACGTCTTCAGTAAATATCCATGATTAAATATTAGTAATAATCTTTAAATCAAAAGAATCATATGAGCCACAGTTTTGACCCTGATGAGCTTCCGTAGCTCCTGCCGTAGGCCCCGCCCCCATCACTCCGTCACTCCTCTCTCTGATTGGCTGCGTGCAGGTGTTCACGTGAAGCCCGTGTGTGTGAGTTTCGGAGGCACGGGAGAAATGTGTGCGTGCAGCAGGTTCAGTGAGGAGAGAGCTCGAGACCAGGACACATCAAAGGCTTCATCAAAGGCTTCACCGCCGACATGAGCGCGCGAGACCGGACACCTGCAGCGGCACATTAAAGGAGAACCATCCAGGTGAGTTCATGCTACAGGTGACTACAGGTGACAGACTACAGGTGACAGACTACAGGTGACAGACTACAGGTGAGTACAGGTGACTGACTACAGGTGACAGACTACAGGTGACTAACTACAGGTGACTGACTACAGGTGACTACAGGTGACAGACTACAGGTGAGTACAGGTGACTGACTACAGGTGACAGACTACAGGTGACTACAGGTGACAGACTACAGGTGAGTACAGGTGACTGACTACAGGTGACTGACTACAGGTGACTGACTACAGGTGACTACAGGTGACTGACTACAGGTGACTACAGGTGACTGACTACAGGTGACAGACTACAGGTGACTGACTACAGGTGACTGACTACAGGTGACTGACTACAGGTGACTACAGGTGACAGACTACAGGTGACTACAGGTGACAGACTACAGGTGACTAACTACAGGTGACTGACTACAGGTGACTGACTACAGGTGACTGACTACAGGTGACTGACTACAGGTGACTGACTACAGGTGACTACAGGTGACTAACTACAGGTGACTAACTACAGGTGACTGACTACAGGTGACTGACTACAGGTGACTGACTACAGGTGACTGACTACAGGTGACTGACTACAGGTGACTGACTACAGGTGACTACAGGTGACTGACTACAGGTGACTACAGGTGACTAACTACAGGTGACAGACTACAGGTGACTACAGGTGACAGACTACAGGTGACTACAGGTGACAGACTACAGGTGACTAACTACAGGTGACTGACTACAGGTGACTGACTACAGGTGACTGACTACAGGTGACTGACTACAGGTGACTACAGGTGACTAACTACAGGTGACTAACTACAGGTGACTGACTACAGGTGACTGACTACAGGTGACTGACTACAGGTGACTACAGGTGACTAACTACAGGTGACAGACTACAGGTGACTAACTACAGGTGACTAACTACAGGTGACAGACTACAGGTGACTACAGGTGACTGACTACAGGTGACAGACTACAGGTGACTACAGGTGACAGACTACAGGTGAGTACAGGTGACTGACTACAGGTGACAGACTACAGGTGACTAACTACAGGTGACTAACCACAGGTGACTGACTACAGGTGACTGACTACAGGTGACTGACTACAGGTGACTAACTACAGGTGACTGACTACAGGTGACCGACTACAGGTGACAAATTACAGGTGACTGACTACAGGTGACTAACTACAGATGACTGACTACAGGTGACTAACTACAGGTGACTGACTACAGGTGACTGACTACAGGTGACAAATTACAGGTGACTGACTCCAGGTGACTGACTCCAGGTGACAAATTACAGGTGACAAATTACAGGTGACTAACTACAGATGACTGACTACAGGTGACTGACTACAGGTGACCACAGGTGACTGACTACAGGTGACTAACTACAGGTGACTGACTACAGGTGACCACAGGTGACTGACTACAGGTGACTGACTACAGGTGACTGACTACAGGTGACTAACTACAGGTGACTGACTACAGGTGACTGACTACAGGTGACTGACTACAGGTGACTAACTACAGGTGACTGACTACAGGTGACCACAGGTGACTGACTACAGGTGACTGACTACAGGTGACTAACTACAGGTGACTACAGGTGACTAACTACAGGTGACTGACTACAGGTGACTGACTACAGGTGACTGACTACAGGTGACTGACTACAGGTGACTGACTACAGGTGACTAACTACAGGTGACTACAGGTGACTAACTACAGGTGACTAACTACAGGTGACTGACCACAGGTGACTGACTACAGGTGACTGACCACAGGTGACTAACTACAGGTGACTAACTACAGGTGACTGACTACAGGTGACTGACTACAGGTGACTGACTACAGGTGACAGACTACAGGTGACAGACTACAGGTGACAGACTACAGGTGACAGACTACAGGTGACTGACTACAGGTGACTGACTACAGGTGACTGACTACAGGTGACAAACTACAGGTGACTAACTACAGGTGACTAACTACAGGTGACTGACTACAGGTGACTGACTACAGGTGACTACAGGTGACAGACTACAGGTGACTACAGGTGACAGACTACAGGTGACTACAGGTGACAGACTACAGGTGAGTACAGGTGACTGACTACAGGTGACTGACTACAGGTGACTACAGGTGACAGACTACAGGTGACTACAGGTGACAGACTACAGGTGAGTACAGGTGACTGACTACAGGTGACTGACTACAGGTGACTGACTACAGGTGACTACAGGTGACTGACTACAGGTGACTACAGGTGACTGACTACAGGTGACAGACTACAGGTGACAGACTACAGGTGACTGACTACAGGTGACTGACTACAGGTGACTGACTACAGGTGACAGACTACAGGTGACTACAGGTGACAGACTACAGGTGAGTACAGGTGACTGACTACAGGTGACTGACTACAGGTGACTGACTACAGGTGACTGACTACAGGTGACTACAGGTGACTGACTACAGGTGACTGACTACAGGTGACTAACTACAGGTGACTGACTACAGGTGACTGACTACAGGTGACTGACTACAGGTGACTACAGGTGACTGACTACAGGTGACTGACTACAGGTGACTAACTACAGGTGACTGACTACAGGTGACTGACTACAGGTGACTGACTACAGGTGACTACAGGTGACTGACTACAGGTGACTGACTACAGGTGACAGACTACAGGTGAGTACAGGTGACTGACTACAGGTGACTGACTACAGGTGACCACAGGTGACTAACTACAGGTGACTAACTACAGGTGACTAACCACAGGTGACTGACTACAGGTGACTGACTACAGGTGACTGACTACAGGTGACTGACTACAGGTGACTAACTACAGGTGACTGACTACAGGTGACCGACTACAGGTGACAAATTACAGGTGACTGACTACAGGTGACTAACCACAGGTGACTGACTACAGGTGACTGACTACAGGTGACTAACTACAGGTGACTAACCACAGGTGACTGACTACAGGTGACTGACTACAGGTGACTAACTACAGATGACTGACTACAGGTGACTAACTACAGGTGACTGACTACAGGTGACTGACTACAGGTGACAAATTACAGGTGACAAATTACAGGTGACTGACTCCAGGTGACTGACTCCAGGTGACCGACTACAGGTGACAAATTACAGGTGACAAATTACAGGTGACTAACTACAGATGACTGACTACAGGTGACTGACTACAGGTGACCACAGGTGACTGACTACAGGTGACTAACTACAGGTGACTGACTACAGGTGACCACAGGTGACTGACTACAGGTGACTGACTACAGGTGACTAACTACAGGTGACTGACTACAGGTGACTGACTACAGGTGACTGACTACAGGTGACTAACTACAGGTGACTGACTACAGGTGACTGACTACAGGTGACTACAGGTGACTAACTACAGGTGACTGACTACAGGTGACTGACTACAGGTGACTGACTACAGGTGACTGACTACAGGTGACTGACTACAGGTGACTAACTACAGGTGACTAACTACAGGTGACTGACCACAGGTGACTGACTACAGGTGACTGACCACAGGTGACTAACTACAGGTGACTAACTACAGGTGACTGACTACAGGTGACTGACTACAGGTGACTGACTACAGGTGACAGACTACAGGTGACAGACTACAGGTGACTGACTACAGGTGACTGACTACAGGTGACTGACTACAGGTGACTGACTACAGGTGACTGACTACAGGTGACTGACTACAGGTGACTGACTACAGGTGACTAACTACAGGTGACTGACTACAGGTGACTGACTACAGGTGACTGACTACAGGTGACTGACTACAGGTGACTGACTACAGCTGACTGACTACAGGTGACTGACTACAGGTGACTAACTACAGGTGACTAACTACAGGTGACTAACTACAGGTGACTGACTACAGGTGACTGACTACAGGTGACTAACTACAGGTGACTGACTACAGGTGACTAACTACAGGTGACTAACTACAGGTGACTAACTACAGGTGACTAACTACAGGTGACTGACTACAGGTGACTGACTACAGGTGAGTGTTGTGCCCCTCACCATCGTGTCCTCTCTGCGTCTCAGGGCTCCGCGTGTGTCTCCCCCGTGGCTCCACGATGCCGATCGACATGGCCTTACCTGTGTACCTGTCCCAGGAGGACTTCAGGAGGTCTCCTCAGACCCGCAAACCTGCTCTGAGCTCCTGCCTGAGGTTCTGCGTGGAGCGGCCCGTCCCTGGGGACGGACAGACCCCCGGGAAGGACCCCAGAAAGGCCAAGAAGCAGGTGACGTTTGCGGACCACAGGGGCCTGTCCCTGACCCGGGTGAAGGTCTTCTCCCAGTTCAAAGACCCCATCGATGTCCCCCTGAACATCCAGCAGATGCTCAGCTCCGCATGCTCAGCTCCGCTCTGTCTCTGGCAGCGGAGGAGGACCAGCTGGTGCTGGACTTCACTCAGCCCTCCTCCGACTACCTGGGCCTCCGCCGGAGCCTGGAGAGGAACTGCGTGTGCCTGGAGCACTGCGTGTTGAAGGAGAGGACGTTGGCGGGGACCGTCAAAGTCAAGAACGTGTCCTTCGAGAAGTCGGTGAAGCTGCGGGTGACGTTCGACGGCTGGAAGAGCCACGCGGACGTGGACTGCGAGTACGTGAAGGACGCGTTCCCCTGCTCCTACAGCGACACCTTCTCCTTCAGCGTGGCCCTGCCCGAGCAGCTGTGGCCTCACGAGCGCGTGGAGTTCGCCGTCTGTTACGACGCGGGCGGACGTGAGCACTGGGACAGTAACCACGGGAACAACTACGGGGTCGTGTGGTCGTCCGTGCAGAGGAGCCGCCGCACGCACTCCTCTGACTTTGGGATTCACTTGGACCCGTACGGCAGCCCCACCTGCTCCCACGGGATCTTCCCTGATTGGCCGAGTTACGCCGGATACGAGGACGCCGGGCCGTACTACTGAACAGGAAGCAGCCGTCTGGGGTGGTTAATCACGCACCTCCAGACTCCAGGACGCCGCGCCGCAGACGTGCTCGGACGTTTCTGAAGTCAGTCGTTCAGCAGGAAAAAGACTGAGATCAAAACTACGCGGAGTCGACACCCTGACGCACGTCTGCTGCTGTGATGAAGACCCTGCACCCTGGGGTCGTCCTCCACCTGCTGCTGATTCAGGGGGGTCCAGTCCTGGTCCTGGACCTGGGGGGGGGGGGGGGGCTGTCCTGCAGGTTTTCGGGTCCTCCTGCTCTGACACACCTGGTGTGGAACCGACAACCTGCAGGACAGCGCCCCCCAGGACCAAGACCAGGAGCAGGACCAGCACGGGACTCCCCTGTGCTAATCCATTCATCTTCCAAGTGTCTTATGGATCCTAAGAGTCCAGGTTTACTGATCCAAACCAGAAGTGTGCGTGTGTGCGTGTGTGCGTGTGTGCGTGTGTGTGTGTGTGTGTGTGTGTGTGTGTGTGTGTGTGCGTGTGTGTGTGTGCGCGCGCTCTCTCCCTCTTTCATCAGAGCGCTGTTACATCACATCCTGTTTGATATCAAACATGCAAAGATAAGAGAAGAACAAATGTTTGCCCTCAGGACGGTCCCGGTGCAGCGACCCGTGGGTTTGAACCCGCGCACACAGACGCGTGGATCCGTCTGATGTGTGAGAGTCACTTTAATATGGTTTTAAAAGAACAATAAAAGTCCACTTTTTACCGTTTGTGTGGTTTTTATTTACTAAAGACACAAAAATCATCTGTATACAAATATAATATTAATAAACATCAAATGTAAATAAATATGCAGAAAAAAAATGTTTATTTAATTTATTTAATGATCATTTCCGTGTTTGTTTTCTTCTTCTTTTGCTTTTATTTTGGTGTAAATGATTGTTGTTTATGTGTCCTTCTGCGCATGCTCCTGTGGGGGGCAGTAACACGTTACTGCGCAGGCGCTGTAGCTGTGACGTCACCGCCCTGTCCAGTGTACCCGGATGTGACGGCTGAGCCTCCAGCAGCAGGAAGCGGATGTTGTTTCTGTTTCTGATGGTTTCTCACGGCAGAATTTAATAATATTTAATATAAATAAACCGATAAAAGAATAAAAGAAGCACCAGGGAGCTGGAGACTCACGCGGACCCCGGAACAAACACCCACATCACGGTAAGAGCGGCGGACACGAGCGGAGCTGTGACGGTGCTGAGTGTCTGTGCGGGCGCAGGGCAGCGGTGCTAACGCTAATGCTAATGCTAAAGCTAATGCTAAAGCTAAAGTCAGTGTTATTTAAATCTTCAGTTTATGCAGAAAGTGTCAAACTTTAACATTTAACTCAACACACGCGAGATTTGTCACATTTAAACACAATGATGGAAAAATAAATGCAGTTATTTCATCAAAAAATCAATAAATAAAGATTGTAAACACACAGATGAGTCTAATAAATATGATATAAATATAATATAAATATAATCTAATAACTCTGTTAGTGTTAAATCTCTCCTCACAGTCACTGAGAATAAAGATTTATAAAGTTAATTAAATTCAGTTAGAAATGACAAAAGGTTTGTGAACAAATGATTTATTTATATCATTATTTTATTATAATTATATTATATTAATATTATATCACATGTATTATATAATCACACTATTACATGTATATTATTATGTTTATGTTGTGATCACTTTATTATATTTATATTATTTTAGTCCCATAATTATATTTATTCATATATGATATTTACAGATGAAGCAGATCTCTGCTGTTGTGTTCATGTTTTACTTTGTGTGGGTCTGACCTGTGTTGATCTGGTCCCTGGTCCCTGGTCCCTGATCCCTGGTCTCTGGTCCCTGGTCTCTGATCTCTGGTCCCTGGTCCCTGGTCCCTGATCTCTGGTCCTGGTCCCTCCCCCTGATCTCTGGTCCCTGATTCCTGATCCCTGGGCTCTGATCCCTGGTCTCTGGTCCCTGGGCTCTGATCTCTGGTCCCTGGTCCCTGGTCCCTGATCTCTGGTCCCTGGTCCCTGGTCCCTCCCCCTGATCTCTGGTCCCTGATTCCTGATCCCTGGGCTCTGATCCCTGGTCTCTGGTCCCTGGGCTCTGATCCCTGGTCCCTGATCTCTGGTCCCTGGTCCCTGGTCCCTGGTCTCTGATCTCTGGTCCTGGTCCCTGGTCCCTCCCCCTGATTCCTGGTCCCTGGTCCCTGGTCCCTCCCCCTGATTCCTGGTCTCTGGTCCTGGTCCCTGATCTCTGGTCTCTGATCTCTGGTCTCTGATCTCTGGTCCCTGGTCTCTGGTCCCTGGTCCCTGGTCCCTGGTCCCTCCCCCTGATTCCTGGTCCCTGGTCTCTGGTCCCTGGTCTCTGATCCTGGTCTCTGGTCCCTGGTCCTGTCCCTCCCCCTGATTCCTGGTCTCTGGTCCCTGGTCCCTGATCTCTGGTCTCTGATCTCTGGTCTCTGATCTCTGGTCCCTGGTCTCTGGTCCCTGGTCCCTGGTCCCTCCCCCTGATTCCTGGTCCCTGGTCTCTGGTCCCTGGTCTCTGATCCCTGATCTCTGGTCCCTGGTGGTCTCTGGTCCCTGGTCCCTGGTGGTCCCTGGTCCCTCCCCCAGGTCTCTGGTCCCTGCTGGTCTCAGGTCTCCGGTCCTGCTGGTCTCAGGTCTCTGGTCCCTGCTGGTCCCAGGTCTCTGGTCCTGCTGGTCTCAGGTCTCAGGTCTCTGGTCTCTGGTCCCTGTGCTGGTCTCAGGTC
>NC_139841.1:29819029-29821529 GCF_963691815.1 Echiichthys vipera
GGTGTACTGGACGTCCCAGTGCCTGACGTGGTGCGTAGCCTCACACGCGTGTCCTGTGTGTGTATGTGTGTGTGTGTGTGGTGTGTGTGTGTGTGTGTGTGTGTGTGTGTGTGTGTGTGTGTGTGTGTGTGTGTGTGTGTGTGTGTGTGTGTGTGTGTGTGTGTGTGTGTGTGTGTGTGTGTGTGTGTGTGTGTGTGTGTGTGTGTGTGTGTGTGCGGGTGGTGACGGGGCTGTTGTGTGCTCAGGCTGCTGCTGCCCTTCATGCAGTCCTACGCCCGCTCCGGAGGCTTCTCCATCACGGGCAAGATCAAGACGGCGCTCATCGAGAACGCCATCTACTACGGGACCTACCTGCTCATCTTCGGCTCCCTGCTCATCTACGTGGCTGTGCACCCGGACATGCACCTGTCCTGGTGAGGCGTCCGTCCGTCCGTCCGTCCGTCTGTCCGTCTGCGTCTCTTTCCTGCTGCTAGGCAACCACACACACACACACACACACACACACACACACACACACACACACACACACACCACACACACTCCCCCTCAGCCCGTAATCTGCTGTGAAGTGAAACGGCGTCGGGCGCTTTACTACGGTGTGTGTGTGTGTGTGTGTGTGCCTCTGTGTGTGTCTCTGTGTGTGTGTGTGTGTGTGTCTGTGTCTGTGTCTGTGTGTGTGTGTGTGTGTGTGTGTGTGTGTGTGTGTGTGTGTGTGTGTGTGTGTGTTTGTGCGTGAGTGTGTGTGTGTGTGTGTGTGTGTGTGTGTGTCTCTCTGTGTGTGCGTGTGTGTGTGTGTGTGTGTGTGTGTCTCTCTCTCTGTGTGTGTGTGTGTGTGTGTGTCTCTCTGTGTGTGTGTGTGTCTGTGTCTGTGTCTGTGTCTGTGTGTGTGTGTGTGTGTGTGTGTGTGTGTGTGTGTGTGTCCAGGTTCCAGCTGCAGACCATCGGGATCACGGCGGCGAACACTGGGGTCTGTTCCTTCTGGTGCTGCTGCTCGGCTACGGTCTGGTGGAGATCCCTCGCTCGCACTGGAACGCCTCCCGCCGCGGACACCTGCTCATCAAGACCTACTTCAAGGCGTCCAAGCTGATGACGGAGAAGGCGGACGCGGAGGAGACCCTGGAGGACGTCATGGAGGTGGGGCGGCTGCGTCATGGGGGCGGGGCGGCGGCGTCCCTGGGGACGGGGACGTGTGTGTTCTCACTGTGTTCTCACTGTTCTCCGTGTTTGTGCTGCAGGAGGTGAGGAAGGTGAGCGAGTCCGTCAAGTACAACCACCCGCTGAGGAAGTGCGTCGACACCCGTGCTCAGGAAGGTGAGTGACGCCTGCAGCCGTCGGCGGCGCCGCCGCCTCGAACAGCAGCTCATCGGCGCCGTGTCTCCCTCAGTGTCCGCTGGAGTACCAGGAGAAGATGGGCAGGAACATGGACGACTACGAGGACTTCGACGACAAGCAGAACACGTACCCCAGCGAGAAGAGTCTGGTGAAGCTGCACAAGCAGGTGAGAGCACGCCGCCGCCGCCACCGCCACCGCCACCGCCACCGCAGGAAACAAGGGCGCGTTCAGGCCACGCCCTCTCACAGGTTCGCTCAAAAACAACAAAAACACCCAGAGAGGTTCAGAGACGGGTTTGGACCTGTGACTCAGCGGCGCCCGTTCTTCCTCACAGTGAGAAACACAGTTTGATTTAAGGTGGACGTGGAAGAAAACAGTCCACCTTAAAACTCTGGGCGCTGTAAAAGTGTTTGTTGACAGACGGGCTGTCACTCCGCTGCAGCACGGCGTGCGTGCGTGTGTGCGAGCGTGCGTGCCGCAGGTCAGAATCCCACCCGGCGTACCTTTTGCGAGCACATCATTTATATTTGGAGGAGAAATGAAACGTGTAACTTCTCTTCTCTAAACTTCACACGGCTCCTGTGACGCCGCACTGCAGCGCTCATTTAACATACACACACACACACACACACACACACACACACACACACACACACACACACAGATGTCAGAGTGAGGGGGCTGCCAGTGACCGGCGCCCCGAGCAGTTGGGGGTTCGGTGTCTTGCTCAACAGCACCTCTGCAGTGCCCAGGAGATGAACTGGCACCTCTCCAGCCACCAGTCCACACTCCATATATGGTCGACACGGGGAATTGAACCAGCGGCCCTCCAGTTCAACGAGGTCAACAGATTTGAACTTTGAGCGCAGCTGCAGAGAGGAAAATCTGCCAAGTCACCTCTGGACTGAGCTGCTGCTGCCGCCCGTGCACAGATCATTTCCTGCGCCGCGTTCTTCTTCTTCTTCTAAAATCATGTGTTTCTAAAAGTGTGCGTTTCTAAAAGTGTGCGTTTCTGAACGTGTGTGTTTCTAACCACAGCTGTTGCTCCTGAAACAGAGTGTGTTGTGAGTCCAGGTGAACGTTGTGTTAAAGTGTGTGTCCTCAGTCGTGTGTGACAGGAAAACCAGTGTGTGACGTCACACTGTGCGACGGTGAACAGTCGGTTGT
>NC_139841.1:29824029-29831529 GCF_963691815.1 Echiichthys vipera
TGACTCTTGTGATGACTCTTGTGATGACTCTTGTGATGACTCTTGTGCAGACTCTTGTGATGACTCTTGTGCAGACTCTTGTGCAGACTCTTGTGCTGACTCTTGTGCAGACTCTTGTGCAGACTCTTGTGCAGACTCTTGTGATGACTCTTGTGATGACTCTTGTGCAGACTCTTGTGATGACTCTTGTGCAGACTCTTGTGATGACTCTTGTGCAGACTCTTGTGCAGACTCTTGTGCAGACTCTTGTGATGACTCTTGTGCAGACTCTTGTGATGACTCTTGTGATGACTCTTGTGATGACTCTTGTGATGACTCTTGTGATGACTCTTGTGATGACTCTTGTGATGACTCTTCTGATGACTCTTGTGATGACTCTTGTGATGACTCTTGTGATGACTCTTGTGATGACTCTTGTGCAGACTCTTGTGCAGACTCTGGTGCAGACTCTTGTGCAGACTCTTGTGCAGACTCTTGTGATGACTCTTGTGCAGACTCTTGTGCAGACTCTTGTGCAGACTCTTGTGCAGACTCTTGTGCAGACTCTGGTGCAGACTCTGGTGCAGACTCTTGTGCAGACTCTTGTGCAGACTCTTGTGATGACTCTTGTGCAGACTCTTGTGCAGACTCTTGTGCAGACTCTTGTGCAGACTCTGGTGCAGACTCTGGTGCAGACTCTTGTGCAGACTCTTGTGCAGACTCTTGTGCAGACTCTTGTGCAGACTCTTGTGCAGACTCTGGTGCAGACTCTGGTGCAGACTCTTGTGCAGACTCTTGTGCAGACTCTTGTGCAGACTCTGGTGCAGACTCTTGTGCAGACTCTTGTGCTGACTCTTGTGCAGACTCTTGTGATGACTCTTGTGCAGACTCTTGTGCAGACTCTTGTGCAGACTCTTGTGCAGACTCTGGTGCAGACTCTTGTGCAGACTCTTGTGCTGACTCTCGTCTCCTCCAGATGGCGTGCTTCATCACCATCTTCTTCCTGTGCACCTGCGTCTACTCCACCGTGTTCCGCATCCGGGTCTTCAACTACTACTACCTGGCATCGCACCACCAGACCGACGCCTACAGCCTGCAGTTCAGCGGCATGTGAGTCACCTCCTCCTCCACCTCCATCATCCTCCTCCTCCTCCTCCATCTCCTTCTGCTCCTCCTCCTCCTCCATCTTCTTCTTCTTCTTCCTCAGCAGCTCCAGCCTCTGATCCTGGATCAGGTCTCAGGGGCAGCAGCTCCAGCCTCTGGTCCTGGATCAGGTCTCAGGGGCAGCAGCTCCAGCCTCTGATCCTGGATCAGGTCTCAGGGGCAGCAGCCCCAGCCTCTGATCCTGGATCAGGTCTCAGGGGCAGCAGCTCCAGCCTCTGATCCTGGATCAGGTCTCAGGGGCAGCAGCTCCAGCCTCTGATCCTGGATCAGGTCTCAGGGGCAGCAGCTCCAGCCTCTGATCCTGGATCAGGTCTCAGGGGCAGCAGCTCCAGCCTCTGATCCTGGATCAGGTCTCAGGGGCAGCAGCTCCAGCCTCTGATCCTGGATCAGGTCTCAGGGGCAGCAGCTCCAGCCTCTGATCCTGGATCAGGTCTCAGGGGCAGCAGCTCCAGCCTCTGATCCTGGATCAGGTCTCAGGGGCAGCAGCTCCAGACTCTGGTCCTGGATCAGGTCTCAGGGGCAGCAGCTCCAGCCTCTGGTCCTAGATCAGCCTCTGGTCCTGACCTGGCTTTAATGTAAAGTGTGTTCTGGTCTCTGCAGGTTGTTCTGTCGGCTCACGCCTCCGCTCTGCCTCAACTTCCTGGGTTTGATCCACATGGACTCAGCGATCTCCCACCAGCAGAAGGAGCAGACGGCCTACACCTCTGTGAGTGCACCACCCTGTTACACACCACCCTGTTACACACCACCCTGTTACACACCTCCCTGTTACACACACCACCCTGTTACACACCACCCTGTTACACACCTCTGTGAGTGCACCACCCTGTTACACACCACCCTGTTACACACCACCCTGTTACACACCACCCTGTTACACACCACCCTGTTACACACCTCCCTGTTACACACCACCCTGTTACACACCACCCTGTTACACACCTCTGTGAGTGCACCACCCTGTTACACACCACCCTGTTACACACCACCCTGTTACACACCACCCTGTTACACACCACCCTGTTACACACCACCCTGTTACACACCTCTGTGAGTGCACCGCCCTGTTACACACCACCCTGTTACACACCACCCTGTTACACACCACCCTGTTACACACCACCCTGTTACACACCTCCCTGTTACACACCACCCTGTTACACACCTCTGTGAGTACACCACCCTGTTACACACCACCCTGTTACACACCACCCTGTTACACACCTCTGTGAGTGCACCACCCTGTTACACACCACCCTGTTACACACCTCTGTGAGTACACCACCCTGTTACACACCACCCTGTTACACACCACCCTGTTACACACCACCCTGTTACACACCTCCCTGTTACACACCACCCTGTTACACACCTCTGTGAGTACACCACCCTGTTACACACCACCCTGTTACACACCACCCTGTTACACACCACCCTGTTACACACCACTCTGTTACACACCACCCTGTTACACACCACCCTGTTACACACCACCCTGTTACACACCACCCTGTTACACACCTCTGTGAGTGCACCACCCTGTTACACACCACCCTGTTACACACCACCCTGTTACACACCTCTGTGAGTGCACCACCCTGTTACACACCACCCTGTTACACACCACCCTGTTACACACCACCCTGTTACACACCTCTGTGAGTGCACCACCCTGTTACACACCACCCTGTTACACACCACCCTGTTACACACCACCCTGTTACACACCACTCTGTTACACACCACCCTGTTACACACCACCCTGTTACACACCACCCTGTTACACACCACTCTGTTACACACCACCCTGTTACACACCACCCTGTTACACACCTCGGTTGTTGCGTTCTAGCTTGGTTGCGTGCTAGCTTGCGTGGTTGCGTGCGTGCTAGCTTGCATGCGTGCGTGCCGAGACCTCAGCAGTAACACTTGGACGCTGTGAGTCGTCCCTCAGGAATTGAACGTGTGGCCGTGTGTGTTGCAGATCATGGGGTCCATGCGGGTTCTGTCCTTCATCGCTAACGGCTTCTACATCTACTACCCCATGCTGATCCTGCTCCTCTGCATCGCCACCTACTTCAGGTCAGTTTCACCCTCAACTTTTACACAAACACACTTTCTAACTTTATAACTGGCACCAGGCACAGGACGTGTTCTCAGGGCGCCCTCCCACTGTGCCTCCGTCACAGGTTAGAGCGCCCTCCCACTGTGCCTCCGTCCCGTGCCCCGTGCTTTAGGGTCCTTGTCCCCCCCTCCAGCCCCGTTTGTACTCACACTACCTGGGCCTCGGAGAATGCTTCTTGCTGCCTATACGTCATCACTCACACATGAATCACTCTGTCATGTCCTCTCTCAGCCTGGGGATGAACACATGAATCACCCTGTCCCTGTCCTCTCTCAGCCTGGGGATGAACACATGAATCACCCTGTCATGTCCTCTCTCAGCCTGGGGATGAACACATGAATCACCCTGTCATGTCCTCTCTCAGCCTGGGGATGAACACATGAATCACCCTGTCATGTCCTCTCTCAGCCTGGGGATGAACACATGAATCACCCTGTCATGTCCTCTCTCAGCCTGGGGATGAACACATGAATCACCCTGTCATGTCCTCTCTCAGCCTGGGGATGAACACATGAATCACTCTGTCCCTGTCCTCTCTCAGCCTGGGGATGAACACATGAATCACCCTGTCATGTCCTCTCTCAGCCTGGGGATGAACACATGAATCACCCTGTCATGTCCTCTCTCAGCCTGGGGATGAACACATGAATCACCCTGACATGTCCTCTCTCAGCCTGGGGATGAACACATGAATCACCCTGTCATGTCCTCTCTCAGCCTGGGGATGAACACATGAATCACCCTGTCATGTCCTCTCTCAGCCTGGGGATGAACACATGAATCACCCTGTCATGTCCTCTCTCAGCCTGGGGATGAACACATGAATCACCCTGTCATGTCCTCTCTCAGCCTGGGGATGAACACATGAATCACCCTGTCATGTCCTCTCTCAGCCTGGGGATGAACACATGAATCACCCTGTCATGTCCTCTCTCAGCCTGGGGATGAACACATGAATCACCCTGTCATGTCCTCTCTCAGCCTGGGGATGAACACATGAATCACCCTGTCATGTCCTCTCTCAGCCTGGGGATGAACACATGAATCACCCTGTCATGTCCTCTCTCAGCCTGGGGATGAACACATGAATCACCCTGTCATGTCCTCTCTCAGCCTGGGGATGAACACATGAATCACCCTGTCATGTCCTCTCTCAGCCTGGGGATGAACACATGAATCACCCTGTCATGTCCTCTCTCAGCCTGGGGATGAACACATGAATCACCCTGTCATGTCCTCTCTCAGCCTGGGGATGAACACATGAATCACCCTGTCATGTCCTCTCTCAGCCTGGGGATGAACACATGAATCACCCTGTCATGTCCTCTCTCAGCCTGGGGATGAACACATGAATCACCCTGTCATGTCCTCTCTCAGCCTGGGGATGAACACATGAATCACCCTGTCATGTCCTCTCTCAGCCTGGGGATGAACACATGAATCACCCTGTCATGTCCTCTCTCAGCCTGGGGATGAACACATGAATCACCCTGTCATGTCCTCTCTCAGCCTGGGGATGAACACATGAATCACCCTGTCATGTCCTCTCTCAGCCTGGGGATGAACACATGAATCACCCTGTCATGTCCTCTCTCAGCCTGGGGATGAACACATGAATCACCCTGTCATGTCCTCTCTCAGCCTGGGGATGAACACATGAATCACCCTGTCATGTCCTCTCTCAGCCTGGGGATGAACACATGAATCACCCTGTCATGTCCTCTCTCAGCCTGGGGATGAACACATGAATCACCCTGTCATGTCCTCTCTCAGCCTGGGGATGAACACATGAATCACCCTGTCATGTCCTCTCTCAGCCTGGGGATGAACACATGAATCACCCTGTCATGTCCTCTCTCAGCCTGGGGATGAACACATGAATCACCCTGTCATGTCCTCTCTCAGCCTGGGGATGAACACATGATTCACCCTGTCATGTCCTCTCTCAGCCTGGGGATGAACACATGAATCACCCTGTCATGTCCTCTCTCAGCCTGGGGATGAACACATGAATCACCCTGTCATGTCCTCTCTCAGCCTGGGGATGAACACATGAATCACCCTGTCATGTCCTCTCTCAGCCTGGGGATGAACACATGAATCACCCTGTCATGTCCTCTCTCAGCCTGGGGACTCGCTGCCTGAACCTTCTGGGCTTCCAACAGTTTGTGGGCGACAGTGAAATGACCTCAGACCTGATCGACGAGGGCAAAGAGCTGATCCGCCGAGGTGAGAGGGAGACGCAGCACAGACACAGCACAGACACACAGACGCAGCACAGACACACAGACGCAGCACAGACACACAGACGCAGCACAGACACACAGACGCAGCACAGACACACAGACGCAGCACAGACACACAGACGCAGCACAGACACACAGACGCAGCACAGACACACAGACGCAGCACAGACACACAGACGCAGCACAGACACACAGACGCAGCACAGACGCAGCACAGACGCACAGACGCAGCACAGACACACAGACGCAGCACAGACACACAGACGCAGCACAGACACACAGACGCAGCACAGACACACAGACGCAGCACAGACACACAGACGCAGCACAGACGCAGCACAGACGCAGCACAGACGCACAGACGCAGCACAGACACACAGACGCAGCACAGACACACAGACACACAGACGCAGCACAGACACACAGACACAGCACAGACACACAGACACAGCACAGACGCAGCACAGACACACAGATGCAGCACAGACACACAGACGCAGCACAGACACACAGACGCAGCACAGACACACAGATGCAGCGCAGACGCAGCACAGACACACAGATGCAGCGCAGCACAGACACAGACGCAGCACAGACGCAGCACAGACGCAGCACAGACACACAGACGCAGCACAGACGCAGCACAGACGCAGCACAGACGCAGCACAGACACACAGACACAGCACAGACACACAGACGCAGCACAGACACACAGACGCAGCACAGACACACAGACACAGCACAGACACACAGACGCAGCACAGACGCAGCACAGACGCAGCACAGACACACAGACGCAGCACAGACACACAGACGCAGCACAGACACACAGACGCAGCACAGACACACAGCACAGACACACAGACGCAGCACAGACGCAGCACAGACGCAGCACAGACGCAGCACAGACACACAGACGCAGCACAGACACACAGACGCAGCACAGACACACAGACGCAGCACAGACACACAGATGCAGCACAGACGCAGCACAGACGCAGCACAGACACACAGATGCAGCACAGACGCAGCACAGACGCAGCACAGACACACAGACGCAGCACAGACGCAGCACAGACGCAGCACAGACACACAGACGCAGCACAGACACACAGACGCAGCACAGACACACAGACGCAGCACAGACACACAGACGCAGCACAGACACACAGACGCAGCACAGACACAGACACAGCACAGACACACAGACGCAGCACAGACACACAGACGCAGCACAGACACACAGACGCAGCACAGACAAAGCACAGACACACAGACGCAGCACAGACACACAGACACAGCACAGACACACAGACGCAGCACAGACACACAGACGCAGCCCAGACACACAGACGCAGCCCAGACACACAGACGCAGCACAGACACACAGACACACAGACGCAGCACAGACGCACAGACGCAGCACAGACACACAGACGCAGCACAGACACACAGACGCAGCACAGACGCAGCACAGACACACAGACGCAGCACAGACGCAGCACAGACACACAGACGCAGCACAGACACACAGACGCAGCACAGACGCAGCACAGACGCAGCACAGACACACAGACGCAGCACAGACACAGCCGCTCTCCTCTGAACATGAACTACTTTTGTGTTCACAGAGAAAAGGAAGCGTCAGAGGATCGAAGACGGAGAGAACAGACGGAGGGTGAGGAACCACGACATCCACAACATCCACAACATCCACAACAACCACAACAACCACAACAACCACAACAACCACAACAACCACAACAACCACAACATCCACAACAACCACAACAACCACAACATCCACAACAACCACAACATCCACAACAACCACAACATCCACAACAACCACAACAACCACAACATCCACAACAACCACAACATCCACAACATCCACAACAACCACAACAACCACAACATCCACAACATCCACAACATCCACAACAACCACAACATCCACAACATCCACAACAACCACAACATCCA
>NC_139841.1:29836529-29871529 GCF_963691815.1 Echiichthys vipera
GTCTTGGTCTTGCCCTGGTCTTGGTCTTGACCTGGTCTTGATCTTGACCTGGTCTTGATCTTGCCCTGGTCTTGGTCTTGACCTGGTCTTGGTCTTGCCCTGGTCTTGGTCTTGACCTGGTCTTGGTCTTGGTCTTGCCCTGGTCTTGGTCTTGACCTGGTCTTGGTCTTGCTCGTTCCCGATGTCTCCCGGACGGCGGCGGTCGCTGTCGTGGTCGTTCTTCGTTCTCACAGACTGAATAAAAAAACAGTCGCCTACAGGAGACTCCATCTTGTCTTTGACTCCGCCTCATTTCCTCTGACCAAAAAAGGGCATGTATGTGACGCTGGGGGGAGGGGCGTACGTCCATCTGGCTGACGTTTACCTCCGAGGAGAAGTGAGGTTTTTATTTGATTGGAGGTTAAAGGTTATGAATAATTAGGGGCGTGGCCTCTTGAGTGACAGCTAGCCTCTGGCCCTCACTTCTCCTCGGAGGTAAACGTCAGCCAGATGGACGTACGCCCCTCCCCCCAACGTCACATACATGCCCTTTTATGGTCAGAGGAAAGGAGGCGGAGTCACAAACAAGATGGAGACTCCTGTAGACGACTGGATCCAGTTAGAGAACAGAGCTGACGGAGACGCTGCGTCTGTTTTTATACAGACTGTTCGGTCTGATGAACACCCTTTCAAAATAAGACTTCTGGGTCCAAACAAACCGAACCAAGGTCCGAACATGTGAAGGATCAGGACCAGGATCAGGACCAGGACCAGGATCAGGACCAGGATCAGGGTCAGGACCAGGGTCAGGATCAGGATCAATGATCAGGATCAGGATCAGGACCAGGATCAGGACCAGGATCAGGATCAGGACCAGGACCAGGATCAGGATCAGGATCAGGATCAGGACCAGGACCAGGATCAGGATCAGGACCAGGATCAGGACCAGGACCAGGACCAGGATCAGGATCAGGATCAGGATCAGCTCTGTGCTCAGTTAGAAAGAGGTCAAAGGTCAATGATGATGTTTTTAAAAACTCTGTTCAAACAACAGGAACACCAGGCTCCCACAGGAAGTCTTATTCTGAAAGGGTGTTAGGTCAACAACAGGAACACCAGGCTCCCACAGGAAGTCTTATTCTGAAAGGGTGTTAGGTCAGCAACGGGAACACCAGGCTCCGACAGGAAGTCTTATTCTGAAAGGGTGTAAGGTCAACAACGGGAACACCAGGCTCCGACAGGAAGTCTTATTCTGAAAGGGTGTTAGGTCAGCAACGGGAACACCAGGCTCCCACAGGAAGTCTTATTCTGAAAGGGTGTTAGGTCAGCAACGGGAACACCAGGCTCCGGACAGGAAGTCTTATTCTGAAAGGGTGTTAGGTCAGCAACGGGAACACCAGGCTCCGACAGGAAGTCTTATTCTGAAAGGGTGTTAGATCAACAATAGGAACACCAGGCTCCGACAGGAAGTCTTATTCTGAAAGGGTGTTAGGTCAACAACGGGAACACCAGGCTCCAACAGGAAGTCTTATTCTGAAAGGGTGTTAGGTCAACAACGGGGACACCAGGCTCCGACAGGAAGTCTTATTCTGAAAGGGGCTGAACACGGACGAAGCACCCGGACCCTCGTCGACGCGTCAGCTTCACTCTTTAAATTTGTGAATTTGACAAATTTAATGTTTGTAACGAACTTCCTGTGACGGACGGTTTTCAAAGTAAAATACTTTAGTGCGTTTGGGTTCAGTAGAGATTTAACTTTATTAACAATCAGCTGCTTATTCTATGATTATGAACCATGTTTGATTATTGTGGCCTCTGCACGGAGTAACGGTTCCTAACGTACGCTTTTATTTTGAAGGATCTTCGCCCCCATGAGCTGTAAATAGTGAAGTGGCCTCTGCACGGAGTAACGGTTCCTACGCTTTTATTTTGAAGGATGCCTCTAAAGAGCCGCGCCTGCGTTTGTTCAGAATCAAACGAGTCAAAACCAAAACGATTCACGCTTCAATGAAAACGCAGCGGATCCTCGAGCGTGACCGCGGACGCTCCGGGCGCCGCCGCTCCTTCTGAGCACGCTGCTGATGTGAGCGCTAACGGTTAGCGCCGCAGACGAGGGATCATGGGAAACCTGGGACAGAGATTTCATTTTGTCGTGTTTGATTGTAAAGTAACAGAACGCCAAATGTATTTTCTGCAGCTGCTGACGTATGAAGAAGTACGGCACTCTGCGGCGCTCCGTGGCGCTCTGCGGCGCTCCGCGGCGGTCCTCGTGTGCGTGCGTTTCACCGTGTGTCGGAGCCTTTAACCACGTTGATCCCAGACGAGCCACCATTTTGTCACGACCTGCCAAAGCACGTAGCAGTAAGCAGGGAACACATGTTCGATCCCCTTCAGCAGATATACAACTCCAGGCAGCAGCAGGTTAGCTTAGCATGAAGACTGGGAACAGGTGGAAAGTGTTAGCCTAGCAGACGTTGGCCTAGCAGACGTTAGCCTAGCAGACGTTAGCCTAGCAGACGTTAGCTGGTGGCGTTTGGAACGGAGCCGTTTGTTGGAAAATGTTTGATTTGAAGTAAATGTGTTGAATAAAAACGCAGGTGTGGCCCTTTAACTAGCTTTAGCATTAGCTTTAGCATTAGCGTTAGTGTTAGCGTTAGCATTAGCGCTGGATGAAGAGACCCTGCTGGCAGGTTCAGCTTCAGAACCTGACCTGAGAACAGTGAGTGTAAATATGTGCGATGTGTTTTTGTATTCCTCGTGTCCTGTGCGTCGCTCCTCGTCTCTCGGCTCCTCAGCTGTTTCCTGTTTCCTGTTTCCTGTCGTGAATATTTATCGACCTCAGCTCCGAACACAACGGGAGAAAACTGGATGTTTGTGTCGTGTCAATAAAGAAATCAAAGTGTTTGAGTGCAGCGTGTCTGATTTCTGTTTTTCAGCTTCAGGTTTTTAAGAGAGAGATGCTAACAGCCGGACGTGGCTAACAGTGGTTAGCTCGGGGCTAACAGTGGTTAGCTCGGGGCTAACAGTGGTTAGCTCGGGGCACACACACACACACACACACACACACACACACACACACACACACACACACACACACAACAAAGCGTCATCAGCGTAGTTAGTGAAGCCAGAGTTTATTAAAGAGTGTTTTAAAGACTTACCTACTGGCCCCTGCACCAGCTCCTCTCATACCCTTCACCAGGACCAGGCTGGGACTGGACCAGGACCTGGTTCTGGGTCAGGAAGACCCTTCACCAGGACCAGGCTGGGACTGGACCAGGACCTGGTTCTGGGTCAGGAAGACCCTTCACCAGGACCAGGCTGGGACTGGACCAGGACCTGGTTCTGGGTCAGGAAGACCTTTCAACAGGACCAGGCTGGGACTGGGACTGGACCTGGACAAGGACAAGGCTGGGACTGGACCAGGACCAGGCTGGGACTGGACCAGCACCAACCAAGTCCAGACCTACTTCCACCAAGTACTTCTCCACACCAGGTAGTTGGTCCAGACCCAGCCTGGTCCTTGTCCTGCTCCTGGTCCAGTCCCAGCCTGGTCCTGGTCCTTGTCCTGCTCCAGTCCCAGCCTGGTCCTGGTCCTGCTCCTGGTCCAGTCCCAGCCTGGTCCTGCTCCTGCTCCTGGTCCAGTCCCAGCCTGGTCCTGGTCCTTGTCCTGCTCCAGTCCCACCCTGGTCCTGGTCAGATGCGTGCATGAACTGATGAATCCTCCTGGATCAGAGGTGAAACGTCTTCCTGACAAAGAACCAGGTCCTGGTCCAGTTCTGTTCAGTTTTGTTTAAAGTGCTGAATCATAATAAAGTTGAACACATGACGTGTTTATGATTCACAGACTCAACAATCCCTCCAGAACCAGAACCAGAACCAGAACCAGCAGCAGAACCAGAACCAGAACCAGCAGCAGAGAATCATCATAATAACAACAATAATATCTGTCTGCTACACACACACACACACACACACTTACACTCACACGCACTCACACACGCACACACACACTCACACACACACACTCACACAGACACACACACTCACACACAGACACACACACTCACTCACACACACTCTCACACACACACTCACACAGACACACACACTCACACACAGACACACACACTCACACACAGACACACAGTCACACACACACACACTCACACACACACACAGGCACACACAGACACACACACACACACACTCTCACACAGACACACACACTCACACACACACACTCACACACAGACACACACACTCACACACACACACACACACACTTACACTCACACGCACTCACACACACACACGCACACACACACACACACTCACACACAGACACTCATACAGACACACACTCACACACAGACACACACTCACACACACACACACACTCACACACAGACACTCATACAGACACACACACTCACACACAGACACACACTCACACTCACACGCACACTCACACACACACTCACACACAGACACACACTCACACTCACACACACAGACACACACACACACAGACACACACAGACTCACTGAAGTTTGTAGCTTTGAGTTCTTTGTTGTTGTTGTCTTTAATCTTTTTGCTGCAGCGACAAACAAACAAACAAACAAACAAACAAACACAAACAAACAAAGAGCCCAGTCTCTGCTCACGGACCACGTTTCCCATCATGCACCGCTGCACTGCTTCAGTTGGACTGTGGATAAAAGTGCTGATTCATGTTTGGGACAAAGTGTTTTTGCTGACGTCACAGTTTGGAAAATCCCGAGGACGAGATTCTGGAAAACACGCGATAACAGGAGCAAGTGTCAGTCACCGTTATTACTATTTATCATATTTAATATTTATATTTATTATTTATCATATTTATTATTTATCATATTTAATATTTATTATGTATCATCTTTAATATTTATATTTATTATTTATCATATTTATTATTTATCATATTTAATATTTATTATGTATCATCTTTAATATTTATTATTTATCATATTTGTTATTTATCATATTTAATATTTATTATTTATCATCTTTAATATTTATATTTATTATATTTAATATTTATTATTTATCATATTTAATATTTATTATTTATCATATTTAATATTTATTATTTATCATCTTTAATATTTATATTTATCATCTTTAATATTTATTATTTATCATCTTTAATATTTATATTTATCATATTTAATATTTGTTATTTATCATATTTAATATTTATTATTTATCATCTTTAATATTTATATTTATCATATTTAATATTTATTATTTATCATATTTAATATTTATTATTTATCATATTTAATATTTATATTTATTTAAAATATTTAATATTTATTATTTATTATAAATGTGTGGGTGTGTGTGTGTGTGTGTGTGTGTGTCTGTGTATGTGTGAGTGTGTGTGTGTGTGTCTCTGTGTATGAGTGTGTGTGTGTGTGTGTGTGTGTGTGTGACTGTGTGTGTGTGTGACTGTGTGTGTGTGTGTGTGTGTGAGTGTGTGTGTGTCTGTGTGTGTCTCTGTGTGTGTGTGTTAGTCAGTGTGTGTGTGTGTTAGTCAGTGTGTGTGACTGTGTGTGTGTGTGTGTGTGTGTGTGTGTGTGTGTGTGTGTGTGTGTGTTCCTCTCAGTCACGTGGTTTCTAGGAAACCACAGAAGTTTCACTTTCAGTGACAGGAGCAGCTCAGCCAATCACAGCACAGCAGGGGCGGGACTAAAGGGTCGCTATAAAGACTGGAGTCAGAACGAGACCGGGAGAGACCGAGACCACCAGAGACCGAGACCACCAGAGACCGAGACCACCAGAGACCGAGACCACCAGAGACAGAGACCACCAGAGACAGAGTCCACCACAGACCACCAGAGACAGAGACCACCACAGACAGAGACCACAAGAGACCGAGACCACAAGAGTCCACCAGACACAGAGACCACCAGAGACAGAGACCACCAGAGACCGAGACCACAAGAGTCCACCAGACACAGAGACCACCAGAGACAGAGACCACCAGAGACAGAGACCACCAGAGACCACCAGAGACCGAGACCAGCAGAGTCCAGCAGGTGAGCTGAACCCCGTCTCAGACTCGTGTGCAGCTTTTGAAACTTATTTAAAAAAAAATTATTTCAGTTTTAACAAAAATCAGACACACACACACACACACACACACACACACACACACACAGACACTCACACACACACACACACAGACACTCACACACACACACACACACACACACACAGACACACACACCATCATATTGAGTTCACACACACAACAAAGCGTCATCAGCGTAGTTAGTGAAGCCAGAGTTTATTAAAGAGTGTTTTAAAGACTTACCTACTGGCCCCTGCACCAGCTCCTCTCATACCCTTCACCAGGACCAGGCTGGGACTGGACCAGGACCTGGTTCTGGGTCAGGAAGACCCTTCACCAGGACCAGGCTGGGACTGGACCAGGACCTGGTTCTGGGTCAGGAAGACCCTTCACCAGGACCAGGCTGGGACTGGACCAGGACCTGGTTCTGGGTCAGGAAGACCCTTCACCAGGACCAGGCTGGGACTGGACCAGGACCTGGTTCTGGGTCAGGAAGACCTTTCAACAGGACCAGGCTGGGACTGGGACTGGACCTGGACAAGGACAAGGCTGGGACTGGACCAGGACCAGGCTGGGACTGGACCAGCACCAACCAAGTCCAGACCTACTTCCACCAAGTACTTCTCCACACCAGGTAGTTGGTCCAGACCCAGCCTGGTCCTTGTCCTGCTCCTGGTCCAGTCCCAGCCTGGTCCTGGTCCTTGTCCTGCTCCAGTCCCAGCCTGGTCCTGGTCCTGCTCCTGGTCCAGTCCCAGCCTGGTCCTGCTCCTGCTCCTGGTCCAGTCCCAGCCTGGTCCTGGTCCTTGTCCTGCTCCAGTCCCACCCTGGTCCTGGTCAGATGCGTGCATGAACTGATGAATCCTCCTGGATCAGAGGTGAAACGTCTTCCTGACAAAGAACCAGGTCCTGGTCCAGTTCTGTTCAGTTTTGTTTAAAGTGCTGAATCATAATAAAGTTGAACACATGACGTGTTTATGATTCACAGACTCAACAATCCCTCCAGAACCAGAACCAGAACCAGAACCAGCAGCAGAACCAGAACCAGAACCAGCAGCAGAGAATCATCATAATAACAACAATAATATCTGTCTGCTACACACACACACACACACACACTTACACTCACACGCACTCACACACGCACACACACACTCACACACACACACTCACACAGACACACACACTCACACACAGACACACACACTCACTCACACACACTCTCACACACACACTTACACTCACACGCACTCACACACGCACACACACACTCACACACACACACTCACACAGACACACACACTCACACACAGACACACACACTCACTCACACACACTCTCACACACACACTCACACAGACACACACACTCACACACAGACACACACACTCACACACAGACACACAGTCACACACACACACACTCACACACACACACAGGCACACACAGACACACACACACACACACTCTCACACAGACACACACACTCACACACACACACTCACACACAGACACACACACTCACACACACACACACACACACTTACACTCACACGCACTCACACACACACACGCACACACACACACACACTCACACACAGACACTCATACAGACACACACTCACACACAGACACACACTCACACACACACACACACTCACACACAGACACTCATACAGACACACACACTCACACACAGACACACACTCACACTCACACGCACACTCACACACACACTCACACACAGACACACACTCACACTCACACACACAGACACACACACACACAGACACACACAGACTCACTGAAGTTTGTAGCTTTGAGTTCTTTGTTGTTGTTGTCTTTAATCTTTTTGCTGCAGCGACAAACAAACAAACAAACAAACAAACAAACACAAACAAACAAAGAGCCCAGTCTCTGCTCACGGACCACGTTTCCCATCATGCACCGCTGCACCGCTGCACTCCTTCAGTTGGACTGTGGATAAAAGTGCTGATTCATGTTTGGGACAAAGTGTTTTTGCTGACGTCACAGTTTGGAAAATCCCGAGGACGAGATTCTGGAAAACACGCGATAACAGGAGCAAGTGTCAGTCACCGTTATTACTATTTATCATATTTAATATTTATATTTATTATTTATCATATTTATTATTTATCATATTTAATATTTATTATGTATCATCTTTAATATTTATATTTATTATTTATCATATTTATTATTTATCATATTTAATATTTATTATGTATCATCTTTAATATTTATTATTTATCATATTTGTTATTTATCATATTTAATATTTATTATTTATCATCTTTAATATTTATATTTATTATATTTAATATTTATTATTTATCATATTTAATATTTATTATTTATCATATTTAATATTTATTATTTATCATCTTTAATATTTATATTTATCATCTTTAATATTTATTATTTATCATCTTTAATATTTATATTTATCATATTTAATATTTGTTATTTATCATATTTAATATTTATTATTTATCATCTTTAATATTTATATTTATCATATTTAATATTTATTATTTATCATATTTAATATTTATTATTTATCATATTTAATATTTATATTTATTTAAAATATTTAATATTTATTATTTATTATAAATGTGTGGGTGTGTGTGTGTGTGTGTGTGTGTGTCTGTGTATGTGTGAGTGTGTGTGTGTGTGTCTCTGTGTATGAGTGTGTGTGTGTGAGTGTGTGTGTGTGTGTGTGTGTGTGTGTGTCTGTGTATGTGTGAGTGTGTGTGTGTGTGTCTCTGTGTATGAGTGTGTGTGTGTGTGTGTGTGTGTGTGTGACTGTGTGTGTGTGTGACTGTGTGTGTGTGTGTGTGTGTGAGTGTGTGTGTGTCTGTGTGTGTCTCTGTGTGTGTGTGTTAGTCAGTGTGTGTGTGTGTTAGTCAGTGTGTGTGACTGTGTGTGTGTGTGTGTGTGTGTGTGTGTGTGTGTGTGTGTGTGTGTGTTCCTCTCAGTCACGTGGTTTCTAGGAAACCACAGAAGTTTCACTTTCAGTGACAGGAGCAGCTCAGCCAATCACAGCACAGCAGGGGCGGGACTAAAGGGTCGCTATAAAGACTGGAGTCAGAACGAGACCGGGAGAGACCGAGACCACCAGAGACCGAGACCACCAGAGACCGAGACCACCAGAGACCGAGACCACCAGAGACAGAGACCACCAGAGACAGAGTCCACCACAGACCACCAGAGACCACCACAGACAGAGACCACAAGAGACCGAGACCACAAGAGTCCACCAGACACAGAGACCACCAGAGACAGAGACCACCAGAGACAGAGACCACCAGAGACCACCAGAGACCGAGACCAGCAGAGTCCAGCAGGTGAGCTGAACCCCGTCTCAGACTCGTGTGCAGCTTTTGAAACTTATTTAAAAAAAAATTATTTCAGTTTTAACAAAAATCAGACACACACACACACACACACACACACACACACACACACAGACACTCACACACACACACACACAGACACTCACACACACACACACACACACACACACAGACACACACACCATCATATTGAGTTCACACACACAACAAAGCGTCATCAGCGTAGTTAGTGAAGCCAGAGTTTATTAAAGAGTGTTTTAAAGACTTACCTACTGGCCCCTGCACCAGCTCCTCTCATACCCTTCACCAGGACCAGGCTGGGACTGGACCAGGACCTGGTTCTGGGTCAGGAAGACCCTTCACCAGGACCAGGCTGGGACTGGACCAGGACCTGGTTCTGGGTCAGGAAGACCCTTCACCAGGACCAGGCTGGGACTGGACCAGGACCTGGTTCTGGGTCAGGAAGACCCTTCACCAGGACCAGGCTGGGACTGGACCAGGACCTGGTTCTGGGTCAGGAAGACCTTTCAACAGGACCAGGCTGGGACTGGGACTGGACCTGGACAAGGACAAGGCTGGGACTGGACCAGGACCAGGCTGGGACTGGACCAGCACCAACCAAGTCCAGACCTACTTCCACCAAGTACTTCTCCACACCAGGTAGTTGGTCCAGACCCAGCCTGGTCCTTGTCCTGCTCCTGGTCCAGTCCCAGCCTGGTCCTGGTCCTTGTCCTGCTCCAGTCCCAGCCTGGTCCTGGTCCTGCTCCTGGTCCAGTCCCAGCCTGGTCCTGCTCCTGCTCCTGGTCCAGTCCCAGCCTGGTCCTGGTCCTTGTCCTGCTCCAGTCCCAGCCTGGTCCTGGTCCTGCTCCTGGTCCAGTCCCAGCCTGGTCCTGCTCCTGCTCCTGGTCCAGTCCCAGCCTGGTCCTGGTCCTTGTCCTGCTCCAGTCCCACCCTGGTCCTGGTCAGATGCGTGCATGAACTGATGAATCCTCCTGGATCAGAGGTGAAACGTCTTCCTGACAAAGAACCAGGTCCTGGTCCAGTTCTGTTCAGTTTTGTTTAAAGTGCTGAATCATAATAAAGTTGAACACATGACGTGTTTATGATTCACAGACTCAACAATCCCTCCAGAACCAGAACCAGAACCAGAACCAGCAGCAGAACCAGAACCAGAACCAGCAGCAGAGAATCATCATAATAACAACAATAATATCTGTCTGCTACACACACACACACACACACACTTACACTCACACGCACTCACACACGCACACACACACTCACACACACACACTCACACAGACACACACACTCACACACAGACACACACACTCACTCACACACACTCTCACACACACACTCACACAGACACACACACTCACACACAGACACACACACTCACACACAGACACACAGTCACACACACACACACTCACACACACACACAGGCACACACAGACACACACACACACACACTCTCACACAGACACACACACTCACACACACACACTCACACACAGACACACACACTCACACACACACACACACACACTTACACTCACACGCACTCACACACACACACGCACACACACACACACACTCACACACAGACACTCATACAGACACACACTCACACACAGACACACACTCACACACACACACACACTCACACACAGACACTCATACAGACACACACACTCACACACAGACACACACTCACACTCACACGCACACTCACACACACACTCACACACAGACACACACTCACACTCACACACACAGACACACACACACACAGACACACACAGACTCACTGAAGTTTGTAGCTTTGAGTTCTTTGTTGTTGTTGTCTTTAATCTTTTTGCTGCAGCGACAAACAAACAAACAAACAAACAAACAAACACAAACAAACAAAGAGCCCAGTCTCTGCTCACGGACCACGTTTCCCATCATGCACCGCTGCACCGCTGCACTCCTTCAGTTGGACTGTGGATAAAAGTGCTGATTCATGTTTGGGACAAAGTGTTTTTGCTGACGTCACAGTTTGGAAAATCCCGAGGACGAGATTCTGGAAAACACGCGATAACAGGAGCAAGTGTCAGTCACCGTTATTACTATTTATCATATTTAATATTTATATTTATTATTTATCATATTTATTATTTATCATATTTAATATTTATTATGTATCATCTTTAATATTTATATTTATTATTTATCATATTTATTATTTATCATATTTAATATTTATTATGTATCATCTTTAATATTTATTATTTATCATATTTGTTATTTATCATATTTAATATTTATTATTTATCATCTTTAATATTTATATTTATTATATTTAATATTTATTATTTATCATATTTAATATTTATTATTTATCATATTTAATATTTATTATTTATCATCTTTAATATTTATATTTATCATCTTTAATATTTATTATTTATCATCTTTAATATTTATATTTATCATATTTAATATTTGTTATTTATCATATTTAATATTTATTATTTATCATCTTTAATATTTATATTTATCATATTTAATATTTATTATTTATCATATTTAATATTTATTATTTATCATCTTTAATATTTATATTTATCATATTTAATATTTGTTATTTATCATATTTAATATTTATATTTATCATATTTAATATTTGTTATTTATCATATTTAATATTTATTATTTATCATCTTTAATATTTATATTTATCATATTTAATATTTATTATTTATCATATTTAATATTTATTATTTATTATAAATGTGTGGGTGTGTGTGTGTGTGTGTGTGTGTGTCTGTGTATGTGTGAGTGTGTGTGTGTGTGTCTCTGTGTATGAGTGTGTGTGTGTGTGTGTGTGTGTGTGTGACTGTGTGTGTGTGTGACTGTGTGTGTGTGTGTGTGTGTGAGTGTGTGTGTGTCTGTGTGTGTCTCTGTGTGTGTGTGTTAGTCAGTGTGTGTGTGTGTTAGTCAGTGTGTGTGACTGTGTGTGTGTGTGTGTGTGTGTGTGTGTGTGTGTGTGTGTGTGTGTGTGTGTTCCTCTCAGTCACGTGGTTTCTAGGAAACCACAGAAGTTTCACTTTCAGTGACAGGAGCAGCTCAGCCAATCACAGCACAGCAGGGGCGGGACTAAAGGGTCGCTATAAAGACTGGAGTCAGAACGAGACCGGGAGAGACCGAGACCACCAGAGACCGAGACCACCAGAGACCGAGACCACCAGAGACCGAGACCACCAGAGACAGAGACCACCAGAGACAGAGTCCACCACAGACCACCAGAGACAGAGACCACCACAGACAGAGACCACAAGAGACCGAGACCACAAGAGTCCACCAGACACAGAGACCACCAGAGACAGAGACCACCAGAGACCGAGACCACCAGAGACCACCAGAGACCGAGACCAGCAGAGTCCAGCAGGTGAGCTGAACCCCGTCTCAGACTCGTGTGCAGCTTTTGAAACTTATTTAAAAAAAAATTATTTCAGTTTTAACAAAAATCAGACACACACACACACACACACACACACACACACACACACAGACACTCACACACACACACACACAGACACTCACACACACACACACACACACACACACAGACACACACACCATCATATTGAGTTCACAGGACATGCACGCTTCATTGACTTCCTGTTTGATTTCCCTCTCCTCTGATTGGCTGAATCCTCTCCTCTGATTGGCTGAATCCTCCTCTCGTCTGATTGGCTGAATCCTCTCCTCTGATTGGCTGAATCCTCTCCTCTGATAGGCTGAATCCTCCTCTCGTCTGATTGGCTGAATCCTCTCCTCTGATTGGCTGAAGCCTCCTCTCCTCTGATTGGCTGAATCCTCTCCTCTGATTGGCTGAAGCCTCCTCTCCTCTGATTGGCTGAATCCTCTCCTCTGATTGGCTGAATCCTCCTCTCCTCTGATTGGCTGAATCCTCTCCTCTGATTGGCTGAATCCTCCTCTCCTCTGATTGGCTGAATCCTCCTCTCCTCTGATTGGCTGAATCAGTGAGTAGTCACATTACCCACAATTCATAGTGTTGTGACATTAAACACTTTAACAGGGTTAAAAGTTATTTTTTAAACTTTAATTAGAGAATAAACTAAAAACATTCTGGTCTTTGTGGTCCAGGTCCTGAACTGAGTGATTGTGGTTCTGGTCTTTGTGGTCCAGGTCCTGAACTGAGTGATCGTGGTTCTGGTCTTTGTGGTCCAGGTCCTGAACTGAGTGATTGTGGTTCTGGTCTTTGTGGTCCAGGTCCTGAACTGTGTGATTGTGGTTCTGGTCTTTGTGGTCCAGGTCCTGAACTGAGTGATCGTGGTTCTGGTCTTTGTGGTCCAGGTCCTGAACTGAGTGATTGTGGTTCTGGTCTTTGTGGTCCAGGTTCTGGTCTTTGTGGTCCAGGTCCTGAACTGAGTGATCGTGGTTCTGGTCTTTGTGGTCCAGGTTCTGAGCCGATGAGGAGCAGATGAGATGGAGACACACAGAGAAACAGGAGCAGGACAAAGGAAAGGTAAACATTTCTGATTCAAACATAATTAATGTGTTACTTTCATCTCTGGTCCTGGATCAGGTCTCAGGGGCAGCAGCTCCAGCCTCTGATCCTGGATCAGGTCTCAGGGGCAGCAGCTCCAGCCTCTGATCCTGGTTCAGGTCTCAGGGGCAGCAGCTCCAGCCTCTGATCCTGGATCAGGTCTCAGGGGCAGCAGCTCCAGCCTCTGATCCTGGTTCAGGTCTCAGGGGCAGCAGCTCCAGCCTCTGATCCTGGATCAGGTCTCAGGGGCAGCAGCTCCAGCCTCTGATCCTGGATCAGGTCTCAGGGGCAGCAGCTCCAGCCTCTGATCCTGGATCAGGTCTCAGGGGCAGCAGCTTCAGCCTCTGATCCTGGATCAGGTCTCAGGGGCAGCAGCTTCAGCCTCTGATCCTGGATCAGGTCTCAGGGGCAGCAGCTCCTGCCTCTGATCCTGGATCAGGTCTCAGGGGCAGCAGCTCCAGCAGGGACCCCAAACTTCCCTTTCCCGGGCCACATTAACCAGCTCTAACTGGGGGATCCTGAGGCGTTCCCAGGCCAGTGTGGAGATCTAATCTCTCCACCTGGTCCTGGGTCTTCCCCGAGGCCTCCTCCCAGCTGGACGTGCCTGGAACACCTCCCTAGGGAGGCGCCCAGGGTTCATCCAGACCAGATGATCCTGAACCACCTCAACTGGCTCCTTTCAACACAAAGGAGCAGCGGCTCTACTCCGAGTTCCTCACGGATGCTGAACTTCTCCCCCTCTCTCTAAGGGAGACTCCAGACCCCCTCCTGAGGAAACACACTTCACACGCTTGGACCTGGACCTGGTTCTGTGGGTCCTGACCTGGACCTGGTTCTGTGGGTCCTGACCTGGACCTGGTTCTTTGGTTCAGTATCCTCATCATGGGCCTTCTCCAGATCCACAAAGCACATGTAGACCGGATGGGCCCACTCCCAGACCCCCTCCAGGATCCTGGAGAGTGCAGAGCTGGTCCTGGTCCAGGTCCAGGACTGGATCCACCTGGTTCCTCTTCAGTCTGAGGTTCTACAGGACCAACCTCCTTTCCAGCACCTTGGAGTCGACTTCACCAGGGAGGCTGAGGAGTGTGATCCCCCTGGAACTGGCTCACACCCTCTGGTCCCCCTTTCTGAACAGGAACCACCACCCCGGTCTGCCACTCCCTCGGCACTGTCCCAGACTTCCACCAGTGTGTCAGAGACGTGTGGACCAGGACCAGGACCAGGACCAGGACCAGGACCAGGACCAGGACCAGGACGGCCCCTCCAGACCCAGAGCTTTCAGCATGTGTGGACGAATCTCAATCAGCCTCTCCAGGTGTCTCCATCGTTGCCCACGTGGGCGTTGAAGTCTCCCAGCAGGACTCTGGAGTCCCCTACTGGAGCCCCATGCAGGACTCCATTCAGGGTCTCCAAGAAGGCCCCAGACTCTGAACTGCTGTTCGCTGCATCTGCACCAACAACAGTCAGAGTCCCCCCCCACCACCACCCGCAGGCGTAAGGAGGCCACCCTCTGGTCCACCGGGGTCAACTCCAACACCGCGGCGCTCAGCCGGGGGTTTGAGAGTCTCCCCACACCCGCCCGGCCCCTCACACCCTGGGCCCCTCCAGAGAAGACCAGGGTCCAGCCCCTATCCAGGAGCACGGGTCCACATCCAGACTGTGTGTGGAGGTGAGCCCCCCCAGATCTAACTGGGAGCTCCACCTCCCTCACAAGCTCCGGCTCCTTCCCCCACAGAGAGGAGACGCTCCACGTCCCCAGAGCCTCTGCTGCCCGGGTCTGGTCCGGGTCTGGTCCAGGTCACGTCTGGTCCGGGTGTGGTCTGGACCGGGTCTGGACCGGGTCTGGTCTGGGTCTGGTCTGTCAGAAACACAAACGCTGATGCAGATGGATTCAGTTGCCAAAAACATCGATTACTGCAGCATTGCATCGTCTTTATGACTGATGTTATTCATACCCTGTTTACCTTTACACCTGTAACCCCCCCCCCCCCCCCCCCTCTGTTGCAGTGAAACCTGAACTCACTCTGGTTTTAATCGGGGACTCAAACGCCGTCGACATCGGACCCAAAAACCTTCTGCTGGATCATGACGAGCGCGGGAGCGTGGAGCAGTTCTCAGCCAAACTCTATGATTTGTGCGGACGCCACATCTCCGTCATCAACATGCTCGGCCTGCGAGACGCCGACCGCTTCCCCCTGAACCAGGAAGTCCACGCCTTCCTCCTGCTGTTGCCCAACGGCACGCACAGCAGCCGGTACCGCTCCGGCGTGCAGTGGCTGGAACAAGCCTTCGGGAAAGGACTGCTGTCCTACGTGCTGACGGTCCTGACCCACGCGCCCGGGGAGAGCTGTGACGCTGCAGTGACGGAGCTGACGGCGTTCAGGAGCTTCGTCCCGAGGAGGTTCCACACGTGCACGCGCAGCGTGGCGGACGGCGAGGAGGTCGTGGCTCTGCTGGGGAAAGTCGACGCCATGGTCTCTGAACGCGACCACGGAGGCAGGAGCTCCTCAGTGTTCCAGCAGAGTCACACAAGTGAGTTCACAGAACGTCCACTTAAAGCTGCATTCTCTCCAACGTCCACTTAAAGCTGCATTCTCTCTAACGTCCACTTAAAGCTGCATTCTCTCTAACGTCCACTTAAATCTGCATTCTCTCCAACGTCGACTTAAAGCTGCATTCTCTCTAACGTCCACTTAAAGCTGCATTCTCTCTAACGTCCACTTAAAGCTGCATTCTCTCCAACGTCCACTTAAAGCTGCATTCTCTCCAACGTCCAGCAGGAGGAGACTCCACTTAAAGCTGCATTCTCTCTAATGTCCAGCAGGAGGAGACTCCACTTAAAGCTGCATTCTCTCTAATGTCCAGCAGGAGGAGACTCCACTTAAAGCTGCATTCTCTCTAATGTCCAGCAGGAGGAGACTCCACTTAAAGCTGCATTCTCTCCAACGTCCACTTAAAGCTACATTCTCTCTAACGTCCAGCAGGAGGAGACTCCACTTAAAGCTGCATTCTCTCTAATGTCCAGCAGGAGGAGACTCCACTTAAAGCTGCATTCTCTCTAATGTCCAGCAGGAGGAGACTCCACTTAAAGCTGCATTCTCTCTAATGTCCAGCAGGAGGAGACTCCACTTAAAGCTGCATTCTCTCTAATGTCCAGCAGGAGGAGACTCCACTTAAAGCTGCATTCTCTCTAATGTCCAGCAGGAGGAGACTCCACTTAAAGCTGCATCCTCTCTAATGTCCACTTAAAGCTGCATTCTCTCTAATGTCCAGCAGGAGGAGACTCCACTTAAAGCTGCATTCTCTCTAATGTCCAGCAGGAGGAGACTCCACTTAAAGCTGCATTCTCTCTAATGTCCAGCAGGAGGAGACTCCACTTAAAGCTGCATTCTCTCTAATGTCCAGCAGGAGGAGACTCCACTTAAAGCTGCGTTCTCTCTAATGTCCAGCAGGAGGAGACTCCACTTAAAGCTGCATTCTCTCTAATGTCCAGCAGGAGGAGACTCCACTTAAAGCTGCATTCTCTCTAATGTCCAGCAGGAGGAGACTCCACTTAAAGCTGCATTCTCTCTAATGTCCAGCAGGAGGAGACTCCACTTAAAGCTGCATTCTCTCTAATGTCCAGCAGGAGGAGACTCCACTTAAAGCTGCATTCTCTCTAATGTCCAGCAGGGGGAGACTCCACTTAAAGCTGCATTCTCTCTAATGTCCAGCAGGAGGAGACTCCACTTAAAGCTGCATTCTCTCTAATGTCCAGCAGGAGGAGACTCCACTTAAAGCTGCATTCTCTCTAATGTCCAGCAGGAGGAGACTCCACTTAAAGCTGCATTCTCTCTAATGTCCAGCAGGAGGAGACTCCACTTAAAGCTGCATTCTCTCTAATGTCCAGCAGGAGGAGACTCCACTTAAAGCTGCATTCTCTCTAATGCCCAGCAGGAGGAGACTCCACTTAAAGCTGCATTCTCTCTAATGTCCAGCAGGAGGAGACTCCACTTAAAGCTGCATTCTCTCTAATGTCCAGCAGGAGGGGACTCCACTTAAAGCTGCATCCTCTCTAATGTCCACTTAAAGCTGCATTCTCTCTAATGTCCAGCAGGAGGAGACTCCACTTAAAGCTGCATTCTCTCTAATGTCCAGCAGGAGGAGACTCCACTTAAAGCTGCATTCTCTCTAATGTCCAGCAGGAGGAGACTCCACTTAAAGCTGCATTCTCTCTAATGTCCAGCAGGAGGAGACTCCACTTAAAGCTGCATTCTCTCTAATGTCCAGCAGGAGGAGACTCCACTTAAAGCTGCATTCTCTCTAATGTCCAGCAGGAGGAGACTCCACTTAAAGCTGCATTCTCTCTAATGTCCAGCAGGAGGAGACTCCACTTAAAGCTGTATTCTCTCTAATGTCCAGCAGGAGGAGACTCCACTTAAAGCTGCATTCTCTCTAATGTCCAGCAGGAGGAGACTCCACTTAAAGCTGCATTCTCTCTAATGTCCAGCAGGAGGAGACTCCACTTAAAGCTGCATTCTCTCTAATGTCCAGCAGGAGGAGACTCCACTTAAAGCTGCATTCTCTCTAATGTCCAGCAGGAGGAGACTCCACTTAAAGCTGCATTCTCTTTAATGTCCAGCAGGAGGAGACTCCACTTAAAGCTGCATTCTCTCTAATGTCCAGCAGGAGGAGACTCCACTTAAAGCTGCGTTCTCTCTAATGTCCAGCAGGAGGAGACTCCACTTAAAGCTGCATTCTCTCTAATGTCCAGCAGGAGGAGACTCCACTTAAAGCTGCATTCTCTCTAATGTCCAGCAGGAGGAGACTCCACTTAAAGCTGCATTCTCTCTAATGTCCAGCAGGAGGAGACTCCACTTAAAGCTGCGTTCTCTCTAATGTCCAGCAGGAGGAGACTCCACTTAAAGCTGCATTCTCTCTAATGTCCAGCAGGAGGAGACTCCACTTAAAGCTGCATTCTCTCTAATGTCCAGCAGGAGGAGACTCCACTTAAAGCTGCATTCTCTCTAATGTCCAGCAGGAGGAGACTCCACTTAAAGCTGCATTCTCTCTAATGTCCAGCAGGAGGAGACTCCACTTAAAGCTGCATTCTCTCTAATGTCCAGCAGGAGGAGACTCCACTTAAAGCTGCATTCTCTCTAATGTCCAGCAGGAGGAGACTCCACTTAAAGCTGCATTCTCTCTAATGTCCAGCAGGAGGAGACTCCACTTAAAGCTGCATTCTCTCTAATGTCCAGCAGGAGGAGACTCCACTTAAAGCTGCATCCTCTCTAATGTCCACTTAAAGCTGCATTCTCTCTAATGTCCAGCAGGAGGAGACTCCACTTAAAGCTGCATTCTCTCTAATGTCCAGCAGGAGGAGACTCCACTTAAAGCTGCATTCTCTCTAATGTCCAGCAGGAGGAGACTCCACTTAAAGCTGCATTCTCTCTGATGTCCACTTTAAGCTGGGCGCCTCCCTAGGGAGGTGTTCCAGGCACGTCCAGCTGGGAGGAGGCCTCGGGGAAGACCCAGGACCAGGTGCAGAGATTAGATCTCCACACTGGCCTGGGAACGCCTCAGGATCCCCCAGTTAGAGCTGGTTAATGTGGCCCGGGAAAGGGAAGTTTGGGGTCCCCTGCTGGAGCTGCTGCCCCTGAGACCTGATCCAGGACCAGAGGCTGGAGCTGCTGCCCCTGAGACCTGATCCAGGATCAGAGGCTGGAGCTGCTGCCCCTGAGACCTGATCCAGGACCAGAGGCTGGAGCTGCTGCCCCTGAGACCTGATCCAGGACTAACTGTTCTTTTGTCTGTTTCTCTTTCTGCAGAAGAAGCGAAGGAGAAAACTGCTGAAGACAAGAACGGATCTACGGACAAAGTAAGACCCTCCAAACTAAATGAGCGTACCTTGATGTGTGTTATGGCGTCACTTCACACAGAACATGTGTATTTACCCGCAGAAGGAGAAAGAAGAAGACACGGAGAGGAAGAAGCAGCGTGACACGGAAGCACTGCTCGGCAGACTTCACCTCCAACCGCAGCAGAAGTTTTCACCTGCAGACTTTCTTGAAGTAGGTCCGCCTGTGAAGCAGGACCAGGACGCGCTGGAGAAAGACCTGGTTCATACCTTCCTGCAGCGGCTGATGATGCTGGACTACAGAGCCAGATACACTCTCGTCAAACAGGACAGTGGTGAGGACAGCCAGTCGATGTTCGACCCTGTTGAGAACAACGAGGATGACTTAGAAGCTCTGTTTGGCCACAGCGAAGACGTGGATCAGTCCAAAGAGACTCACGTGCACCCGATGGATGTTCAGATGGCGATCCTTCACTGCTCCGACAGCTTCTTTAAGCAGAACATGATAACCAAGCTGTCTAAATGTCAGTACGCCCTGCCGTTGCTCGTTCCTGACCCCGTCACCGCGGACGTGGACTGTCCACTCTGGACCTTCAGAGAAATAAAGAAAACATGGAAGATCACGAAAGGCACAGACGTCACCATAAGGAGCATGCCCATCTGCAAAGCTGACACCCCCATGGTGTCCTTCCTCCGCCTCGGTTCCCTCTCCTTGTCTAAATCTCAGCTGATGAATACTCTGATCAACGAGCGCCACAACATCTTCTTCCACAGAGACTGCAAAGGAAACACCAAGTCTCGCTATTTGATGGATGGCGTGGCGGAGATTTCCTGGTACTGTCCTGGAGGAGAACCCAGCGATGCCTTCACTGACTGCATTGCCTTCTGTAATCTCCATGGCGATGCTCTGGCGATTGTAAAACAGCGCGACATCCTGACTGACAGGTCCTCAGTGGTCGTCGTTCTTGTACCAACTCTGGCACAGAGCGATCAAAGTGCTGCAGTGGTCTTGGCCCTCTTCAGGTCCCCGAAGCCTCTCATTTGTCTCACTGCTGATAGTGACGCTGGCGTCGTTCAGATGAAAGAAGGAAAATACAGAATAGGTCTGAAGGACCGAAGCCAGTCCGATGTTTCTGAGGATCTGAAGAAAGTGATCAAGAGGATTTTGGCTGGACCGCACACATCCTTCCAGCTGGAGGCCATGACCCAGGTCCCGGGAGTCAGAGTGGATGAAAACGATCGAGTCTGCCAGAACGGGAAAGCTGCTGCGATGAAGATTGTGACGCTGCTTCAGGGGATGGATGTTTCAAAGATCAAAGAGACGTTTCTGCCGTGTCAAGGCCAACTGTGGCACGAGTGGTGCATCATCAACAAAGAACTGTATCACCTCAGAGGCCACGTTGAGAAGAAGAAGTGTGAGAAGCTCTATGAGCTGATGAAACTACGACAGGCTCAGTGCAACGTGTCCTGCACTGAACCCATGAAGCTGTTCATTGAAAGCCTCTCGTCTTTGCCCCCAAGAGACAAAGAGTATTTCCTGAAATGGACCCAGATCTTGATAGACGCCCTGTCCACCGACGACCTCTCTCTGATCCACCAGCGCTACGATGAGAAGTGGTCTGAGGTCTTAGCCTTGAAGAACAAGCATGACAAGTCTGATCTGCTGAGACTGAAGCAAATGGAGCTTGAACAGATATCAAAAAAACTACAATCTGCAACGTTTGGCTTGGAGCACATCTTCAGAGAAATGGGGCAGATGTACGAAGCCCATGAGTCTCTGCAGGAGCCGATGAAGAGGGGGCAGCCCGACTGGTCTAAATACCCAGAGCTGGCTGCAGAGCTGATGATCTCAGGACACCCAATGGAGCTGATGGATGGTGATGCAGGCCATGTGCCTTTAACGTGGATCTCTAGTCTCTTAGAGGAAGTCATCAAGAAACTGGGCAACAAGAGAGTGTTTGTCCTGTCGGTTTTGGGCGTGCAGAGCAGCGGGAAGTCCACCATGCTGAATGCCATGTTCGGATTACAGTTTGCAGTGAGCGCTGGCAGGTGCACCAAGGGCGCCTTCATGCAGATGGTCAAAGTGTCAGAGGAAATCAAGAAAGACTTTAAGTTTGACTTCATTCTAGTGGTGGACACTGAAGGACTGCGTGCTCTGGAGTTGGCGGACAACGCCACTCTTCACCACGACAACGAACTGGCGACGTTTGTGGTTGGCCTGGGAAACATGACGCTGATCAACATCTACGGAGAGAATCCATCGGAGATGCAAGATGTTCTGCAGATTGTTGTTCAGGCTTTCATGAGGATGAAGAAGGTTCAACTTACTCCAAGTTGTGTGTTCGTTCACCAGAACGTTTCAGATATTTCAGCTGCAGAAAAGAACATGGACGGGAAGAGACGGCTCCAAGAGAAGCTGGACCGCATGGCCCAGGTAGCAGCCAAAGAGGAGGTGTGTGAGGCCGAGTGCTTCAGTGACGTCATTGCATTTGATGTGCAGAAAGATGTGAAATACTTTGCCCAACTATGGGAGGGAAGTCCACCTATGGCTCCTCCAAATACAGGGTATAGTGTGTGCATCCAAGATCTGAAGACCATCATCCTCTCTAAAGCTTCACAGTCCGCGGGGGTTACGCTCTCACAGTTCAAACACAAGATCCAGGACCTGTGGAACGCCCTGATGAACGAACACTTTGTTTTCAGCTTCAAAAACACACTTGAAATAGCAGTGTACAGAAATCTGGAGGTCCAGTACAGCAACTGGACCTGGACCCTGAGGAACAACATGATGACCATCGAGAACGGGCTTTACACCCAAATTGAAAATGGAAACCTGGTAAAGGTGGAACTCAACTATCTCCTGAAAGAAATGAACAAAACCTACGGAGAAATCAAAAAGGCCATGACGACATACTTTGATGACGACAGAGACAAAGAGATGCTGGTTCAGTGGAGAGGACGATTCGAAAGCAAGATCAAGGAGTTTCATGAGGAACAAGTGAGCGGGGTCAAACGAAAGCTGGATGAAGTCATCCAGCAGAAGAGCGCCTGTAAGATGCTGGAGGATAAGAAGCCAGAGTTTGAGAAGAAGCTGCTACAGAAGAGCAAAGAGCTCGCTCATCAGCTGAAGGACAAGGGAAAGGACGAAGAGGAGCTCGAAAGACAGTTCAACTCCGTCTGGAGCGGCTGGGTGAGGGAGCTGACTGCAGACACCAAACCTATTGAGGACATCACCTACGAAGAAGATCAGTCAACGGTCCTCCGGGAGCTTGGCATCGAATGGTCTCTCATAGATGAATCCAAAATCAGCGGCAGATACAAAAGGATATCCGAGCGTGGCGACTACGCCGAGTACGTGTCCCTCACCAAACACCAGGAGGTCCATGACACAGAGCAGCACTTTCACGGCGATAAGAGAGGAAACGACCAGAGAGGGAAAGGAATAGCAAGGAAAGTGGCTGAGTTTATTTCAGGAAAGGCCACAAAAGTAGAATATTACATCAAGGGGTATTTTCAGTACGAAGAGCAGCAGCTGATCCGATCCTTCATTGATGACATCGAGATCCAGGCTCTTGCTGCGATCAAGAGCAAACCTGTGGCTGCGAGAGGCTACAGGTCCACTTACCTGCAGGAAGTGGCCTACAACGTGAAGAAAACGGTGCGCGAGTTTGAATCGAAGAGGAAGTACGCTCTGAAGAAGGAGTTCACGGTGGATCTCCTGCTGTTCGTGTTCCACAGGGCGGAGAGCTGGCTCGCTGACTCCCACAAGAAATTCAAAGAGAGCAACGACGCGCTCACTTACGTGCAGAAGAAGAAGATGCAGTACTACAACATTTTCAGAAGCTTCTGCAAAGGACATTCGTCTTCCGTCGTGCTCGGAGAACTGATCTGTGAGAAACTATCGGGGTCCATCATTAAGGCCGTCTGTAACAAGACCGCCATGGACCTCGCTCGAGAGATGAAGTGCAGCATCGAAGCGTTCAATGAGAACAGGCTGAACCTGGAGAAGCACGTGCTGAAGGCTCTGGCTGAGAAAGAGGACTTCAACGGTTTCATCACCTACATCCGACACCCGAGGAACCAAGTGGAGGCTTTCATAAAAGAGGAGGTCCAGAGATACGTCTTCTCCAAAAACAAAGACAAGGCTCAGAGCATCCTCAGGAAGAATGTGGAGGACATCGGGAAGCTGGTGGGACAAGCTCTGTTCACCGCGACCGAGACCGTCCGCACACAGGGGGGGGGCCCAGACATGTGGGTGCAGGAGTTTACCAGTCTGCTAAAGAACGAGCTGACACTCGACCCCATCTCCGTGGAAAACTTCAGTGACATAAACAACTTTGACTTCCTGAAGGAGGAGACGGAGCGAGGCCTGGTGAGCGTCATCCAGGACGTGAGCAGCCTCTCTCTGGACAGAATGGATGAGTTCAGGATGAAGCCCGACGAAATCCTCACCCAGCAGCTGTGCGACTGCTGCTGGGTGACGTGTCCGTTCTGCGCCGCCGTCTGCACCAACACGTTGGCGAACCACGGTCCTGACGACCACAGCGTGCCGTTTCACCGGTCGGCTGCAGTCAACGGCGTGCACTTCAGAGACACGGACATCTTCGGTGTTGAATTCTGCACAACCAATGTTGCAACCGACGGTAGTTTCTACCTCCATGCGAACTCAGACGTGCTGATCGCCTATAAAAAGTACCGCACGGCCGGCCCGAGCTACGCCAACTGGAGGATTACCCCTGATGAGTCCAAGCTCAAGTACTGGACGTGGTTCGTGTGGCGCTTTGAGAAGGAGCTGCAGGACCACTACGGGTTAAAGTTCCAGGGGATCGGAGAAATTCCCAGCGCGTGGAGATCGCACTCCAAGAAAGACGCCATTGAAAGTCTGGATAAAATGTTCCAGACTTCGAGCTAGGGCGGCCGGGTCCCCAGACTCCCCTCACGCCAGCTCCTGTCAGGACTTATTGGCGGGACGAATGGCTGGACTGATGACGAGGCTGATGACTTCGATTAAACAGAAGACGTTTAATCTACTGATGTAAAACACAATGATTCATTCATCCATTCATCTTCAGCCTCTTGTCCCTGTCGTGGTCTCGGGGGCTGGAGCCGATCCCGGCTGACATCGGGCGCCAACCCACGCACACACGGGGAGAACATGCACACTCCACACAGAAGGGCCCCAGCTGGGATTCAAACCCACGCACACACGGGGAGAACATGCTCCACACAGAAGGGCCCCAGCCGGGATTCAAACCCACGCACACACGGGGACAACATGCTCCACACAGAAGGGCCCCAGCCGGGATTCAAACCCACGCACACACGGGGACAACATGCTCCACACAGAAGGACCCCAGCCGGGATTCGAACCCACGCACACACGGGGACAACATGCAAACTCCACACAGAAGGGCCCCAGCCGGGATTCAAACCCACGCACACACGGGGACAACATGCAAACTCCACACAGAAGGGCCCCAGCCGGGATTCAAACCCACGCACACACGGGGACAACATGCAGACTCCACACAGAAGGGCCACAGCCGGGATTCGAACCAGCACACTCCTAATCCAGGACCAGAGGCTGGAGCTGCTTATAAACAGTGACAGATAAAAATTACATCATTATGGATGAAACAGCCGACGGGTCATTTACTTTAATGAAGCAACAAATAAAAACTGGTTTTGAAAATAATAATTTGAGTCAAAGTGAATGAGATGCAGAACAGGTGTGTGTGGCAACCTCCAGAGGGAGCTACGCGTCCCTGTGTTAGATCTATAGATCTAGATCTATACAGAGAGAGATAAAGTATATAGATATGTTTATACAGTGTGTGGCTGATCTGATTGGATCCTGTTTAAATATCATTTACCGTCCCAAACATCAGGCTGTAAATCATAATAATGTCTGTTTTCATGTTTTACCTCATTAAACATTCATGTTTTCCTTGTTTATCCTTTGTAATTGACTTTTGACTTTGTTGTTGTGTTGTTTTTGTGTTGTTTTTGTGTCTTTCGATGGTTGAGTTTTAACGGTTTGAACCTGTTTATCTCGAAGAACCGGAAATACACATCAAAGAGAACTACAACTCCCATGATGCAGTTCACCAACACCAGCCAATCACAGAGCTCACCGCTGTGTTGCGTGTTGCTAACTTTAATGTGTAGTTTAATAATAACTCATATGTGTGTGTCCGTGGTTTCTAACGGTGAATATTAAAGTCTGTTTAAACCCTGATCAACAAGAGTTCAGTCACCATGGCGACGAGCGATTCCCGCCTCCACACAAGAGACTCATGGGTAATGTAGTCTGGAGGCGAAACCCGCGAAAATGGCGGACACAAGCAGATTTCTGAGGAACGAAGTGAACGTTCAGGCTGATATTCATAACTTTAATGATTGTTGATTCATCCAGGAGAATATTAATGTGTTGTTTATTAAAGAGAAGCGCGGGAGAACATTCAGGATGTCCGTAAAGTGTGAATCCGCCCCGTAACCCCTAACTACTGCCTTCGGCTCTGCTCGGCTGTGCTCGTAAATGGTCGCCGCCTCCACCAATGAGCGACGCTGCTGTCTCGTCAGCGTCATCGTGTTGGTGGTCACCATGGCAACGGCGGCCCCTGTTTGGACCTGTGATGTTTTGAGCAGCCGGATCCGTTCAAACACCGTCAGAACTCATCACAACTCAGTGAAATACACGTTAAACACGAATCCACCATCACTGCGTTTGATATCTGTGACGGTTCCGTGAGATTTCATCCTGATATCACGAGATTATCCGTGAAATCCCGTCCTCCAGGCTCTAAGATGCTGCTGAGTCAAAGGAAAACAAAATGTCGGGAGTTCACGGGACCGACGCCTCATTCAGTGGCTGTGGTGAGCACTGGCCCCGTCAACATGTGTTATATATGACTACTGTCGTTATGAATTATTATTATAGTTGTAATAATTAACTCCTGTCATTATGAACTGTCATGACTTCATAAGGAGCTTAGCTAACTTTAACTAAGTGTCCTAACTTTATAACTAACTTAGTTAACTTTAACTAAGTGTCCTAACTTTATAACTAACTTAGTTAACTTTAACTAAGTGTCCTAACTGTTTAACTAACTTAGTTACCTTTAACTAAGTGTCCTAACTTTATAACTAACTGACTTAAACTCACTGTTTACTGTGTTACTGACTTAGTTAGATTAACTTTAAACTGTTTAAATAACTTAGCTCAACTAACTTTACACTGTTTCACTTTATACTGTTTAACTAACGTTAGTTAAACTACAGTTATACTGTTTAACTAGTTAAGCTAACTATAACCATACAACTAGTTAAGCTAACTATAACCAGTACAACTAGTTAAGCTAACTATAACCATACAACTAGTAAAGCTAACTATAACCATACAACTAGTTAAGCTAACTATAACCATACAACTAGTAAAGCTAACTATAACCATACAACTAGTTAAGCTAACTATAACCATACAACTAGTTAAGCTAACTATAACCATACAACTAGTTAAGGTAACTATAACCATACAATTAGTTAAGCTAACTATAACCTGTATAACTAGTTAAGCTAACTATAACTAGTTAGGCTAACTATAACCATACAACTAGTTAAGCTAACTATAACCATACAACTAGTTAAGGTAACTATAACCATACAATTAGTTAAGCTAACTATAACCTGTATAACTAGTTAAGCTAACTATAACTAGTTAGGCTAACTATAACCATACAACTAGTTAAGCTAACTATAACCATACAACTAGTTAAGCTAACTATAACCATACAACTAGTTAAGCTAACTATAACCATACAACTAGTTAAGCTAACTATAACCATACAACTAGTTAAGGTAACTATAACCATACAATTAGTTAAGCTAACTATAACCCGTATAACTAGTTAAGCTAACTATAACCAATATAACTAGTTAAGCTAACTACAACTGTATAACTAGTTAAGCTAACTATAACCTGTATAACTAGTTAAGCTAACTATAACCAGTATAACTAGTTAAGATAACTATAACCTGTATAACTAGTTAAGCTAACTATAACCAGTATAACTAGTTAAGATAACTATAACCTGTATAGGTAGTTAAGCTAACTATAACCAGTATAACTAGTTAAGCTAACTATAACCTGTATAACTAGTTAAGCTTACAATAGCCTGTATAACTAGTTAAGCTAACTATAACCTGTATAACTAGTTAAGCTAACTATAACCTGTATAGCTAGTTAAGCTAACTATAACCAGTATAACTAGTTAAGCTAACTATAACCTGTACAACTAGTTAAGCTAACTATAACCTGTACAACTAGTTAAGCTAACTATAACCTGTATAACTAGTTAAGCTAACTATAACCTGTATAACTAGTTAAGCTAACTATAACCTGGTCGCGGCGTCACATGAGTAAACGTTCCCCGCAGAGAGCCAAGCTCCCGTCGGCGCGGGCTCCGGACCAGAGGATCCTGGACCTGCAGAGACAGGACGCTGCCAGAGACCAGGTCCTGGACTTCACCAAGCACCAGCACAGCTGCGACATCAAGAACTCGTGGCTGCAGAGTTCAGACCGCCGTTTCCTGAGGGGCGCCGTCCAGAGACGAGTCCAGGACGCTCTGAGCCAACAGGAAGTCCATGTGGACCAGAGGAGGGACAGGTCGGTCTGTACAGGAAGAACTGGACCCTTTTCCCTCTAGTCATGAACACACGTACACTTATTATATTATACATAATCGTTATGATATATAATTATATATTATACATTTACTGTCTGTCTGTCTCACCCGTCCGTCTGTCTCACCTGTCTGTCCGTCTCACCTGTCTGTCTGTCTCACCTGTCTTTCTGTCCCACCTGTCTGTCTGTCTGTCTTCTGTCTGTCTCACCTGTCTGTCTGTCCGTCTCACCTGTCTGTCTGTCTGTCTCACCTGTCTGTCCGTCTCACCTGTCTGTCTGTCTGTCTTCTGTCTGTCTCACCTGTCTGTCTGTCCGTCTCACCTGTCTGTCTGTCTGTCTCACCTGTCTGTCCGTCTCACCTGTCTGTCTGTCTGTCTCACCTGTCTGTCTGTCTCATCTGTCTGTCTATCTGTCCCACCTGTCTGTCTGTCTGTCCCACCTGTCTGTCTGTCTGTCTCACCTGTCTGTCTGTCTCCAGGCTGCGTGTCTTCCTGCAGCAGGAGGAGCAGCAGCTCCTGCAGGAGATGGAGGAGAAGACGGAGACGTCGGTGGAGAGACAGGCGAAGATGAGAGAGCGAGCTAAGACCCTGAGAGAGCGGAGAGAGAGAGACAGGCAGCAGCTGGTGTCAGACAGGATGGATCAGCTGTTCAGGTAAACACCGGATCAGCTGTTCAGGTAAACACCAGATCAGCTGTTCAGGTAAACACCGGATCAGCTGTTCAGGTAAACACACGATCAGCTGTTCAGGTAAACACAGGATCAGCTGTTCAGGTAAACACAGGATCAGCTGTTCAGGTAAACACAGGATCAGCTGTTCAGGTAAACACAGGATCAACTGTTCAGGTAAACACAGGATCAGCTGTTCAGGTAAACACAGGATCAGCTGTTCAGGTAAACACCAGATCAGCTGTTCAGGTAAACACAGGATCAGCTGTTCAGGTAAACACCAGATCAGCTGTTCAGGTAAACACAGGATCAGCTGTTCAGGTAAACACCAGATCAGCTGTTCAGGTAAACACCAGATCAGCTGTTCAGGTAAACACAGGATCAGCTGTTCAGGTAAACACAGGATCAGCTGTTCAGGTAAACACCGGATCAGCTGTTCAGGTAAACACAGGATCAGCTGTTCAGGTAAACACAGGATCAGCTGTTCAGGTAAACACAGGATCAGCTGTTCAGGTAAACACTGGATCAGCTGATCAGGTAAACACCAGATCAGCTGTTCAGGTAAACACAGGATCAGCTGTTCAGGTAAACACCAGATCAGCTGATCAGGTAAACACCAGATCAGCTGTTCAGGTAAACACGGGATCAGCTGTTCAGGTAAACACAGGATCAGCTGTTCAGGTAAACACAGGATCAGCTGTTCAGGTAAACACAGGATCAGCTGATCAGGTAAACACCGGATCAGCTGTTCAGGCAAACACAGGATCAGCTGTTCAGGTAAACACCAGATCAGCTGTTCAGGTAACGGTGTTTGAACCCTGTCCCCGTCAGGGACCAATGTGCGGAGCTGCGGACCGTGCTGATCCAGCGCAGAGGGCAGCAGGTGTGTGCGGAGCGAGCCGCTCAGGTGAGCAGCCGACAGCAGCAGCAGCAGCTGCAGCAGCAGGAGGACCAGCTGTTCCACGAGCTGTGGGAGGCCGACCGCCGCGCCAAAGACGACAGGGAGACCCAGAGCGCCCGCACACGCCAGGACAGGAACCGCCAGCAGCTGCACGCCATCCGGGGACAGATGGAAGCGGCAGAGCAGCAGAGACAGAAACACCGAGAGCTGAGAGAGGAGGAGGCCGCGCTCATGGTGATTACACGTTATTACACGTTATTACACGCCACAGTCTGTGGTTATTACACGTTATCACACGCCACAGTCTGTGGTTATTACACGTTATTACACGCCACAGTCTGTGGTTATCACACGCCACAGTCTGTGGTTATTACACGTTATTACACGCCACAGTCTGTGGTTATCACACGCCACAGTCTGTGGTTATCACACGCCACAGTCTGTGGTTATTACACGTTATCACACGCCACAGTCTGTGGTCATCACATTACTGGATGTAAAGCGTTTGTGTTGTGTGGCGTGCTGTCGTGCAGCTGCAGCAGCAGGAGGTGCAGCGGCTGCAGCTGCAGCGGGAGCAGCAGGGGGCCGTGCAGCAGCAGCGGAGCAGACGGCGGCAGCTGGACCTCGGTTTGCGTCTGAAGATGAAGCGTCTGGCCCGAGAGCAGCAGGACGAGCTGCAGCTGGACCTGGACATCCTGCACACGCTGCTGCAGCAGGACACCGACGAGAGGCAGGGAGCCGCCCACAGGAAGGTAAACGCACCTGAAGCTCCACAGCAGCAACACACATTTATACACGCTGACGTGCTGCTGCACTCCACTGATGCTCCTCACAGAGGAGTCACAATCACTTTACAGCAACACACCTCAGCAACACACCTCAGCAACACACCTCAGCAACACACCTCAGCAACGCACCTCAGCAACGCACCTCAGCAACACACCTCAGCAACGCACCTCAGCAACACACCTCAGCAACGCACCTCAGCAACACACCTCAGCAACACAACTCAGCAACACACCTCAGCAACACACCTCAGCAACACACCTCAGCAACGCACCTCAGCAACGCAACTCAGCAACGCACCTCAGCAACGCACCTCAGCAACGCACCTCAGCAACACACCTCAGCAACGCACCTCAGCAACACACCTCAGCAACACACCTCAGCAACACACCTCAGCAACACACCTCAGCAACGCAACTAAGCAACACACCTCAGCAACGCACCTCAGCAACACAACTAAGCAACGCACCTCAGCAACACACCTCAGCAACACACCTCAGCAACACACCTCAGCAACACACCTCAGCAACACACCTCAGCAACACAACTCAGCAACACACCTCAGCAACGCAACTCAGCAACGCACCTCAGCAACACACCTCAGCAACACACCTCAGCAACACACCTCAGCAACACACCTCAGCAACACAACTCAGCAACACACCTCAGCAACACACCTCAGCAACGCAACTCAGCAACGCACCTCAGCAACACACCTCAGCAACACACCTCAGCAACACACCTCAGCAACACACCTCAGCAACACAACTCAGCAACGCACCTCAGCAACACACCTCAGCAACACAACTCAGCAACGCACCCTAGCAACACAACTCAGCAACGCACCTCAGCAACACACCTCAGCAACACAACTCAGCAACGCACCTCAGCAACACACCTCAGCAACACAACTCAGCAACACACCTCAGCAACACACCTCAGCAACACACCTCAGCAACGCACCTCAGCAACGCACCTCAGCAACACACCTCAGCAACACAACTCAGCAACGCACCTCAGCAACGCACCTCAGCAACACACCTCAGCAACACAACTCAGCAACGCACCTCAGCAACGCACCTCAGCAACGCACCTCAGCAACGCACCTCAGCAACACACCTCAGCAACACAACTCAGCAACGCACCTCAGCAACGCACCTCAGCAACACACCTCAGCAACGCACCTCAGCAACACACCTCAGCAACGCACCTCAGCAACGCACCTCAGCAACACACCTCAGCAACACAACTCAGCAACGCACCTCAGCAACGCACCTCAGCAACACAACTCAGCAACACACCTCAGCAACGCACCTCAGCAACACACCTCAGCAACACACCTCAGCAACACACCTCAGCAACACAACTCAGCAACGCACCTCAGCAACACACCTCAGCAACACACCTCAGCAACACACCTCAGCAACGCACCTCAGCAACACACCTCAGCAACACACCTCAGCAACACACCTCAGCAACACACCTCAGCAACGCAACTAAGCAACACACCTCAGCAACGCACCTCAGCAACACAACTAAGCAACGCACCTCAGCAACACACCTCAGCAACACACCTCAGCAACACACCTCAGCAACACACCTCAGCAACGCAACTCAGCAACGCACCTCAGCAACACACCTCAGCAACACAACTCAGCAACACACCTCAGCAACGCAACTCAGCAACGCACCTCAGCAACACACCTCAGCAACACACCTCAGCAACACACCTCAGCAACACACCTCAGCAACGCAACTCAGCAACGCACCTCAGCAACACACCTCAGCAACACACCTCAGCAACACACCTCAGCAACACACCTCAGCAACACAACTCAGCAACGCACCTCAGCAACACACCTCAGCAACACAACTCAGCAACGCACCCTAGCAACACAACTCAGCAACGCACCTCAGCAACACACCTCAGCAACACAACTCAGCAACACACCTCAGCAACGCACCTCAGCAACACAACTCAGCAACACACCTCAGCAACACACCTCAGCAACACACCTCAGCAACGCACCTCAGCAACGCACCTCAGCAACACACCTCAGCAACACAACTCAGCAACACACCTCAGCAACACACCTCAGCAACACACCTCAGCAACGCACCTCAGCAACGCACCTCAGCAACACACCTCAGCAACACAACTCAGCAACGCACCTCAGCAACGCACCTCAGCAACACACCTCAGCAACACAACTCAGCAACGCACCTCAGCAACGCACCTGAGCAACGCACCTCAGCAACGCACCTCAGCAACACACCTCAGCAACACAACTCAGCAACGCACCTCAGCAACACACCTCAGCAACACACCTCAGCAACACACCTCAGCAACGCACCTCAGCAACGCACCTCAGCAACGCACCTCAGCAACGCACCTCAGCAACACACCTCAGCAACACAACTCAGCAACGCACCTCAGCAACACACCTCAGCAACACACCTCAGCAACACAACTCAGCAACGCACCTCAGCAACGCAACTCAGCAACGCACCTCAGCAACGCACCTCAGCAACACAACTCAGCAACACACCTCAGCAACGCACCTCAGCAACACACCTCAGCAACACACCTCAGCAACACACCTCAGCAACACAACTCAGCAACGCACCTCAGCAACACACCTCAGCAACACACCTCAGCAACACACCTCAGCAACGCACCTCAGCAACACACCTCAGCAACACACCTCAGCAACACACCTCAGCAACACACCTCAGCAACGCAACTAAGCAACACACCTCAGCAACGCACCTCAGCAACACAACTAAGCAACGCACCTCAGCAACACACCTCAGCAACACACCTCAGCAACACACCTCAGCAACACACCTCAGCAACGCAACTCAGCAACGCACCTCAGCAACACACCTCAGCAACACAACTCAGCAACACACCTCAGCAACGCAACTCAGCAACGCACCTCAGCAACACACCTCAGCAACACACCTCAGCAACACACCTCAGCAACACACCTCAGCAACGCAACTCAGCAACGCACCTCAGCAACACACCTCAGCAACACACCTCAGCAACACACCTCAGCAACACACCTCAGCAACACAACTCAGCAACGCACCTCAGCAACACACCTCAGCAACACAACTCAGCAACGCACCCTAGCAACACAACTCAGCAACGCACCTCAGCAACACACCTCAGCAACACAACTCAGCAACACACCTCAGCAACGCACCTCAGCAACACAACTCAGCAACACACCTCAGCAACACACCTCAGCAACACACCTCAGCAACGCACCTCAGCAACGCACCTCAGCAACACACCTCAGCAACACAACTCAGCAACACACCTCAGCAACACACCTCAGCAACACACCTCAGCAACGCACCTCAGCAACGCACCTCAGCAACACACCTCAGCAACACAACTCAGCAACGCACCTCAGCAACGCACCTCAGCAACACACCTCAGCAACACAACTCAGCAACGCACCTCAGCAACGCACCTGAGCAACGCACCTCAGCAACGCACCTCAGCAACACACCTCAGCAACACAACTCAGCAACGCACCTCAGCAACACACCTCAGCAACACACCTCAGCAACACACCTCAGCAACGCACCTCAGCAACGCACCTCAGCAACGCACCTCAGCAACGCACCTCAGCAACACACCTCAGCAACACAACTCAGCAACGCACCTCAGCAACACACCTCAGCAACACACCTCAGCAACACAACTCAGCAACGCACCTCAGCAACGCAACTCAGCAACGCACCTCAGCAACACACCTCAGCAACACACCTCAGCAACACATCTCAGCAACACACCTCAGCAACACACCTCAGCAACGCAACTCAGCAACGCACCTCAGCAACACACCTCAGCAACACACCTCAGCAACACACCTCAGCAACACACCTCAGCAACACAACTCAGCAACGCACCTCAGCAACACACCTCAGCAACACAACTCAGCAACGCACCCTAGCAACACAACTCAGCAACGCACCTCAGCAACACACCTCAGCAACACAACTCAGCAACACACCTCAGCAACGCACCTCAGCAACACAACTCAGCAACACACCTCAGCAACACACCTCAGCAA
>NC_139841.1:29876529-29886529 GCF_963691815.1 Echiichthys vipera
GTCTCCTGTCTCTCTGCAGCTGTCTCCTGCCTCTCTGCAGCTGTCTCCTGCCTCTCTGCAGCTGTCTCCTGTCTCTCTGTAGCTGTCTCCTGTCTCTCTGCAGCTGTCTCCTGCCTCTCTGCAGCTGTCTCCTGTCTCTCTGCAGCTGTCTCCTGCCTCTCTGCAGCTGTCTCCTGTCTCTCTGCAGCTGTCTCCTGCCTCTCTGCAGCTGTCTCCTGCCTCCTGCAGCTGTCTCCTGTCTCTCTGCAGCTGTCTCTTGTCTCCTGCCTCCTGCAGCTGTCTCCTGCCTCCTGCAGCTGTCTCCTGCCTCTCTGCAGCTGTCTCTTGTCTCCTGCCTCCTGCAGCTGTCTCCTGCCTCCTGCAGCTGTCTCCTGCCTCCTGCAGCTGTCTCTTGCCTCCTGCAGCTGTCTCCTGTCTCCTGCAGCTGTCTCTTGTCTCCTGCCTCCTGTAGCTGTCTCCTGCCTCTCTGCAGCTGTCTCCTGCCTCCTGCAGCTGTCTCCTGCCTCCTGCAGCTGTCTCCTGCCTCCTGCAGCTGTCTCCTGTCTCCTGCAGCTGTCTCTTGTCTCCTGCCTCCTGTAGCTGTCTCCTGCCTCTCTGCAGCTGTCTCCTGCCTCCTGCAGCTGTCTCCTGCCTCTCTGCAGCTGTCTCCTGCCTCCTGCAGCTGTCTCCTGCCTCTCTGCAGCTGTCTCCTGCCTCCTGCAGCAGCCTGGGCGTGTCTGCCTCAGCAGCAGGTAAACAGCTCATACCTGCAGAGGGAGTGTCCTGGGCGTGACTGCTCACAGTAACCGCTGTGCTCAGACAGGTCTGCCCACTGTCCCAGCCGCCGGCTCGATGCTCCCACGGCAGCAGAGACACACGACACACAGGAGACACAGGACACACGCTCACCCACGGGATCCACTGAGGATCCACTGAGGATCTACTGAGGATCTACTGAGGATCTACTGAGGATCTACTGAGGATCTACTGAGGATCCTGTTTCCCCGACAGCATGACGAGTGATTATTACCCTTATTCAAAGGTAAAGGTCCTTTTATCTTTACTGTCAGAGATCAGTGTGTGTGTGTGAGTGTGTGTGGGTTAATGTTCAAGTCTCACACACGCACAGGCATAAAGACACACACAGACACACACACACACACACAGTCACGCTCACACACACACACACACGCAGTCAGGGGTGTGTACAGGGTTCAGATCGTGTCCTCAGCAGCTGAGGGGACGGAGAACACAGAGACAGCGTCCCTGTGGTCCAGCGGGTCACACAGGCGGGACGTTCACGGGTCAACGTGACGCTTTGGTGTTAAAAAAGTCACTGATTTAAATCCAAACCTTTAAACCGGTTCATCCAGAACCACAGCAGCTCCAGCCTCTGATCCTGGATCAGGTCTCAGGGGCAGCAGCTCCAGCCTCTGATCCTGGATCAGGTCTCAGGGGCAGCAGCTCCAGCCTCTGATCCTGGATCAGGTCTCAGGGGCAGCAGCTCCAGACCCTGATCCTGGATCAGGTCTCGGGCAGCAGCTCCAGCCTCTGGTCCTGGATCAGGTCTCAGGGGCAGCAGCTCCAGCCTCTGATCCTGGATCAGGTCTCAGGGGCAGCAGCTCCAGCCTCTGATCCTGGATCAGGTCTCAGGGGCAGCAGCTCCAGCCTCTGATCCTGGATCAGGTCTCAGGGGCAGCAGCTCCAGCCTCTGGTCCTGGATCAGGTCTCAGGGGCAGCAGCTCCAGCCTCTGATCCTGGATCAGGTCTCAGGAGCAGCAGCTCCAGCCTCTGGTCCTGGATCAGGTCTCAGGGGCAGCAGCTCTCTCTTTGGGTCCAGACCTGGACCTGGTTCTTTGGGTCCTGACCTGGACCTGGTTCTGTGGGTCCTGACCTGGACCTGGTTCTTTGGGTCCTGACCTGGACCTGGTTCTGTGGGTCCTGACCTGGACCTGGTTCTGTGGGTCCTGACCTGGACCTGGTTCTGTGGGTCCTGACCTGGACCTGGTTCTGTGGGTCCTGACCTGGACCTGGTTCTGTGGGTCCTGACCTGGACCTGGTTCTTTGGGTCCTGACCTGGACCTGGTTCTGTGGGTCCTGACCTGGACCTGGTTCTTTGGGTCTTGACCTGGACCTGGTTCTGTGGGTCCTGACCTGGACCTGGTTCTTTGGGTCCTGACCTGGACCTGGTTCTTTGGGTCCTGACCTGGACCTGGTTCTGTGGGTCCTGACCTGGACCTGGTTCTTTGGGTCCTGACCTGGACCTGGTTCTGTGGGTCCTGACCTGGACCTGGTTCTTTGGGTCCTGACCCAGCTTTCAGGACCACAGGTGAGGGTAGGAACCAGGACTGAGGGTAGAGCGACTGCAGCTCCGCCCCCGCTGCTCCATCGTCCCCTCACTCGTGAACCAGATCCCGAGGTCCTTGAAGTCCTTCACTTGGGGTCAGGACTCGTTCCAGACCCTGAGGAACAATCCACCGGTTTGATGCTGAGAGCCACGGCCTCAGATTCAGAGGTGCTGATCCTCATCCCGGCCGTTTCACACTCGGCTGTGAACCGATCCAGTGAGTGCTGAAGGTCCCTGACCCACGACGCCATCAGGACCACGTCAGAGACCAGATCCTCAGCCCACCCACCTGCAGCCCCTCCCCACCACGACTACGCCTCCATATCCTGTCCATGAAAACCACAAACAGGATTGGTGACAGAGTGCCCCCCTGGAGGAGGCCGACCCCCACCAGGAACCACTCCGACTCACTGCCCAGGACCCGGACTCAGCTCTCTCTTTGGGTCATTTTGCATCTTTTTTTAATCATTTAGCATCTTTTTTTAATCATTTTGCATCTTTTTTAATCATTTTGCATCTTTTTTTAATCATTTAGCATCTTTTTTTAATCATTTTGCATCTTTTTTAATCATTTTGCATCTTTTTTTAATCATTTTGCATCTTTTTTAATCATTTTGCATCTTTTTTAATCATTTTGTATCTTTTTTAAATCATTTTGCATCTTTTTTTAATCATTTTGCTTCTTTTTTTAATCATTTTGCATCTTTTTTAATCATTTTGCATCTTTTTTTAATCATTTTGCTTCTTTTTTTAATCATTTTGCTTCTTTTTTAATCATTTTGCATCTTTTTTTAATCATTTTGCATCTTTTTTAATCATTTTGCATCTTTTTTTAATCATTTTGCTTCTTTTTTTAATCATTTTGCATCTGTTTAAAGTTCGTTTGTTATAAGTTATTTTTTAATATTATGTCGGTTTGACCCTCTGGGCCCCTGGTCCGGTCCGGTCCGGTCCGGTCCGGTCTGGTCCGGTCCTGTAGACCCGTTCATGAATCCGTGGTGGGACCCTTTACAGTTTTCCCTGGGCCGTCTGTGGGTCCCGACCCTTATGTTGTGAACCAACAGCGCTCTGTTGAGCTGTGAGTGTGTGTGTGTGTGTGTGTGTGTGTGTGTGTGTGTGTGTGTGTGTGTGTGTGTGTGTGTGTGAGTGTGAGTGTGAGTGTGAGTGTGTGTGTGTGTGTGTGTGTGTGTGTGTGTGTGTGTGTGTGTGTGTCTAGGAAACAGCCAATCAGAGAGCGCGTGCTGTCCGGAAGTCTTCGCCGTGCAGCTCCGTGTTTCATTTGATTTACGGGACATTTCAGACTCTTCCGTCGGGTCTGACCGAACCGCGTCACCGCGTCACCGCGTGTAACCACGGGAACAGCGCGGCGGGACCACCGGGGCACAGCTGCCGTTACCGGGGACACAGCTGAAGCTACACCGAGCAGAGTGACCGAAACTCCGCCCGGGGAGGACACCTGTCGGCCCGGGGAGCACACCTGTCGGCCCGGGGAGCACACCTGTAGCCCGGGGAGCACACTCGAGCCCGGGGACACCTGCCCGGTCCCGGGAGCCTCACGCGGACTCTCATGACTCCGCCGTCGGTACTTTGTTCGTGAGAGTTCGGAAACTCGAGCCGGGCCGATGTCTGTGAACGAGCTTTACACGAAGGTGAGTCCACCTGCGGAACAATGACGTCATCCTACAGCGGAACACACCTGTCCCCGCCTCACGCGCCGAGCAAAGTCTGCTGTCACACACACACACACACACACACACACACACACACACACACACACACACACTGAGCAGAAGTGTGAATCCTGTCGCAGTCACAGCGGTGTGTTATGATGCTGGTGAAGCCGAACACACCGGAGGAGCCGGCAGAGGCTCGGGTCTGGGTCGGGGGTCGGGGGTCCGGGTCTGGCTCGGGTCTGGCTCGGGTCTGGCTCGGGTCGGGGGTCGGGTCTGGACCTGAGCTGCTCGCGGCTCTGCTGTAATTCGCGTCCCTCTGAACGGGGCTGAACAGGTGGAGCCGCTCCTGCTCCCGGGGACAGTTTCTGATTGGCTCTGAAATAAAAACACTCACTTTGTGTTTGCAGACACAAGTGGGACGCTTGAAGTGTGACGTTTGAAGTGTGACGTTTGAAGTGTGACGTTTGAAGTGTGACGTTTGAAGTGTGACGTTTTTATCACTTTACTTTACAGTTAATTCAAATATTTCACATCAGGAGAAACAAATATTTAACCTATAACACACAATGAGGTTGTTTTGTGTCTCTTTGTGGTTGTTTTGTGTCTCTTTGTAGTAGTTTGTGTCTCTTTGTAGTTGTTTTGTGTCTCTTTGTAGTTGTTTTGTGTCTCTTTGTGGTTGTTTGTGTCTCTTTGTGGTTGTTTTGTGTCTCTTTGTAGTTGTTTTGTGTCTCTTTGTGGTTGTTTTGTGTCTCTTTGTAGTTTTTTTGTGTCTCTTTGCAGTTGTTTTGTGTCTCTTTGTAGTTGTTTTGTGTCTCTTTGTAGTTGTTTTGTGTCTCTTTGTAGTTGTTTTGTGTCTCTTTGCAGTTGTTTTGTGTCTCTTTGTAGTTGTGTTGTGTCTCTTTGTAGTTGTTTTGTGTCACTTTGTTGTTGTTTTGTGTCTCTTTGTAGTTGTTTTGTGTCTCTTTGTGGTTGTTTTGTGTCTCTTTGTGGTTGTTTTTTGTCTCTTTGTGGTTGTTTTGTGTCTCTTTGTAGTTGTTTTGTGTCTCTTTGTAGTTGTTTTGTGTCTCTTTGTAGTTGTTTTGTGTCTCATTGTAGTTGTTTTGTGTCTCTTTGTGGTTGTTTTGTGTCTCTTTGTGGTTGTTTTGTGTCTCTTTGTAGTTGTTTTGTGTCTCTTTGTAGTTTTTTTGTGTCTCTTTGTAGTTGTTTTGTGTCTCTTTGTGGTTGTTTTGTGTCTCTTTGTGGTTGTTTTGTGTCTCTTTGTGGTTGTTTTGTGTCTCTTTGTAGTTGTTTTGTGTCTCTTTGTGGTTGTTTTGTGTCTCTTTGTGGTTGTTCCGTGTCTCTTTGTGGTTGTTTTGTGTCTCTTTATGGTTGTTTTGTTTCTCTTTGTAGTTGTTTTGTGTCTCTTTGTGGTTGTTCCGTGTCTCTTTGTAGTTGTTTTGTGTCTCTTTGTGGTTGTTTTGCGTCTCTTTGTGGATGTTTTGTGTCTCTTTGTAGTTGTTTTGTGTCTCTTTGTAGTAGTTTTGTGTCTCTTTGTGGTTGTTCCGTGTCTCTTTGTAGTTGTTTTGCGTCTCTTTGTGGATGTTTTGTGTCTCTTTGTAGTTGTTTTGTGTCTCTTTGTAGTTGTTTTGTGTCTCTTTGTGGTTGTTTTGTGTCTCTTTGTGGTTGTTTTGTGTCTCTTTGTAGTTGTTTTGTGTCTCTTTGTAGTTGTTTTGTGTCTCTTTGCAGTTGTTTTGTGTCTCTTTGTAGTTGTGTTGTGTCTCTTTGTAGTTGTTTTGTGTCACTTTGTTGTTGTTTTGTGTCTCTTTGTAGTTGTTTTGTGTCTCTTTGTGGTTGTTTTGTGTCTCTTTGTGGTTGTTTTTTGTCTCTTTGTGGTTGTTTTGTGTCTCTTTGTAGTTGTTTTGTGTCTCTTTGTAGTTGTTTTGTGTCTCTTTGTAGTTGTTTTGTGTCTCATTGTAGTTGTTTTGTGTCTCTTTGTGGTTGTTTTGTGTCTCTTTGTAGTTGTTTTGTGTCTCTTTGTAGTTTTTTTGTGTCTCTTTGTAGTTGTTTTGTGTCTCTTTGTGGTTGTTTTGTGTCTCTTTGTGGTTGTTTTGTGTCTCTTTGTAGTTGTTTTGTGTCTCTTTGTGGTTGTTTTGTGTCTCTTTGTGGTTGTTCCGTGTCTCTTTGTGGTTGTTTTGTGTCTCTTTATGGTTGTTTTGTTTCTCTTTGTAGTTGTTTTGTGTCTCTTTGTGGTTGTTCCGTGTCTCTTTGTAGTTGTTTTGTGTCTCTTTGTGGTTGTTTTGCGTCTCTTTGTGGATGTTTTGTGTCTCTTTGTAGTTGTTTTGTGTCTCTTTGTAGTAGTTTTGTGTCTCTTTGTGGTTGTTCCGTGTCTCTTTGTAGTTGTTTTGCGTCTCTTTGTGGATGTTTTGTGTCTCTTTGTAGTTGTTTTGTGTCTCTTTGTAGTTGTTTTGTGTCTCTTTGTAGTTGTTTTGTGTCTCTTTGTGGTTGTTTTGTGTCTCTTTGTGGTTGTTTTGTGTCTCTTTGTGGTTGTTTTGTTTCTATTTGTAGTTGTTTTGCGTCTCTTTGTAGTTGTTTTGCGTCTCTTTGTGGTTGTTTTGTGTCTCTTTGTGGTTGTTTTGTGTCTCTTTGTAGTTGTTTTGTGTCTCTTTGTGGTTGTTTTGTGTCTCTTTGTGGTTGTTTTGTGTCTCTTTGTAGTTGTTTTGTGTCTCTTTGTAGTTGTTTTGTGTCTCTTTGTGGTTGTTTTGTGTCTCTTTGTAGTTGTTTTGTGTCTCTTTGTGGTTGTTGTGTGTCTCTTTGTGGTTGTTTTGTGTCACTTTGTTGTTGTTTTGTGTCTCTTTGTAGTTGTTTTGTGTCTCTTTGTAGTTATGTTGTGTCTCTTTGTAGTTGTTTTGTGTCTCTTTGTGGTTGTTTTGTGTCTCTTTGTGGTTGTTTTGTGTCTCTTTGTAGTTGTTTTGTGTCACTTTGTTGTTGTTTTGTGTCTCTTTGTAGTTGTTTTGTGTCTCTTTGTAGTTGTTTTGTGTCTCTTTGTGGTTGTTTGTGTCTCTTTGTGGTTGTTTTGTCTCTTTGTGGTCGTTTCATGTCTCTTTGTGGTTGTTTTGTGTCTCTTTGTGGTTGTTTTGTGTCTTTGTGGTCGTTTTGTGTCTCTTTGTAGTTGTTTTGTCTCTTTGTAGTTGTTTTGTGTCTCTTTGTAGTTGTTTTGTGTCTCTTTGTAGTTGTTTTGTGTCTCTTTGTAGTTGTTTTGTGTCTCTTTGTGGTTGTTTCGTGTCTCTTTGTAGTTGTTTTGTGTCTCTTTGTGGTTGTTTTGTGTCTCTTTGTGGTTGTTTTGTGTCTCCTTGTGGTTGTTTTGTGTCTCTTTGTAGTTGTTTTGTGTCTCTTTGTAGTTGTTTTGTGTCTCCTTGTGGTTGTTTTGTGTCTCTTTGTGGTTGTTTTGTGTCTCTTTGTGGTTGTTTTGTGTCTCTTTGCAGTTGTTTTGTGTCTCTTTGCAGTTGTTTTGTGTCTCTTTGTAGTTGTGTAGCACAGGGCTCTGCAGACTCAGGGGGACTGGGTTCAGCGCTGCAGCTGCCGCTGGTCTCAGTTCAGGGTCTTTAGGACTTTGGGGTGAAGCCACGTCTGCAGTGACCAAACGCTCGTCAGCAGGAAAGACCAAAACCTCTGCACAGGGGCGACATCCATGTCCCCACAGAGTGTCCAGCGTGGTCGATGGTTACCTGGAGTTTCCTCCCTAATGTTTGAGCAGCAGCAGCAGCAGCAGCTCCTCTTTAATCCCTCCTCGTTAAATCTTCCTCTTTAATCCTCAGACTGAATAATCCAGAGCTGCGTCTGCTGCTGCGTCTGCTGCTGCGTCTGCTGCTGCGTCTGCACCCACACCCCCTTTATCACCTCTTACTGTAGCTGCACTATTAGCTTCATTATTACCCTTTACTGTTAGCTGCAGTATTAGCTTCATTAGCTTCATTATTACCCTTTACTGTTAGCTGCAGTATTAGCTTCATTAGCTTCATTATTACCCTTTACTGTTAGCTGCAGTATTAGCTTCATTAGCTTCATTATTACCCTTTACTGTTAGCTGCAGTATTAGCTTCATTAGCTTCATTATTAGCTTTATTATTAACACAATTAGCTTTATTAGCTTCATTATTCCTGTTTACTGTTAGCTTCATTATTAGCTTTATTATTAACACAATTAGCTTTATTAGCTTCATTATTCCTGTTTACTGTTAGCTTCATTATTGGCTTTATTATTAACACAATTAGCTTTATTAGCTTCATTAGTCCTGTTTACTGTTAGCTTCATTATTACCCTTTACTGTTAGCTCTACTGTTGGCTTCAGTATTAGCTTAATCATCAGCTTCATTATCAGCTTTATTAACTACATTGTTAGCTTTACTGTTAGCTTCAGTATTAGCTTCATTTTTAGCTTTATTAACTACATTGTTAGCTTTACTGTTAGCTTCATTATTAGCTTCATTATTAGCTTTATTAACTACATTGTTAGCTTTACTGTTAGCTTCATTATTAGCTTCATTAACTACATTGTTAGCTTTACTGTTAGCTTCATTACTAGCTTCATTATTAGCTTTATTAACTACATTATTAGCTAAATAAATAATAAATAAATAATAAATAATTAGAGGAGAGAGCAGGTGTGTGTTCCTGTTGTGCTGACACGCCCGGTGTGTGGGCTGATGTCACCGTGCTGACTCATCACCAGCTAACAGCCCTCTGTCCATGACATCATCACACACACACACATAGACACACACACACTCACACACACACACTCTCACACACACACACACACTCACACTCACACACACACACAATCACACACACGCTCAAACACACACACACACACACACTGTTGTGGATGCTTTATGTGTGAGTGTTTTTTAAACTGATTATCTGCGCTAATGTTTGCCGCTAATGTTAGCCGCTAATGTTAGCCGCTAATGTTAGCTGCTAATGTTAGCTGTGACCGTGTCTCCTGATGATGAATCATAATTTATTCACTTCCCTTTGTGTCTGAAAACACCTCATTTGCGTGTGTGTGTGTGTGTGTGTGTGTGTGTGTGTGTGTGTGTGTGTGTGTGTGTGTGTGTGTGTGTGTGTGTGTGTGTGTGTGTGTGTGTGTGTGTGTGTGTGTGTGTGTGTGTGTGTGTGTGTGTGTGTGTGTGTGTGTGTGTGTGTGTGTGTGTGTGTGTGTGTGTGTGTGTGTGTGTGTGTGTGTGTGTGTGTGTGTGTGTGTGTGTGTGTGTGTGTGTGTGTGTGTGTGTGTGTGTGTGTGTCCTCATTCCTGGTGAGACACTCTCCATGCTGCGCTGCCATTGGTCCGTTTGTGATGTGTCCCAGATAAACAGGCTGCAGCTGACGGGCTCCTCTGATTGGCTGCTATCATGCCCCCCCCCCCCCCCTTTCCTGCTCCCATGGTTACAGGGGCCAGAACATCACGTTTGGATGGTTCTGGTTGGTTGTAGGTCATGTTTGGTTGGTTATGGTTGGTTGTAGGTCGTGTTTGGTTGGTTCTGGTTGGTTGTAGGTCACGTTTGATGGTTCTGGTTGGTTGTAGGTCAGGTTTGGTTGGTTCTGGTTGGTTCTGGTTGGTAGTAGGTCATGTTTGATGGTTCTGGTTGGTTGTAGGTCATGTTTGATGGTTCTGGTTGGTTGTAGGTCACGTTTGGTTGGTTCTGGTTGGTTGTAGGTCAGGTTTGGATGGTTCTGGTTGGTTGAAGGTCGTGTTTGGTTGGTTCTGGTTGGTTGTAGGTCATGTTTGATGGTTCTGGTTGGTTGTAGGTCAGGTTTGGTTGGTTCTGGTTGGTTGTAGGTCAAGTTTGGTTGGTTCTGATTGGTTGAAGGTCACGTTTGATGGTTCTGGTTGGTTGTAGGTCATGTTTGGTTGGTTCTGGTTGGTTGTAGGTCAGGTTTGATGGTTCTGGTTGGTTGTAGGTCACGTTTGATGGTTCTGGTTGGTTGTAGGTCATGTTTGATGGTTCTGGTTGGTTGTAG
>NC_139841.1:29891529-29901529 GCF_963691815.1 Echiichthys vipera
TCCTAGAGGACACTTTAACACACGTTTAGGCTCCTAGAGTCACTTTAGCACACGTTTAGGCTCCTAGAGGACACTTTAGAACACGTTTATGCTCCTAGAGGACACTTTAGCACACGTTTATGCTCCTAGAGTCACTTTAGCACACGTTTAGGCTCCTAGAGGACACTTTAGAACACGTTTATGCTCCTAGAGGACACTTTAGCACACGTTTATGCTCCTAGAGGACACTTTAACACACCTTTATGCTCCTAGAGGACACTTTAACACACGTTTATGCTCCTAGAGGACACTTTAGCACACGTTTATGCTCCTAGAGGACACTTTAGCACACGTTTATGCTCCTAGAGGACACTTTAGCACACGTTTATGCTCCTAGAGGACACTTTAGCACACGTTTATGCTCCTAGAGGACACTTTAGCACACGTTTAGGCTCCTAGAGGACACTTTAGCACACGTTTATGCTCCTAGAGGACACTTTAGCACACGTTTATGCTCCTAGAGGACACTTTAGCACACGTTTAGGCTCCTAGAGGACACTTTAGCACACGTTTATGCTCCTAGAGGACACTTTAGCACACGTTTATGCTCCTAGAGGACACTTTAACACACGTTTATGCTCCTAGAGGACACTTTAGCACACGTTTATGCTCCTAGAGGACACTTTAACACACGTTTATGCTCCTAGAGGACACTTTAACACACGTTTATGCTCCTAGAGGACACTTTAGCACACGTTTATGCTCCTAGAGGACACTTTAACACACGTTTATGCTCCTAGAGGACACTTTAGCACACGTTTATGCTCCTAGAGGACACTTTAGCACACGTTTATGCTCCTAGAGGACACTTTAGCACACGTTTATGCTCCTAGAGGACACTTTAGCACACGTTTATGCTCCTAGAGGACACTTTAACACACGTTTATGCTCCTAGAGGACACTTTAACACACGTTTATGCTCCTAGAGGACACTTTAGCACACGTTTATGCTCCTAGAGGACACTTTAGCACACGTTTATGCTCCTAGAGGACACTTTAACACACGTTTATGCTCCTAGAGGACACTTTAGCACACGTTTATGCTCCTAGAGGACACTTTAACACACGTTTATTCTCCTAGAGGACACTTTAACACACATTTATGCTCCTAGAGGACACTTTAACACACGTTTATGCTCCTAGAGGACACTTTAGCACACGTTTATGCTCCTAGAGGACACTTTAGCACACGTTTATGCTCCTAGAGGACACTTTAACACACGTTTATGCTCCTAGAGGACACTTTAACACACGTTTATGCTCCTAGAGGACACTTTAGCACACGTTTATGCTCCTAGAGGACACTTTAACACACGTTTATGCTCCTAGAGGACACTTTAGCACACGTTTATGCTCCTAGAGGACACTTTAACACACGTTTATTCTCCTAGAGGACACTTTAACACACATTTATGCTCCTAGAGGACACTTTAACACACGTTTATGCTCCTAGAGGACACTTTAGCACACGTTTATGCTCCTAGAGGACACTTTAGCACACGTTTATGCTCCTAGAGGACACTTTAACACACGTTTATGCTCCTAGAGGACACTTTAACACACGTTTATGCTCCTAGAGGACACTTTAGCACACGTTTATGCTCCTAGAGGACACTTTAGCACACGTTTATGCTCCTAGAGGACACTTTAACACACGTTTATGCTCCTAGAGGACACTTTAGCACACGTTTATGCTCCTAGAGGACACTTTAACACACGTTTATGCTCCTAGAGGAAACTTTAACACACGTTTACGCTCCTAGAGGACACTTTAACACACGTTTACGCTCCTAGAGGACACTTTAACACACGTTTATGCTCCTAGAGGACACTTTAGCACACGTTTATGTTCCTAGAGGACACTTTAACACACGTTTATGCTCCTAGAGGACACTTTAACACACGTTTAGGCTCCTAGAGGACACTTTAGCACACGTTTATGCTCCTAGAGGGCACTTTAACACACGTTTATGCTCCTAGAGGACACTTTAACACACGTTTATGCTCCTAGAGGACACTTTAACACACGTTTATGCTCCTAGAGGAAACTTTAACACATGTTTATGCTCCTAGAGGACACTTTAACACACGTTTACGCTCCTAGAGGACACTTTAGCACACGTTTATGCTCCTAGAGGACACTTTAACACACGTTTATGCTCCTAGAGGACACTTTAACACACGTTTATGCTCCTAGAGGACACTTTAACACACGTTTATGCTCCTAGAGGACACTTTAACACACGTTTATGCTCCTAGAGGACACCTTAACACACGTTTATGCTCCTAGAGGACACTTTAACACACGTTTATGCTCCTAGAGGACACTTTAACACACGTTTATGCTCCTAGAGGACACTTTAACACACGTTTATGCTCCTAGAGGACACTTTAACACACGTTTATGCTCCTAGAGGACACTTTAACACACGTTTATGCTCCTAGAGGACACTTTAACACACGTTTATGCTCCTAGAGGACACTTTAACACACGTTTATGCTCCTAGAGGACACTTTAACACACGTTTATGCTCCTAGAGGACACTTTAGCACACGTTTATGCTCCTAGAGGACACTTTAGCACACGTTTAGGCTCCTAGAGGACACTTTAACACACGTTTCTTGGTATTTTTAGAAGTTTACCTCTGCAGTCGTGTATATTGGTGAATTATGGTTTGTTATTGCAGGGATCGTGTTGGTGGCCATTAACCCGTACGAGCAGCTGCACATTTATGGCGAGGAGGTGATCCGAGCGTACAGCGGCCAGAACATGGGCGACATGGACCCGCACATATTCGCTGTGGCTGAAGAGGCTTACAAGCAGATGGCCAGGTCAGATGATTAGTATTATTATTATTATTATAATGACAGATGTGTCATTGAAGTGTTTAGTAGTAATGAAAGTCTAACTGTCTGTAGGCGTTTACACTCTGGAGCTTCATGTTTGACTTTGTGTCGCAGAGACGAGAGGAATCAGTCGATCATCGTGAGCGGAGAATCTGGAGCAGGAAAGACGGTCTCTGCAAAGTACGCCATGCGTTTCTTCGCCACGGTCGGCGGCTCGGCCAACGACACGAACGTGGAGGAGAAGGTGCTCGCCTCCAGCCCCATCATGGAGGTCGGTTTCACCAACGCTTCCCTTCGCTCTGTGAAACACACTGATACATGGATGTTAGCGCTGTGACGTTACGCAGATGACACTGTCCTCTCTGTCCGCCAGGCGATCGGAAACGCCAAAACCACCCGCAACGACAACAGCAGTCGCTTTGGAAAGTACATTCAGATCGGTTTCAGCCGCCATTACCACATCATCGGCGCCAACATGAGGACGTACCTGCTGGAGAAGTCCAGGGTGGTTTTCCAGGTCAGTGGGGTTCATTCAGACGGCTCCGTGTCTCACCGTGTCTCACCGCGTCTCACCGTGTCTCACCGTGTCTCACCGTGTCTCACCATGTTTCACCATGTTCCACCGTGTTTCACCGTGTCTCACCGTGTCTCACAGTGTCTCACCGCGTCCCACCGTGTCGCACCGTGTCCCACCGTGTCCCACCGTGTCCCACCGTGTCTCACCGTGTCTCACCGTGTCTCACCATGTTCCACCGTGTTCCACCGTGTTCCACCGTGTTCCGTGTTCCACCGTGTCTCACCGTGTCTCACCGCGTCTCACCTTGTCTCACCGTGTCTCACCGCGTCTCACCGTCTTTCACCGCGTTCCACCGCGTTCAACCGCGTTCAACCGTGTCTCACCGCGTTCAACCGCGTTCCACCGTGTCTCACCGTGTCTCACCGTGTCTCACCGTGTCTCACCGTCTCTCACCGTGTCTCGCCGTGTCTCACCGTGTCTCACCGTCTCTCACCGTGTCTCACCGTGTCTCACCGTCTCTCACCGTGTCTCGCCGTGTCTCACCGTGTCTCGCCGTGTCTCACCGTGTTCCACCGTGTCTCACCGTGTCTCACCGTGTCTCACCGTGTCTCACCGTGTCTCGCCGTGTCTCGCCGTGTCTCGCCGTGTCTCACCGTGTCTCACCGTGTCTCGCCGTGTCTCACCGTGTCTCACCGTGTCTCACCGTGTCTCACCGTCTCTCACCGTGTCTCACCGTCTCTCACCGTGTTCCACCGTGTCTCGCCGTGTCTCGCCGTGTCTCGCCGTGTCTCGCCGTGTCTCGCCGTGTCTCGCCGTGTCTGGCCGTGTTCCACCGTGTCTCACCGTGTCTCGCCGTGTCTCACCGTGTCTGGCCGTGTCTGGCCGTGTCTCACCGTGTCTCACCGTGTCTCACCGTGTCTCACCGTGTCTCACCGTGTTCCACCGTGTCCCGCCGTGTCGCACCGTGTCTCACCGTGTCTCACCGTGTCTCACCGTGTCTCGCCGTGTCTCACCGTGTCTCACCGTGTCTCACCGCATGTTTAAATGTCTCTCAGGCTGAAGACGAGAGGAACTATCACATCTTCTACCAGCTCTGTGCCTCCGCCAGTTTACCAGAGTTCAGAGACCTCGGCCTCAGTGAGTCTGTTTCTGTGGTGTTCAACACCTGTTCACCTGTTCACCTGTTCACCTGCTCACCTGCTCACTTGCTCACCTGCTCACCTGTTCACCTGTTCACCTGTTCACCTGTTCACCTGTTCACCTGTCTCACCTGTTCACCTGTTCACCTGTCTCACCTGCTCACCTGTTCACCTGTCTCACCTGCTCACCTCTTCACCTGCTCACCTGTTCACCTGTCCACCTGTTCACCTGCTCACCTGTTCACCTGCTCACCTGCTCACCTGTTCACCTGTTCACCTGTTGTCCTGCTCACCTGTTCACCTGCTCACTTGCTCACCTGCTCACCTGTCTCACCTGTTCACCTGTCCACCTGCTCACCTGTCCACCTGCTCACCTGTTCACCTGTCTCACCTGCTCACCTGTTCACCTGTCCACCTGTTTACCTGCTCACCTGTTCACCTGTTGTCCTGCTCACCTGTTCACCTGCTCACCTGTTCACCTGCTCACCTGCTCACCTGTCTCACCTGCTCACCTGTTCACCTGTCCACCTGTTTACCTGCTCACCTGTTCACCTGTTGTCCTGTTCACCTGCTCACCTGCTCACCTGCTCACCTGTTCACCTGCTCACTTGCTCACCTGCTCACCTGTTGTCCTGCTCACCTGTCTCACCTGTTCACCTGTCTCACCTGCTCACCTGTTCACCTGCTCACCTGCTCACCTGTTCACCTGTTGTCCTGCTCACCTGCTCACCTGTCTCACCTGTTGTCCTGCTCACCTGCTCACCTGTCTCACCTGCTCACCTGTTCACCTGCTCACCTGTCTCACCTGCTGTCCTGCTCACCTGTTGTCCTGCTCACCTGTTCACCTGCTCACCTGCTCACCTGTCTCACCTGCTCACCTGTTCACCTGCTCACCTGCTCACCTGCTCACCTGTTGTCCTGCTCACCTGCTCACCTGCTCACCTGCTCACCTGTTGTCCTGCTCACCTGTCTCACCTGCTCACCTGCTCACCTGTTCACCTGTCTCACCTGTCTGTCCTGCTCACCTGTTGTCCTGCTCACCTGTTTACCTGTTCACCTGTTGTCCTGCTCACCTGTTCACCTGTTCACCTGTTCACCTGTTCACCTGCTCACTTGCTCACCTGCTCACCTGTTGTCCTGCTCACCTGCTCACCTGTCTCACCTGTTCACCTGTCTCACCTGCTCACCTGTTCACCTGCTCACCTGCTCACCTGTTCACCTGTTGTCCTGCTCACCTGCTCACCTGTCTCACCTGTTCACCTGCTCACCTGTCTCACCTGCTCACCTGTTCACCTGTTGTCCTGCTCACCTGTTCACCTGCTCACCTGTTCACCTGCTCACCTGCTCACCTGCTCACCTGTTGTCCTGCTCACCTGTTCACCTGCTCACCTGCTCACCTGTCTCACCTGCTCACCTGTTCACCTGCTCACCTGTTGTCCTGCTCACCTGCTCACCTGCTCACCTGTTCACCTGCTCACCTGTTCACCTGTCGTGTCTCAGCCAGTGCAGAAGACTTCACCTTCACGTCTCTGGGGGAGAACATCTTCATCGAGGGCGTGAACGACGCTGAGGACTTTGAGAAGACCAGGGAGGCGTTCACGCTGCTGGGTGAGTTCATGTCCCTCAGGAGGAGGCGTGGTCATGGACGCACGCGTGACCACACCTGTGTGACCACACCTGTGTGACCACACCTGTGTGACACCACCTGTGTGACTCCACCTGTGAGATCACACCTGTGTAACACCACCTGTGTGACCACACCTGTGTGACCACACCTGTGAGATCACACCTGTGTGACCACACCTGTGTGATCACACCTGTGTGACACCACCTGTGTGACTCCACCTGTGAGATCACACCTGTGTAACACCACCTGTGTGACCACACCTGTGTGACACCACCTGTGTGACCACACCTGTGTGACCACACCTGTGAGATCACACCTGTGTGACCACACCTGTGTGATCACACCTGTGTGACACCACCTGTGTGACTCCACCTGTGAGATCACACCTGTGTAACACCACCTGTGTGACCACACCTGTGTAACACCACCTGTGTGACCACACCTGTGTGACCACACCTGTGAGATCACACCTGTGTGACCACACCTGTGTGACACCACCTGTGTGACTCCACCTGTGAGATCACACCTGTGTAACACCACCTGTGTGACCACACCTGTGTGACCACACCTGTGTGATGACACCACCTGTGAGACCACACCTGTGTAACACCACCTGTGTGACACCACCTGTGAGATCACACCTGTGTGACACCACCTGTGTGACACCACCTGTGTGACACCACCTGTGTGACACCACCTGTGTAACACCACCTGTTCTGGTCCTCAGGGATTAAGGACAGCAGTCAGAGCAGCATCTTCAAAGTGGTCGCCTCCATCCTTCACCTGGGGAACATTGAGATCTGCGCCGAGCGAGACGGAGAGTCCTGCCGCGTCTCAGTACGTCGCACGCCACAGACACACACGATATTACCGCCACGCTCTTCACATGACCGATGAATATTCCTGTTTAGATCAAGCCCCGCCCACAAACGCGTCAGTTCTCTGAGTGTCCACTAGGGGCACGTTTCATGACAGAGCAGTTTCTAATGTTCCAACCCCGAAACACGATCCAGTAGAAATCCCCGGTTCGATCCCCGTCCTCGCTCTAACAGCTGCCGTGTTGTGTTGCAGAGAGACGACCTCCACCTGAAGCACTTCTGCAGGCTGCTGGGGGTGGAGCTGCAGCAGATGGAGCACTGGCTCTGCCACAGGAAGTTGGCCACGGCGTCCGAGACCTACGTGAAGAACATGTCCAAGAAACAGGCGTCCAACGCCCGCGACGCGCTCGCCAAACACATCTACGCCCGCATGTTCGACTGGATCGTGGAGCACATCAACAAAGCCCTGCACACGGCCTCCAAACAGCACTCCTTCATCGGGGTCCTGGACATCTACGGGTACAGGGTCCCTCTGATCTGGGTCCTCTGGGTGATCTGGGTCCTCTGGGCGGTCTGGGTCCTCTGGGTGATCTGGGTCCTCTGGGCGGTCTGGGTCCTCTGGGCGGTCTGGGTCCTCTGGGTGATCTGGGTCCTCTGGGTGATCTGGGTCCTCTGGGCGGTCTGGGTCCTCTGGGCGGTCTGGGTCCTCTGGGTGATCTGGGTCCTCTGGGCGGTCTGGGTGATCTGGGTCCTCTGGGTGATCTGGGTCCTCTGGGCGGTCTGGGTCCTCTGGGCGGTCTGGGTCCTCTGGGTGATCTGGGTCCTCCGGGTGATCTGGGTCCTCTGGGTGATCTGGGTCCTCTGGGTGATCTGGGTCCTCTGGGTGATCTGGGTCCTCTGGGCGATCTGGGTCCTCTGGGCGGTCTGGGTCCTCTGGGCGGTCTGGATCCTCTGGGCGGTCTGGGTCCTCTGGGCGGTCTGGGTCCTCTGGGCGGTCTGGGTCCTCTGGGTGATCTGGATCCTCTGGGCGATCTGGGTCCTCTGGGCGGTCTGGGTCCTCTGGGCGGTCTGGATCCTCTGGGCGGTCTGGGTCCTCTGGGCGGTCTGGGTCCTCTGGGCGGTCTGGGTCCTCTGGGTGGTCTGTGTCCTCTGGGTGATCTGGGTCCTCTGGGTCCTCTGGGTGATCTGGGTCCTCTGGGCGGTCTGGGTCCTCTGGGCGGTCTGGGTCCCTCTGGTCTGGGTCCTCTGGGTGATCTGGGTCCTCTGGGCGGTCTGGGTCCTCTGGGCGGTCTGGGTCCTCTGGGCGGTCTGGGTCCTCTGGGCGGTCTGGGTCCCTCCGATCTGGGTCCTCTGGGTGATCTGGGTCCTCTGGGTGGTCTGGGTCCTCTGGGCGGTCTGGGTCCTCTGGGCGGTCTGGGTCCCTCTGGTCTGGGTCCTCTGGGTGATCTGGGTCCTCTGGGCGGTCTGGGTCCTCTGGGTGATCTGGGCGGTCTGGGTCCTCTGGGCGGTCTGGGCGGTCTGGGTCCTCTGGGTGATCTGGGTCCTCTGGGTGATCTGGGTCCTCTGGGTGATCTGGGTCCTCTGGGCGGTCTGGGCGGTCTGGGTCCTCTGGGCGGTCTGGGTCCTCTGGGCGGTCTGGGTCCTCTGGGCGGTCTGGATCCTCTGGGCGGTCTGGGTCCTCTGGGCGGTCTGGGTCCTCTGGGCGGTCTGGGTCCTCTGGGTGGTCTGTGTCCTCTGGGTGATCTGGGTCCTCTGGGTGATCTGGGTCCTCTGGGCGGTCTGGGTCCTCTGGGCGGTCTGGGTCCTCTGGGCGGTCTGGGTCCCTCTGGTCTGGGTCCTCTGGGTGATCTGGGTCCTCTGGGCGGTCTGGGTCCTCTGGGCGGTCTGGGTCCTCTGGGCGGTCTGGGTCCTCTGGGCGGTCTGGGTCCCTCCGATCTGGGTCCTCTGGGTGATCTGGGTCCTCTGGGTGGTCTGGGTCCTCTGGGCGGTCTGGGTCCTCTGGGCGGTCTGGGTCCCTCTGGTCTGGGTCCTCTGGGTGATCTGGGTCCTCTGGGCGGTCTGGGTCCTCTGGGTGATCTGGGCGGTCTGGGTCCTCTGGGCGGTCTGGGTCCTCTGGGTGATCTGGGTCCTCTGGGTGATCTGGGTCCTCTGGGTGATCTGGGTCCTCTGGGCGGTCTGGGTCCCTCTGGTCTGGGTCCTCTGGGTGATCTGGGTCCTCTGGGCGGTCTGGGTCCTCTGGGTGATCTGGGCGGTCTGGGTCCTCTGGGCGGTCTGGGCGGTCTGGGTCCTCTGGGCGGTCTGGGTCCTCTGGGCGGTCTGGGTCCTCTGGGCGGTCTGGGCGGTCTGGGTCCTCTGGGCGGTCTGGGTCCTCTGGGCGGTCTGGGTCCTCTGGGCGGTCTGGGTCCTCTGGGCGGACCAGTCAGAACCAACCTGACCCCTTTCTCTTGTCTCCGTCTGCAGCTTCGAGACGTTCGAGGTGAACAGCTTTGAGCAGTTCTGCATCAACTACGCCAACGAGAAGCTTCAGCAGCAGTTCAACTCGGTGAGACCCTGAACCTGGACCTGGACCTGGACCTGGACCTGAACCTGGACCTGGACCTGGACCTGGACCTGGACCTGGACCCTGAACCTGACCCTGACCCTGACCCTGGACCTGGACCTGACCCTGACCCTGACCCTGGACCTGGACCTGACCCTGAACCTGGACCTGGACCTGGACCTGGACCTGAACCTGGACCTGACCCTGAACCTAGACCTGGACCTGGACCTGGACCTGACCCTGACCCTGAACCTGAACCTGAGCCTGAACCTGGACCTGGACCTGACCCTGGACCTGAGCCTAGACCTGAACCTGACCCTGACCCTGAACCTGGACCTGGACCTGGACCTGGACCTGACCCTGACCCTGACCCTGACCCTGGACCTGGACCTGAACCTGAACCTGAACCTGAACCTGGACCTGAACCTAGACCTGAACCTGAGCCTGAACCTAAGCCTGAACCTGAACCTGAAC
>NC_139841.1:29906529-29911529 GCF_963691815.1 Echiichthys vipera
CTCTGAGTCTTTGTCTCTCTGAGTCTTTGTCTCTCTGTGTCTTTGTCTCTCTGAGTCTTTGTCTCTGAGTCTTTGTCTCTCTGAGTCTTTGTCTCTCTGAGTCTTTGTCTCTGAGTCTTTGTCTCTCTGAGTCTTTGTCTCTCTGAGTCTTTGTCTCTGAGTCTTTGTCTCTCTGAGTCTTTGTATCTCTGAGTCTTTGTCTCTCTGAGTCTTTGTCTCTGAGCAGATCAACATCCTGAAGGCCAGTCAGGTGACACCACACACACGTTACTGTTATTGTTGTTGTTGTTTATTGTTGTTGTTGTTGTTTATTCTCTCTCTGCCTTTTTGTGTCTTTGTCTCTTTGTGTCTCTCTGTGTCTCTGTGTCTTTGTGTCTCTGTGTCTTTGTCTCTCTGTGTCTCTGTGTCTTTGTCTCTGAGTCTTTGTCTCTCTGAGTCTTTGTCTCTCTGAGTGTTTGTCTCTCTGCCTTTTTGTGTCTTTGTCTCTTTGCCTCTCTGTGACTCTCTTTTTGTGTCTTTGTCTCTGTGTCATTGTCTCTGTGTCTTTGTCTCTTTGTCTCTTTGTGTCTTTGTCTCTTTGCCTCAGTCCCAGAGGCCGAGGTCTGATGAAGACTCTGAGTTTGTTTCTGATGTGATGAAGATGATGAAAGTGTTTGTGGGCCGTAGGTTCGATGCCAAGCGTGCGGTGCAGCAGCTGCGAGCCTGCGGCGTCCTGGAGACCATCCGCATCAGTGCAGCGGGGTACCCGTCCAGGTGAGTCCTCAGACCGCCATCAGGGGGGGGGGGGGGGGGTCATCATCATCAAGACTCACAGGTGTGTGTGTGTGTGTGTGTGTGTGTGTGTGTGTGTGTGTGTGTGTGTGTGTGTGTGTGTGTGTGTGTGTGTGTGTGTGTGTGTGTGTGTGTGTGTGTGTGTGTGTGTGTGTGTGTGTGTGTCTGCCTGTGTCTGCCTGTGTGTGTGTGTGTGTGTGTGTGTGTGTGTGTGTCTGCCTGTGTGTGTGTGTGTGTGTGTGTGTGTGTCTCTGTGTGTGTGTGTCCCTGTGTGTGTGTGTGTGTGTGTGTGTGTGTGTGTGTGTGTGTGTGTGTGTGTGTGTGTGTGTGTGTGTGTGTGTGTGTGTGTGTGTGTGTGTGTGTGTGTGTGTGTGTGTGTGTGTGTGTGTGTGTGTGTGTGTGTGTGTGTGTGTGTGTGTGTGTGTGTGTGTGTGTCCCTGTGTGTGTGTGTGTGTGTGTGTGTGTGTGTGTGTGTGTGTGTGTGTGTGTGTGTGTGTGTGTGTGTGTGTGTGTGTGTGTGTGTGTGTCCCTGTGTGTGTGTGTGTGCGTGTGTGTGTATGTGTGTGTGTGTGTGTCCCTGTGTGTGTGTGTGTGCGTGTGTGTGTATGTGTGTGTGTGTGTGTGTCCCTGTGTGTGTGTGTGTGTGTGTCAGGTGGACGTACCCAGACTTCTTCAGCAGGTACCGGGTTCTGCTGCAAAGGTCCGATCTGTCGTGTCCTGATAAGAAGCTCGTGTGTAAGAAGCTGCTGGAGACGCTGATCAAGGTCCGAACCCCCAACCACCTTTGCCCCTGAGGCCCGGGTCCACCTGGGTCGGCCCGGGTCCACCTGGGTCCGCCTGGGTCGGCCCGGGTCGGCCCGGGTCCTCCCCTGAGGCTCGGGTCCACCTGGGTCGGCCCGTGCAGAGGTCCTGACGCTGTGCTTGTGTCTCAGGAGCCGGACATGTTCCAGTTCGGGCGGACCAAGATCTTCTTCCGGGCGGGGCAGGTGGCGTACCTGGAGAAGCTGCGGGCCGACCGGTTCCGCTCCGCCTGCATCCTGATCCAGACCACGGTGCGGGGGTGGCTCCAGAGGGTCCGCTACGCCAAGGTCCGCAAGTCTGCCCTCACCCTGCAGAGATACGGGCGCGGCTTCCTGGCCCGCAGGTTTGATACCGCATCATATAAACATCATATTACAATAAGTTCATATAACGTTTGAGTCTCTGAGGTCGTTTTGAGTCTTTTTGAGGTCGTTTTGAGTCTTTTTGAGTCTTTGAGGTCGTTTTGAGACTTTTTGAGGTCGTTTTGAGTCTTTATGTGGTCTTTTTTGAGTCTTTTTGAGTCTTTTTGAGTCTTTGAGGTCGTTTTGAGTCTTTATGTGGTCTTTTTTGAGTCTTTTTGAGTCTTTTTGAGTCTTTGAGGTCGTTTTGAGTCTTTTTGAGGTCGTTTTGAATCTTTTGAAGTCGTTTTGAGTCTTGTTGAGGTCGTTTTGAGTCTTTTTTGAGTCTTTTTGAGTCTTTTTGAGTCTTTGAGGTCGTTTTGAGTCTTTTTGAGGTCGTTTTGAGTCTTTTTGAGGTCGTTTTGAATCTTTTGAAGTCGTTTTGAGTCTTGTTGAGGTCGTTTTGAGTCTTTTTGAGGTCGTTTTGAGTCTATTTGAGGTCGTTTTGAATCTTTTGAAGTCGTTTTGAGTCGTTTTGAGTCTTTTTGTGGTTGTTTTGAGTCTTTTTGAGTCTTTTTGAGGTCGTTTTGAGTCTTTTTAAGGTCGTTTTGAGTCTTTTTGTGGTTGTTTTGAGTCTTTTTGAGGTCGTTTTGAGTCTTTTTGAGGTCGTTTTGAGTCGTTTTGAGTCTTTTTGAGGCTGTTTTGAGTCGTTTTGAGGTCGTTTTGAGTCTTTTTGAGGTCGTTTTGAGTCTTTTTGCAGAGTTCATTAAAAGAGTGAATCTTCTTAAGTGCTTGAGTGTGACTTTAGTTAAAGCTACAGAAACTGTGTGTGTGTGTGTGTGTGTGTGTGTGTGTGTGTGTGTGTGTGTGTGTGTGTGTGTGTGTGTGTGTGTGTGTGTGTGTGTGTGTGTGTGTGTGTGTGTGTGTGTGTGTGTGTGTGTGTGTGTGTGTGTGTGTGTGTGTGTGTGTGTGTGTGGAGGTTTGCTGTATTAGTGGTTAAAAAGGACCGTTGAATGCCTTCACTGTGCCGTCCCGAGCTAATCAAATCTAAATTCCAGTCTCTTTAAACGGAGCCGAGCTTCACTGAGAGGAACAGAAGCAGCAGCGTCACGTTCAGACCTCCTGTCTCCCGTCTCCGTCGCTCCTCGCCGTTTCCTAACCACGCCGTTTCCTAACCACGCCTTTGTTTTGTGCAGATACGCCGACTTCCTGCGTCAGACTCGCGCCGCGCTCATCTGTCAGAAACAGTTCCGCATGGTGAGAGAGCGACGGGCGTATCTGAGGGTGAGACGGGCCGTGGTCACCATCCAGGCGTTCACCCGAGGGATGTTCACCCGCAGGATCTTCCAGGAGGTAGAGTGTCCCTGAACGCCTCCGCTGTGTCCCTGAACGCCTCCTCTGTGTCCCTGAACGCCTCCTCTGTGTCCCTGAACGCCTCCTCTGTCCTCTCCCTGTCCCTGAACACCTCCTCTGTGTCCCTGAACGCCTCCTCTGTGTCCCTGAACGCCTCCTCTGTGTCCCTGAACGCCTCCTCTGTCCTCTCCCTGTCCCTGAACGCCTCCTCTGTGTCCCTGAACGCCTCCTCTGTGTCCCTGAACGCCTCCTCTGTGTCCCTGAACGCCTCCTCTGTGTCCCTGAACGCCTCCTCTGTGTCCCTGAACGCCTCTCTGTCCTCTCCCTGTCCCTGAACACCTCCTCTGTCCTCTCCTGTGTCCCTGAACGCCTCCTCTGTGTCCCTGAACGCCTCCTCTGTGTCCCTGAACGCCTCCTCTGTGTCCCTGAACGCCTCCTCTGTGTCCCTGAACGCCTCCTCTGTGTCCCTGAACGCCTCCTCCCTGTCCCTGAACGCCTCCTCCCTGTCCCTGAACGCCTCCTCCCTGTCCCTTCACGCCTCCTCCCTGTCCCTGAACGCCTCCTCCCTGTCCCTGTCCCTGAACGCCTCCTCTGTGTCCCTGAACGCCTCCTCTGTGTCCCTGAACGCCTCCTCCCTGTCCCTGTCCCTGAACGCCTCCTCTGTGTCCCTGAACGCCTCCTCCCTGTCCCTGAACGCCTCCTCCCTGTCACTGAACGCCTCCTCCCTGTCCCTGAACGCCTCCTCCCTGTCCCTGAACGCCTCCTCCCTGTCCCTGAACGCCTCCTCCCTGTCCCTGAACGCCTCCTCCCTGTCCCTGAACGCCTCCTCCCTGTCCCTGTAAGCCTCCTCCCTGTCCCTGAACGCCTCCTCTGTGTCCCTGAATGCCTCCTCTGTGTCCATGAACGCCTCCTCCATGACCTGAACGCCTCCTCCCTGTCCCTGAACGCCTCCTCCCTGTCCCTGAACGCCTCCTCCCTGTCCCTGAACGCCTCCTCCCTGTCCCTGAACGCCTCCTCCCTGTCCCTGAACGCCTCCTCCCTGTCCCTGAACGCCTCCTTGTCCCTGAACGCCTCCTCTGTGTCCCTGAACGCCTCCTCCCTGTCCCTGAACGCCTCCTCCCTGTCCCTGAACGCCTCCTCCCTGTCCCTGAACGCCTCCTCTGTGTCCCTGAACGCCTCCTCTGTGTCCCTGAACGCCTCCTCTGTCCTCTCCCTGTCCCTGAACGCCTCCTCTGTCCTCTCCCTGTCCCTGAACGCCTCCTCTGTCCTCCCCTCTGTCCTGAACGCCTCCCTGTCCCTGAACGCCTCCTCCCTGTCCCTGAACGCCTCCTCTGTGTCCCTGAACGCCTCTTCTGTGTCCTCCTGCAGTTCCTGCTGCACCATAAGGCCATGATCATCCAGAAGTACGTGCGGCGCTGGCTGCAGAGGAGGAGGTTCAGACGAGCGCGGGACGCCGCCGTCACCATCCAGTGCGGCTTCAGACGCGTGACGGCGAAGCGACAACTGCAGCGTCTGAAGATCGAAGCTCGCTCCGCTCAACACCTGAAGAAGCTCAACACGGGCATGGAGAACAAGATCGTCCAGCTGCAGAGGAAGATGGACGACCAGGTGGGAACGCACCTGTGACAATAACCTTATTATCTTTAATAACTATAATAATAACTTTAACATCTATAATAATATCTTTAACATCTATAACACCTGTAACACCTGTAATAACAATAACCTGGCGTCCCT
>NC_139841.1:29916529-29919029 GCF_963691815.1 Echiichthys vipera
TCTAAGTGTCTCTAAGTGTCTCTAAGTGTCTCTGGTGTCTCTAACGTGTCTCTGGTGTCTCGTGTGTCTCTAACGTGTCTCTGGTGTCTCTGACGTGTCTCTGGTGTCTCTAACGTGTCTCTAACGTGTCTCTGGTGTCTCTAACGTGTCTCTGGTGTCTCTAACGTGTCTCTGGTGTCTCTTACGTGTCTCTGGTGTCTCTAACGTGTCTCTGGTGTCTCTAACGTGTCTCTAAGTGTCTCTAAGTGTCTCTAAGTGTCTCTGGTGTCTCTAACGTGTCTCTGGTGTCTCGTGTGTCTCTAACGTGTCTCTGGTGTCTCTGACGTGTCTCTGGTGTCTCTAACGTGTCTCTAACGTGTCTCTGGTGTCTCTAACGTGTCTCTGGTGTCTCTAACGTGTCTCTGGTGTCTCTTACGTGTCTCTGGTGTCTCTAACGTGTCTCTAACGTGTCTCTGGTGTCTCTAACGTGTCTCTAACGTGTCTCTGGTGTCTCTAACGTGTCTCTGGTGTCTCTAACGTGTCTCTAACGTGTCTCTAACGTGTCTCTAACGTGTCTCTAACGTGTCTCTAACGTGTCTCTGGTGTCTCTAACGTGTCTCTAACGTGTCTCTAACGTGTCTCTGGTGTCTCTAACGTGTCTCTGACGTGTCTCTGCAGAGGCAGGAGCTGGAGACGGAGAACAAGAAGTTGAAGAACGACCTGAACGAGCTGAGGAAGTCGGTCGCTGAGCGAGCGTCTCAGAACAACTCGTCCAACGAGCTGCAGGAGAGCTACAACCTGCTGCTCAGCCAGATGAGGTCGGCCGGCGAGGAGCTGGACGCTCGCCGGGAGGAGGTGCTTATCCTGAGGACGCAGATCCTCAGCGCCACTCAGCTCCGGGAGAAGGAGGATCACATGGTACGTCTGCACGCTGTCATCGCTCTGAACGCGCCTGATGATTGGATTTAAAACACAAGACTTTAGACTTTAGACTCTGGACTTTAGACTTTAGACTTTAGACTCTGGACTTTAGACTTTAGACTTTAGACTCTGGACTTTAGACTTTAGACTCTGCACAACCGTAAACGACAGTATCGTCTGCGTACAGGGGGAGTATTTATACACGAGCAGCCCCAGGAGTGAACCCTGGGGTGCACCAGCTCACGTGAGCACAGATCAGTGTCGTCGACAGACCGGACTAAAGAGTGACAGGAGTCCTGGTTCCATGTGTTTCCACTGCAACAGGAGAAACATCATTTCCTGCCTGTTGTCATGGAAACACGCGACCGTGTAGAGACAGAATTTACCTGACTTCAGACCGCACTGACGTCCAGACGAGGAGGGCGAGCGTTTACTAACGAGTGTTTGTGCCGTAACGTTGTTGTTTCCTGTGTTTGTGTGGTAACGTTGTTGTTTCCTGTGTTTGTGTGGTAACGTTGTTGTTTCCTGTGTTTGTGTGGTCACGTTGTTGTTTCCTGTGTTTGTGTCGTAACGTTGTTGTTTCCTGTGTTTGTGTCCTAACGTTGTTGTTTCCTGTGTTTGTGTCCTAACGTTGTTGTTTCCTGTGTTTGTGTGGTAACGTTGTTGTTTCCTGTGTTTGTGTGGTAACGTTGTTGTTTCCTGTGTTTGTGTGGTAACGTTGTTGTTTCCTGTGTTTGTGTGGTAACGTTGTTGTTTCCTGTGTTTGCGTGGTAACGTTGTTGTTTCCTGTGTTTGTGTGGTAATGTTGTTGTTTCCTGTGTTTGCGTGGTAACGTTGTTGTTTCCTGTGTTTGTGTCGTAACGTTGTTGTTTCCTGTGTTTGTGTGGTAACGTTGTTGTTTCCTGTGTTTGTGTGGTAACGTTGTTTCCTGTGTGTGTGGTAACGTTGTTGTTTCCTGTGTTTGTGCTGTAACGTTGTTGTTTCCTGTGTTTGTGTGGTAACGTTGTTGTTTACTGTGTTTGTGTGGTAACGTTGTTGTTTCCTGTGTTTGTGTGGTAACGTTGTTGTTTCCTGTGTTTGTGTCGTAACGTTGTTGTTTCCTGTGTTTGTGTGGTAACGTTGTTGTTTCCTGTGTTTGTGTGGTAACGTCGTTGTTTCCTGTGTTTGTGTGGTAACGTTGTTGTTTCCTGTGTTTGTGTGGTAACGTTGTTGTTTCCTGTGTTTGTGTGCTAACGTTGTTGTTTCCTGTGTTTGTGTGGTAACGTTGTTGTTTCCTATGTTTGTGTGGTAACGTTGTTGTTTCCTGTGTTTGTGTCCTAACGTTGTTGTTTCCTGTGTTTGTGTCGTAACGTTGTTGTTTCCTGTGTTTGTGTGGTAACGTTGTTGTTTCCTGTGTTTGTGTGGTAACGTTGTTGTTTCCTGTGTTTGTGTGGTAACGTTGTTGTTTCCTGTGTTTGTGTGGTAACGTTGTTGTTTCCTGTGTTTGTGTCCTAACGTTGTTGTTTCCTGTGTTTGTGTGGTAACGTTGTTGTTTCCTGTGTTTGTGTGGTAACGTTGTTGTTTCCTGTGTTTGTGTGGTAACGTTGTTGTTTCCTGTGTT
>NC_139841.1:29926529-29936529 GCF_963691815.1 Echiichthys vipera
GGTGGCGGGCGGGTCCCTGGTGGCGGGCGGGTCCCTGGTGGCGGGCGGGTCCCTCGTGGCGGGCGGGTCCCTCGGTGGCGGGCGGGTCCCTGGGTGGCGGGCGGGCCCCTCGGTGGCGGGCGGGTCCCCCGGTGGCGGGCGGGTCCATGGTGGCGGGCGGGTCCCTGGTGGCGGGCGGGTCCCTGGTGGCGGCGGGTCCCTCGGTGGCGGGCGGGTCCTCGGTGGCGGGCGGGTCCCTGGTGGCGGCGGGTCCCTCGGTGGCGGGCGGGTCCTCGGTGGCGGGCGGGTCCCTCGGTGGCGGCGGGTCCCTCGGTGGCGGGCGGGTCCTCGGTGGCGGGCGGGTCCCTCGGTGGCGGGCGGGTCTTCGGTCCTCCTGTTGACCTCCCGTCTCCTTGTGTGCTGCAGAACCGGCCTCAGCAGAGGAACGACCCTCCGCAGCTGCTGGCGGACACCAAGCACACGTTCCCCGTGCTCTTCCCGTACACGCCGTCCGCCCTCAGCCTGGAGACGCTGCACATCCCCGCCTCGCTGGGCCTGGACTTCCTCATCAGAGTCTGAGGCCGAGGCGCTTTTAATCCTTCTCTACTTTCTCACTTTCTCTGTTCTCTTCAGAATCACGGGACACGAGTCATGAGTCATTTATCCGTTTACGGTCAAACTTTATATCAAGTTCGTTGTTTTTAGCGTTTGTTCAAACGAGGGAAAACCACCTTTTACTCTGCAGTTAGTGTCCTCACTGAGCAGAGGGGGCTGCTGGGAGCCCCTTCACTCTGCAGTTAGTGTCCTCACTGAGCAGAGGGGGCTGCTGGGAGCCCCTTCACTCTGCAGTTAGTGTCCTCACTGAGCAGAGGGGGCTGCTGGGAGCCCCTTCACTCTGCAGTTAGTGTCCTCACTGAGCAGAGGGTGCTGCTGGGAGCCCCTTCACTCTGCAGTTAGTGTCCTCACTGAGCAGAGGGTGCTGCTGGGAGCCCCTTCACTCTGCAGTTAGTGTCCTCACTGAGCAGAGGGGGCTGCTGGGAGCCCCTTCACTCTGCAGTTAGTGTCCTCACTGAGCAGAGGGGGCTGCTGGGAGCCCCTTCACTCTGCAGTTAGTGTCCTCACTGAGCAGAGGGGGCTGCTGGGAGCCCCTTCACTCTGCAGTTAGTGTCCTCACTGAGCAGAGGGGGCTGCTGGGAGCCCCTTCACTCTGCAGTTAGTGTCCTCACTGAGCAGAGGGTGCTGCTGGGAGCCCCTTCCCCGTCCCAAAGCACTCCCAGGAGCCACTTTCTCACTACATTTAGAGACTTTTCACAGCTTCTTAGAACTGGATTTAGAAACAGAGCCTAGAGCAGTTTAGCTCCTTATTCAGAGCATCAGGGAAAAGGGAGACATCTGTGCTGGGCCTCATTCAGTCCCATGCATGTGGCTCAGAGTCCAGTTCACTAAACAGTCTCTGGGTCCGTCTCTGTCCTCTCACGCAGCAGCACTGTTGTTGTTATGTGACGCCGCGGGGTCAGAGGTCAGAGGTGGGGCCATGACGCCGCGGGGTCAGAGGTCGGAGGTGGGGCCATGACGCCGCGGGGTCAGAGGTCAGAGGTGGGACCATGACGCCGCGGGGTCAGAGGTCGGAGGTGGGGCCGTGACGCCGCGGGGTCAGAGGTCGGAGGTGGGGCCATGACGCCGTCCTTTAACAAAGTCTGAGCTTCACCGTCCAGAGCACGACGCCATGGGGGGCGTTTACCATCCTCACCCTCTGGGACCTGGTTTCTAAAGATCCAGTTCACTAAACTTTGATTAGACCTGAAACACTAACGTTCAACATGTCGTTCATCAAAGACCCTAAAATCAAGCGTAACCAGATCAAACCTGATATTTGTGTCAGATGTTTAAACACCCGCTCGTTCTTCTCTCGTTCTTCTCTCGTTCTTCTCTCGTTCTTCTCTCGTGTGATTTTCTTTGTTTCTTTATTTCCTGAAACTCTAAAAACAGGAAGTGAATCTGACGAGACGCAGAACTGGAAGTGTTGAATAACCGTTGGCACTTGTAGAGAACACTAATTATTAATAATTATTATTATTAACTCATGAATCATCGAGACAAACACACAAAATCATCTTTTTATGAAGTGAAACTAAAATCCAACTTCACTGCAAAGTGTTTTTTATCTTTTGTGAGAAACGTAAAAAAAAAAACACGAGACAAATAAATAATCTATATTTTCATAAACCAGCTCAGGAGCAGTTTTGTAACATAGTGACTTCCTGTGTTTCCAAGAACATGTTTGTGAAGAATGTCCTGAATCCTCTTTGTCGTCACATGATCAATAAAAGTCAAGGATTTGTTTCTCATTTCGTCTGTTTGAGTCTTTTATAGTTTAAGATTTATTATTATTAATTAATTATGAGCCTCCAACAAAAACGTTTCAGTCATGTTTTTAGTCACGGATTGGGCTCATGCAGCTGATTGGGCTCATGCGGCTGATTGGGCTCATGTGGCTGATTGGGCTCATGTGGCTGATTGGGCTCATGTGGCTGATTGGGCTCATGTGGCTGATTGGGCCCATGCAGCTGATTGGGCTCATGTGGCTGATTGGGCTCATGTGGCTGATTGGGCTCATGTGGCTGATTGGGCCCATGTGGCTGCCGTAAAAAAATTTAAAAAATGCCTTCATGAATGAAATCATCTCATCTTCAGCCTCTGATCCTGGATCAGGTCTCAGGGGCAGCAGCTCCAGCCTCTGATCCTGGATCAGGTCTCAGGGGCAGCAGCTCCAGCCTCTGATGCTGGATCAGGTCTCAGGGGCAGCAGCTCCAGCCTCTGATCCTGGATCAGGTCTCGGGGGCAGCAGCTCCAGCCTCTGATCCTGGATCAGGTCTCAGGGGCAGCAGCTCCAGCCTCTGGTCCTGGATCAGGTCTCAGGGGCAGCAGCTCCAGCCTCTGGTCCTGGATCAGGTCTCAGGGGCAGCAGCTCCAGCCTCTGGTCCTGGATCAGGTCTCAGGGGCAGCAGCTCCAGCCTCTGATCCTGGATCAGGTCTCAGGGGCAGCAGCTCCAGCCTCTGATCCTGGATCAGGTCTCAGGGGCAGCAGCTCCAGCCTCTGATCCTGGATGAGGTCTCGGGGGCAGCAGCTCCAGCCTCTGATCCTGGATCAGGTCTCAGGGGCAGCAGCTCCAGCCTCTGATCCTGGATCAGGTCTCAGGGGCAGCAGCTCCAGCCTCTGATCCTGGATCAGGTCTCAGGGGCAGCAGCTCCAGCCTCTGATCCTGGATGAGGTCTCGGGGGCAGCAGCTCCAGCCTCTGATCCTGGATCAGGTCTCAGGGGCAGCAGCTCCAGCCTCTGATCCTGGATCAGGTCTCGGGGGCAGCAGCTCCAGCCTCTGGTCCTGTCCCTCTGAGCCGATCATCCAGGCGGCTCAGCTGCTGCAGGTCAAGAAGAAGACCACGCAGGACGCCGACGCCATCTGCTCGCTGTGCAGCGCCCTGACCACGCAGCAGGTCCGACCGCACGCACGACAGCTGACTACGCACGTCATGTGACCACACACATATTGTGACCACGCACAAGTCAGCTGACCACACATGCACACGTCACCTCACGGCGTGATGTGTGACGTGTGACGGCGTCCCTGTGCTCTGTGTTGCAGATCGTGAAGATCCTGAACCTTTACACGCCGCTGAACGAGTTTGAAGAGAGAGTGACGGTGTCCTTCATCAGGAACATCCAGGTGAGCCTCGCACACCTGCGCCCTGGCGTCATGCTAACGCTCCCGTGGTCGTGTTGGGGATCAAACCTGTGTCCCTCTGTGGCGGGCGGGTCCCTGGGTGGCGGGCGGGTCCCTGGTGGCGGGCAGGTCCCCGGGTGGCGGGCGGGTCCCTGGGTGGCGGGCGGCTCCCTCTGTGGCGGGCGGGTCCCCGGGTGGCGGGCGGGTCCCTGGGTGGCGGGCGGGTCCCTGGTGGCGGGCAGGTCCCCGGGTGGCGGGCGGGTCCCTGGGTGGCGGGCGGCTCCCTCTGTGGCGGGCGGGTCCCCGGGTGGCGGGCGGGTCCCTGGGTGGCGGGCGGCTCCCTCTGTGGCGGGCGGGTCCCCGGGTGGCGGGCGGGTCCCTCGGTGGCGGGCGGGTCCGCCCCTTCCCCGTCCCAAAGCACTCCCAGGAGCCACTTTCTCACTACATTCAGAGACTTTTCACAGCTTCTTAGAACTGGATTTAGAAACTGAGCCTAGAGCAGTTTAGCTCCTTATTCAGAGCATCAGGGAAAAGGGAGACATCTGTGCTGGGCCTCATTCAGTCCCATGCATGTGGCTCAGAGTCCAGTTCACTAAACAGTCTTTGGGTCCGTCTCTGTCCTCTCACGCAGCAGCACTGTTGTTGTTATGTGACGCCGCGGGGTCAGAGGTCGGAGGTGGGGCCATGACACCGCGGGGTCAGAGGTCGGAGGTGGGGCCATGACGCCGCGGGGTCAGAGGTCGGAGGTGGGGCCATGACGCCGTCCTTTAACAAAGTCTGAGCTTTCACCGTCCAGAGCACGACGCCATGGGGGGCGTTTACCATCCTCACCCTCTGGGACCTGGTTTCTAAAGATCCAGTTCACTAAACTTTGATTAGACCTGAAACACTAACGTTCAACATGTCGTTCATCAAAGACCCTGAAATCAAGCGTAACCAGATCAAACCTGATATTTGTGTCAGATGTTTAAACACCCGCTCGTTCTTCTCTCGTTCTTCTCTCGTTCTTCTCTCGTTCTTCTCTCGTGTGATTTTCTTTGTTTCTTTATTTCCTGAAACTCTAAAAACAGGAAGTGAATCTGACGAGACGCAGAACTGGAAGTGTTGAATAACCGTTGGCACTTGTAGAGAACACTAATTATTAATAATTATTATTATTAACTCATGAATCATCGAGACAAACACACAAAATCATCTTTTTACGAAGTGAAACTAAAATCCAACTTCACTGCAAAGTGTTTTTTATCTTTTGTGAGAAACGTAAAAAAAAAAACACGAGACAAATAAATAATCTATATTTTCATAAACCAGCTCAGGAGCAGTTTTGTAACATAGTGACTTCCTGTGTTTCCAAGAACATGTTTGTGAAGAATGTCCTGAATCCTCTTTGTCGTCACATGATCAATAAAAGTCAAGGATTTGTTTCTCATTTCGTCTGTTTGAGTCTTTTATAGTTTAAGATTGCTGATTGGGCTCATGTGGCTCATTGGGCCCATGTGGCTGATTGGGCTCATGTGGCTGATTGGGCCCATGTGGCTGATTGGGTCCATGTGGCTGATTGGGCCCATGTGGCTGATTGGGCTCATGTGGCTGATTGGGCCCATGTGGCTGATTGGGTCCATGTGGCTGATTGGGTTCATGTGGCTGATTGGGCCCATGTGGCTGCCGTAAATTTTTAAAAATGCCTTCATGAATGAAATCATCTCAGCTCCAGCCTCTGATCCTGGATCAGGTCTCAGGGGCAGCAGGGGGTGGCTGAACTTCTCCCCCTCTCTCTAAGGGAGACTCCAGACCCCCTCCTGAGGAAACACAGTTCACACGCTTGGACCTGGACCTGGTTCTGTGGGTCCTGACCTGGACCTGGTTCTTTGGGTCCTGACCTGGACCTGGTTCTGTGGGTCCTGACCTGGACCTGGTTCTTTGGGTCCTGACCTGGACCTGGTTCTCTGGGTCCTGACCTGGACCTGGTTCTGTGGGTCCTGACCTGGACCTGGTTCTGTGGGTCCTGACCTGGACCTGGTTCTGTGGGTCCTGACCTGGACCTGGTTCTTTGGGTCCTGACCTGGACCTGGTTCTGTGGGTCCTGACCTGGACCTGGTTCTGTGGGTCCTGACCTGGACCTGGTTCTCTGGGTCCTGACCTGGACCTGGTTCTGTGGGTCCTGACCTGGACCTGGTTCTTTGGGTCCTGACCTGGACCTGGTTCTTTGGGTCCTGACCTGGACCTGGTTCTGTGGGTCCTGACCTGGACCTGGTTCTTTGGGTCCTGACCTGGACCTGGTTCTGTGGGTCCTGACCTGGACCTGGTTCTTTGGGTCCTGACCTGGACCTGGTTCTGTGGGTCCTGACCTGGACCTGGTTCTGTGGGTCCTGACCTGGACCTGGTTCTTTGGGTCCTGACCTGGACCTGGGTCTGTGGGTCCTGACCTGGACCTGGTTCTGTGGGTCCTGAGCGGAGGAACCAGGACCCACAGATTTTAAACTTTAATATTTTCGTGTGAACAGAAACAGCAGAAAGTTCCCACAGCAGCTCAGAGTCAGTTAATGCAGCTGTTTGTGGTTCACACACACACACACACACACACACACACACACACACACACACACACACACACACACACATATACATTGTGTGTGTGTGTGTGTGTTTTTAATATAAATCTATATAAATATATATTTATTTAACATGTTTCCAGAACTGGTCCCTCTCGTGAAGTCTCTGTTTGAACATTTGACAGCATCACCTGTGTGTGTGTGTGTGTGTGTGTGTGTGTGTGTGTGTGTGTGTGTGTGTGTGTGTGTGTGTGTGTGTGTGTGTGTGTGTGTGTGTGTGTGTGTGTGTGTGTGTGTGTGTGTGTGTGTGTGTGTGTGTGTGTGTGTCTGTGTGTGTGTGTGTGTCTGTCTGCAGACTCTGCAGACACACAGACAGTTTCCTGTTGTTGCAGCTTCACTCAATTGTATTCCTGTGAGATTTTTTTTCTGTGGTTTTAAAACACACACACACACACACACACACACACACACACACAGACACACACACACACAGAGACACACACACACACACACACACACACACACACACACAGAGACACACACACACACACACACACACACACACACACACACACACAGAGACACACACACACACACACACACACACAGAGACACACACACACACATCTCGACCTGGGCTCAGGAGCTGCAGCAGAATCAAAACATGTTTATTTTTCTGTTTGTGCAAAAACAATAATTATATTTATTTAAAATAATTAAACAGTGAGTTTGACACAAACTGATGAATATTAATAAAGTTTCTTTGTTATTAAACGGATTCATAACAGATTTCAGTGTAAAAGATTAAATATAAAAACTTTAAACGTTAAAATAAAGCCTGAACCTTTAAAAGTGTTGATGTTGATTCTTTATGAAGTTTGTTTTCAGGGAAACGTGTGAAAACGAGACGCCACGACACAAACCACACGGAGATCTGAGGCGTGTGGCGAGGAGGGCGAGGGCGAGGGCGAGGGCGGCGGCGTGCTGCTGCTGCTGCTGCTGAGCCTCTGCAGCAGCTCTGACTCATTAGACTTTTCTGCTTTCAGTCGACGTCTTCCATGATTTTCTCCACGACAACGCGCCGTGTTTACCGCCTCTGCCCCCCCCCCCCCCCCCCCCCCCCGGGCCTCTGCACGCCGCTGCACGCTGGAGCTCCTGTGACAGAAGCACAGATGAAGCTTCAGTCTCTTTATTTTCATGAGTTTCTCATTTTAATAAATTTACATCAGGGAGAAAAAAAACGTTCATCTCAAAGAACAGAAGAGTTTTCATCCTCTGCCACAAACACGAGACTTTTATTTTGAAGGAACAACAACAACAACAACAACAACACAACAACAACAACAAAGCGTCATCAGCGTAGTTAGTGAAGCCAGAGTTTATTAAAGAGTGTTTTAAAGACTTACCTACTGGCCCCTGCACCAGCTCCTCTCATAGTAAAGTCCATCACAGTGGAAGGAGCCCATTGGTGCTTTGTTGTGTGTGTAGGGACTCTTCTCGTGTGTGTGTGTGTGTGTGTGTGTGTGTGTGAGCGCGTGTGTGTGTGTGTGTGTAGGGACTCTTCTCCTGCTGCTGCAGAGGTTTGCTGTTATTTTCAGCAGCATTAGTGGTTAAAAAAGACCTTTGAATGCCTTCACCGTGCTGCCCCGAGCTAACCACTGTTAGCCACCATGGCTGTTAGCATCTCTCCTGATTTCTACCTTAATAAAAACGGTCTCCATGGTTACGGAGGATTAAAGTGCAGACAAAGACCCTGGAGGAGGAGTTTGACTGTTAAAAAGTATTTCTCTGGTGGTGCCTGCTGCAGTGGTCCTGGGTCTCTGCTGATGGTGGTGGTGCCTGCTGCAGTGGTCCTGTGTCTCTGCTGATGGTGGTGGTGCCTGCTGCAGTGGTCCTGGGTCTCTGCTGATGGTGGTGGTGCCTGCTGCAGTGGTCCTGTGTGTAGGTCTCTGCTGATGGTGGTGGTGCCTGCTGCAGTGGTCCTGTGTGTAGGTCTCTGCTGATGGTGGTGGTGCCTGCTGCAGTGGTCCTGTGTGCAGGTCTCTGCTGATGGTGGTGGTGCCTGCTGCAGTGGTCCTGTGTGCAGGTCTCTGCTGATGGTGGTGGTGCCTGCTGCAGTGGTCCTGTGTGCAGGTCTCTGCTGATGGTGGTGGTGCCTGCTGCAGTGGTCCTGTGTGCAGGTCTCTGCTGATGGTGGTGGTGCCTGCTGCTGTTATCGGCGAGCTGTACCCGGGTCACCTCAGGCTGTACCCGGGTCACCTCGGGCTGTACCCGGGTCACCTCAGGCTGTACCCGGGGCACCTCGGGCTGTACCCGGGTCACCTCGGGCTGTACCCGGGTCACCTCGGGCTGTACCCGGGTCACCTCGGGCTGTACCCGGGTCAGGTTGTACCCGGGTCACCTCGGGCTGTACCCGGGTCACCTCGGGCTGTACCCGGGTCAGGTTGTACCCGGGTCACCTCGGGCTGTACCCGGGTCACCTCGGGCTGTACCCGGGTCACCTCGGGCTGTACCTGGGTCACCTCGGGCTGTACCCGGGTCACCTCGGGCTGTACCCGGGGCACCTCAGGCTGTACCCGGGTCACCTCGGGCTGTACCCGGGTCACCTCGGGCTGTACCCGGGTCACCTCAGGCTGTACCCGGGGCACCTCAGGCTGTACCCGGGTCACCTCGGGCTGTACCCGGGTCACCTCAGGCTGTACCCGGGTCAGGTTGTACCCGGGTCACCTCGGGCTGTACCCGGGTCACCTCAGGCTGTACCCGGGTCACCTCGGGCTGTACCCGGGTCACCTCAGGCTGTACCCGGGGCACCTCAGGCTGTACCCAGGTCACCTCAGGCTGTACCCGGGGCACCTCAGGCTGTACCCAGGTCACCTCAGGCTGTACCCGGGTCACCTCAGGCTGTACCCGGGTCACCTCTGGCTGTACCCGGGGCACCTCGGGCTGTACCCGGGTCACCTCGGGCTGTACCCGGGTCACCTCAGGCTGTTGTAGTAAAGTGAAACCGTCCTCATTTGAAAACAAAGCGATGCGTCGAGGAGACAGGAAGTGGTTTGTGTCGAGGAGACAGGAAGTGGTTTGGTGTTTCCTGTTAGAGTCTGAAGCTTCGACAGGTTTTCTCCTCAAACACACGTTTTAAAAGTGTCCCATCACTTATTATATTAATATGTTATTATTGTATTCATTCATTCATTCATCTTCAACTGCTTATCCCGGGGTCGGGGTCGCGGGGGGGCTGGAGCCGATCCCAGCTGACATCGGGCGTGAGGCGGGGTCCACCCTGGACAGGACGCCAGTCTATCACAGGACACATAGAGACGAACAGAGACAGACAACCATTCACACCTACGGGCGATTTAGAGTCATCAATGAACCCAACACCTGCACGTCTTTGGACTGTGGGAGGAAACCGGAGAACCCGGAGAAAACCCACGCAGACACGGGGACAACATGCAAACTCCACACAGAAAGGCCGAGGCCGGGATGCGAACCTGTGACCTTCTTGCTGTGAGGCGACAGTGCTAACCACTACACCACCGTGTATGTTATTATTGTATATTATAGTATAATAGTAACATAATAATATAATATTATATTATTATGTTACTTACTTTACTTCCTGTTTATGCTTCAAAAATCAGAAAAGTGGAGTTCAGGGTCATGCTAACTTCAGGGTCACGCTAACTTCAGGGAGATGCTAACTTCAGGGGGATGCTAACTTCAGGGTCACGCTAACTTCAGGGTCAC
>NC_139841.1:29941529-29977739 GCF_963691815.1 Echiichthys vipera
TAACCTCCAATAACATAATACTTACTTTAACCAGCTAACTTTATCCATCTAACTTTAACCATCTAACTTTATCCAGCTAACTTTAACCATCTAACTTTATCCATCTAACTTTATCCAGCTAACTTTAACCAGCTAGCTTTATCCATCTAACTTTATCCATCTAACTTTATCCAGCTAACTTTATCCATCTAACTTTATCCATCTAACTTTAACCATCTAACTTTAACCATCTAACTTTAACCAGCTAACTTTAACCATCTAACTTTATCCATCTAACTTTATCCATCTAACTTTATCCATCTAACTTTATCCAGCTAACTTTATCCATCTAACTTTATCCATCTAACTTTATCCAGCTAACTCTATCCATCTAACTTTAACCATCTAACTTTAACCAGCTAACTTTATCCATCTAACTTTATCCATCTAACTTTATCCAGCTAACTCTATCCATCTAACTTTAACCAGCTAACTTTATCCATCTAACTTTATCCATCTAACTTTATCCAGCTAACTCTATCCATCTAACTTTAACCATCTAACTTTATCCATCTAACTTTATCCATCTAACTTTATCCATCTAACTTTAACCATCTAACTTTAACCAGCTAACTTTATCCATCTAACTTTATCCATCTAACTTTATCCAGCTAACTCTATCCATCTAACTTTAACCATCTAACTTTATCCATCTAACTTTAACCATCTAACTTTATCCATCTAACTTTATCCATCTAACTTTATCCATCTAACTTTATCCAGCTAACTCTATCCATCTAACTTTAACCATCTAACTTTATCCATCTAACTTTAACCATCTAACTTTATCCATCTAACTTTATCCATCTAACTTTATCCATCTAACTTTAACCATCTAACTTTATCCATCTAACTTTAACCATCTAACTTTATCCATCTAACTTTATCCAGCTAACTTTAACAAGCTAGCTTTAACCAGCTAACTTAAACCATCTTGTGAGACTTTCACAGATCAGTGGTCCTCATCAGGACCCGACCCTTGCACAGAAGCACCAGCAGGGTTCCTGGTCTCATCTGCACCTGAAGGAGCTGAGGTGTCCTGCGTGAGCTCCTGTCCAGAGGAAGTGCTCGAGGAATCAGGATTCTTAACATTTTGACGTGTGTTCTGTGCTGTTTTGTTGCGTCTCTGCAGTGAAACCAGAACGTCCTCAGGTGAAGAACGTAACTTTCAACCCGGACTTCAACCAGATGGAGATTCAGGTTCAGACGCCGTACCACAACGAGTACCTGACCCTGGACAACCAGCTGTTCCAGCTGCTCGTCCGCAGCGCCGGCAGCACGATGGTAACACGCTTGGATCTGTGCTGCTTCAGTTGTCTCTGCCTCTCTGACGGTTTAATGCCTGAATGACTCTTGTTGTCTTTTCCTGTTTGACCTCAGACTCAAAACATCTCGTCCGACACTCTGAGGATCGACATGGAGCACCTGCAGGGACGCACCGAGTACCGCGTCAAAGTGCGGGCGATACCGGTGAACGGGCTGCAGGGAACCTGGAGCGAGTGGAGCGACACGTTCACTTTCTTTACTCCGGCTGGTGAGAACAGGTCCGTCTCTCTGGACAGACACAGGACAAAGACTTTGTTTAACTCGGTTCTTTTTCATCTCAACAGAAGAAAAAGTCCAGAAACCGACGGAGGAACGACGGGCGACGCACAAACTCGTCCTGTGTCTCGTCATTTTGGTCGTGGTGCCTTCGAGTGTCGTCTTCTTCTGGAAACACAAGTATGTCGTCTCCGCTTCCTTTCAGGACCTCGTGCATCCCGACACGTGTCAGGTGTTAAGTCTTCTCTCTCTCCTTCCCAGGATACTGACTTTGATGTGGCCGAGCATCCCTCACCCCAAACACGCGCTGCTGCAGGTCTGCAAACCCCACAGGGTGAGTTTGACTCTGAGACTCCAGAGACCGCGTCCTGTAGCTTTGGGGGGTCATCTCTGGGTTCCCTGGTACCCAAGGTCCTCGATCAGGGATCTGATTTAATTCAGCATTTTGTCAGAGTTAGGGGGCAGTGTTAGGGTTAGGGTCAGTGTTAGGGTTAGGGTTGGGGGGCAGTGTTAGGGTCAGTGTTAGGGTCAGGGTTAGGGGGCAGTGTTAGGGGCAGTGTTAGGGTCAGGGTTAGGGTTAGGGTTGGGGGGCAGTGTTAGGGTCAGGGTTAGGGGGCAGTGTTAGGGTCAGGGTTAGGGGGGTGGGTCCAGAGAACATAGGACCTGGGAAACATGGGACCTGGGAACATAAGACCTGGGGAACATAGGACCTGGGAACATAGGACCTGGGGAACATGGGACCTGGGGAACATAGGACCTGGGGAACATAGGACCTGGGGAACATAGGACCTGGGAACATAGGACCTGGGGAACATAGTACCTGGGGAACATAGGACCCTGGGAACATAGGACCTGGGAACATAGGACCTGGGGAACATAGGACCTGGGGAACATAGGACCTGGGGAACATAGGACCCGGGGAACATAGGACCTGGGGAACATAGGACCTGGGGAACATGGGACCTGGGGAACATAGGACCTGGGGAACACAGGACCTGGGGAACATAGGACCTGGGGAACATAGGACCTGGGGAACATAGGACCCGGGGAACATAGGACCTGGGGAACATAGGACCTGGGGAACATAGGACCTGGGGAACATAGGACCTGGGGAACATAGGACCCGGGGAACATAGGACCTGGGGAACATAGGACCCTGGGAACATAGGACCTGGTACATAGGACCTGGGGAACATAGGACCCTGGGAACATAGGACCTGGGAACATAGGACCTGGGAACATGGGACCTGGGAACATAGGACCTGGGGAACATAGGACCTGGGGAACAAAGGACCCTGGGGAACATGGGACCGGGGGACATAGGACCTGGAACATAGGACCTGGGAACATAGGACCTGGGGAACACGGGACCCTGGGAACATAGGACCTGGGAACACAGGACCTGGGGAACATGGGACCTGGGAACATGGGACCTGGGGAACATAGGACCTGGGGAACATAGGACCTGGGAACACAGGACCTGGGGAACATAGGACCTGGGGAACACAGGACCTGGGGAACATAGGACCTGGGGAACATAGGTATGCTCCCGTTGTTGATCCTCTGGTGTGGTTTTCAGGGCCTCCTTTTGAACCTCAAACCTGAGGTGTTCAGTGCTCTGAAGGTGGAGCAAACAGAGGAGCAGCCGTGTGAGGAGACGGAGCCTTCGGCCGCTGACGGTGCCCAGTCGAGTCCTCCCTGCTCCACCCAGAGCTCCGACTGCTGCAGGAGCACCACCAGCGTCAGCACCGAGGAGCTGGAGCTGTCCGCCCTGCTCAGCTCCTCCGACGGGGAGGACGGCCTCCAGAGCACCTCCAGTCCTTCCCCGGTCCAAGGAGCTCCCACGCCTGAGCGCAGCGGGGGAGGGAACGAGGCGGAGGATTACGTCACCATGTCCAGTTTCTATCAGATCAATTAGATCAGGAGGAGGAGGAGGAGGAGGAGGAGGAGGAGGAGGAGGAGGAGGAGGAGGAGGAGGAAGAGGAGGTGGAGGAGGAGGAGGAGGAGGAGGAGGAGGAGGAGGAGGAGGAAGAGGAAGAGGAAGAGGAAGAGGAGGAGGAGAGGAGGAGGAGGAGGAGGAGGAGGTGGAGGTGGAGGTGGAGGTGGAGGAGGAGGAGGAGGAGGAGGAGGAGGAGTGGATGTTCTCCTGAGCGTTCATCTGAAATGACCTCATCAGAGAGTCAGTCACTTCGGCCCGAACTGAACATCTCCACAGATTCAGAGTGTTTCCCAGTTGCTGCTTTTTCTCAGTGCCGTGTTTTACGGACTTTAGATCCGGAGTCTAACTCGACCAAGAACTTTGTGCCTTTAACCTTTAGATGCAGAATGTAGCAGTTTGCTGAGGCCGGGTCCTCACGCACACGGGCCCCGGTTAAAACGAACCCCTGTCCACTGAAAACACAAATCCTCCTCGGTCAGCGGGTCCCGTCTCGAGCGCTCCACACGTCTCCATGGAAACAACTGACTGTTTCAGGAGCAGCAGGACTAAAGGACGAACCGAGGAACCGAGGAACACACGTCTGGGTGGATGCGCCCTCGGTGGCGTTCACTGACCCTGAAGCACTGAAGCTTTTTGTGTATTTGTTGCCTTTGATGCGAAGTCATATCAACACATCTCATGCTGTTTACTGACGCAGCTCCTCCTGCAGTCACCTGAGGTGGTTGTTGGAGGACCCTCAGAAGATCGCACCAGTGTTTCTGTGTGTTTAGCCGTTTGCAGGTCACATGACCTCCCAGGCAGCTCATTGGCTGAGAGGTCGCTCCGTCTGTGACCAATCAAAGTCATTCTCAGTGTGAAGTATCTTTGGTTCCACTCGTCCTCGTGTCCTCGTGTCCTCGTGTCCTTGTGTCCTCGTGTCCTCGTATCCTCGTGTCCTCGAGTCCTCGTGTCCTCGTGTCCTTGTGTCCTCGTGTCCTCCTGTCCTCCTGTCCTTGTGTCCTCGTGTCCTCCTGTCCTCGCGCCCTTGCGTCTTCGTGTCCTCGACGACCACGTCCTCCTGTCCTCTTGTCCTCCTGTCCTCGTGTCCTTGTGTCCTTGTGTCCTCCTGTCCTCGTGTCCTTGTGTCCTTGTGTCCTCGTGTCCTCCTGTCCTCGTGTCCTCCTGTCCTCGCGCCCTCGCGTCCTTGTGTCCTCGACGACCACGTCCTTGTGTCCTCGTGTCCTTGTGTCCTCGTGTCCTCATGTCCTCGATGACCACGTCCTCGCGTCCTCGACGACCACGTCCTCGCGTCCTCCTGTCCTCGCGTCCTCGCGCCCTTGCGTCCTCGACGACCGCGTCCTCGCGTCCTTGTGCCCTCGACGACCACCTCATTGCGTCCTCCTGTCCTTGTGTCCTCCTGTCCTCGTGTCCTCGTGTCCTTGACGACCACGTCCTCGCGTCCTCGTGTCCTCCTGTCCTCGACGACCACGTCCTCGTGCCCTCGCGTCCTCCTGTCCTCGACGACCACGTCCTCGCGTCCTCGTGTCCTCGACGACCACGTCCTTGTGTCCTCGTGTCCTTGTGTCCTCCTGTCCTCGTGTCCTCGACGACCACGTCCTTGTGTCCTCCTGTCCTTGTGTCCTTGTGTCCTCATGTCCTCGACGACCACGTCCTCCTGTCCTCGTGTCCTCGACGACCACGTCCTCGTGTCCTCGTGTCCTTGTGTCCTCGTGTCCTCATGTCCTTGTGTCCTCGTGCCCTTGTGTCCTCGACGACCACGTCCTCGTGTCCCCCTGTCCTCCTGTCCTTGTGTCCTCGACGACCACGTCCTCGCGTCCTTGTGTCCTCGTGTCCTCGTGCCCTTGTGTCTTTGCGTCCTCCTGTCCTCCTGTCCTCGTGCCCTTGTGTCCTTGCGTCCTCCTGTCCTCCTCTCCTCGTGTCCTCCTGTCCTCGTGTCCTTGTGTCCTTGTGTCCTCATGTCCTCGTGTCCTTGTGTCCTCCTGTCCTCGTGTCCTCGTGTCCTCATGTCCTCATGTCCTCGACGACCACGTCCTCGTGTCCTCATGTCCTCATGTCCTCCTGTCCTCGTGTCCTCGACGACCACGTCCTTGTGTCCTCACGTCCTTGTGTCCTCTTGTCCTCGTGTCCTCACATCCTCGTGTCCTCGTGCCCTTGTGTCCTTGTGTCCTCCTGTCCTCGTGTCCTCGTGTCCTGCGGGGGAAGGAAGGCCTTGTCCTTCGTCCCCCGTCCGTCTAAAGGTCAGAGGTGAACACACGTGAGCCCTGGTGAGGTCCTTAAAGAGAACGCTGCTCCGCTCCAGGACTCAAGACACAGAAGTTTTATTATTTTACATTTACAGTCAACTGTAGAACCTCAGACTGAAGAGGGACCAGGTGGATCCAGTCCTGGACCTGGACCAGGACCAGCTCTGCACTCTCCAGGATCCTGGAGGGGGTCTGGGAGTGCCCATCCGGTCTACATGTGCTTTGTGGATCTGGAGAAGGCCCATGACCGGGTCCCTGGAGATACTGTGGGAGGTGCTGGGGGAGTCTGGGGGGGGGGGTCACTTCTGAGGGGGTCCAGTCTCTGTACCCCCAAAGAGAGAGCTGGGTCCGGATCCTGGGCAGTGAGTCGGAGTGGTTCCCAGCTGGGAGGAGGCCTCGGGGAAGACCAGGACCAGGGGCAGAGGTTGGATGGAGGCCTCGGGGGGGACCAGGACCAGGGGCAGAGGTTGGATGGAGGCCTCGGGGGGGACCAGGACCAGGGGCAGAGGTTAGATGGAGGCCTCGGGGGAGACCCAGGACCAGGGGCAGAGGTTGGATGGAGGCCTCGGGGGAGACCAGGACCAGGGGCAGAGGTTGGATGGAGGCCTCGGGGGAGACCAGGACCAGGGGCAGAGGTTGGATGGAGGCCTCGGGGGGGGACCAGGACCAGGGGCAGAGGTTAGATGGAGGCCTCGAGGAAGACCAGGACCAGGGGCAGAGGTTAGATGGAGGCCTCGGGGGGGGACCAGGACCAGGGGCAGAGGTTAGATGGAGGCCTCGGGGGAGACCAGGACCAGGGGCAGAGGTTAGATGGAGGCCTCGGGGGAGACCAGGACCAGGGGCAGAGGTTAGATGGAGGCCTCGGGGAAGACCAGGACCAGGGGCAGAGGTTGGATCGAGGCCTCGGGGGAGACCAGGACCAGGGGCAGAGGTTAGATGGAGGCCTCGGGGGAGACCAGGACCAGGGGCAGAGGTTGGATGGAGGCCTCGGGGGGGACCAGGACCAGGGGCAGAGGTTAGATCGAGGCCTCTTTATGTTCTGAACTGTTTTTATTTGATAAAGTTTCGTTTGAATAATAAAAAGAATGAAACAGAAACTTTGACGTGTTTCATCGTTTTCTAACAACAACAGAAGAAAACGACACGACGACGACGACGAGCGTTACTTTTATTTATCGTTTCATTTCCAACGTAAACAAAAACAAACAAAAACAAACAAAAACAAACAAAAACAAACAAAAACAAACAAAAACAAACAAAAACAAACAACATAAAACACAAAATACTGAAACAGTTTAACTTCTGAAAAGGAGCGAGAACAAAAAGATAATGAAGAAAATAATAATTATAAAATTATTATAATAATATAATAAAATAATAAAACAATTAAAAAAAAATTTATTAAAATAATAAAAAAATAATAAAAATAATAAAAATAATAATAAAAATATTAAAATAATAAAAAATAATAATAATAATAATAAAATAATAATAAAATAATTCAATAATAATAAAATAATAATAGTAATAATAATATATTAATAATAATAATAATAATAGATTATGACGATAATAAAGATAATGCTGAGTCGTGCGTGGGGCGCGGCGGTCCCCGTGTGCGGCGGCGGCGGCGTCACAGCTTCCAGGCGTTCTTCATCATCAGGATGAAGTAGACGTCGTGGTCGATGGAGGCGCTGACGCCGCAGTAATAGTTGATGAACTCCTCTTTGGTCACCTGACGAAGAAACGCTGAGTCATCACTCACAGATGAGCTGAGTCATCACACACACACACACAGTCACACACACACACACAGTCACACACACACACACACACACACACACACACACACACAGACACACACAGACACACACACACACACACACACACACACACACACAGACATACACACACACACACACACACACACACACACACACAGACACACACACACAGACAGTCACACACACACACACACACACACACACACACACACACACACACACACACACACACAGACAGTCACACACACACACACACACACACACAGACAGTCACACACACACATACACACACACATACAGACACACACACACACACACACATACACACACACACACACACACAGTCACACACACACACACACACACACACAGTCACACACACACACACACACACACACACACACAGACACACACAGACACACACACACACACACACACACACACACACACACACACACACACACACACACACACACACAGACACACACACACACAGACATACACACACACACACACACAGACAGTCACACACACACACACACACACACACACACAGTCACACACACACACACACACACACACACACAGACAGTCACACACACACACACACACACACACACACAGTCACACACACACACACACACACACACACACACACCTTCCCGTCCTTGTCGTTCGGAGAGTCGAAGTTGTCGAGGAACGTCCTGAACACCTCCTCCTCGCTCCACTCCCCGTTCTTGAACTTGGGGTGGCACGTGGCGTTATAAACGCCGCGCAGGTCGTCCACCGTGATCACGCCGTCCCCCGTCTTATCCAGCTTCCTGAACGCCTGCAGGACCACCTCCTTCCTCGCCTTCGACATCTGCGGCTGCAGACGGACAAAAGGACAGACGGACATCACATCCAGTTTAGTTTAGTTCATCTCAGCCTCTGATCCTGGATCAGGTCTCAGGGGCAGCAGCTCCAGCCTCTGATCCTGGATCAGGTCTCAGGGGCAGCAGCTCCAGACTCTGGTCCTGGATCAGGTCTCAGGGGCAGCAGCTCCAGCCTCTGGTCCTGGATCAGGTCTCAGGGGCAGCAGCTCCAGCCTCTGGTCCTGGATCAGGTCTCAGGGGCAGCAGCTCCAGCAGGGACCCCAAACTTCCCTTTCCCGGGCCACATTAACCAGCTCTAACTGGGGGATCCTGAGGCGTTCCCAGGCCAGTGTGGAGATCTAATCTCTCCACCTGGTCCTGGGTCTTCCCCGAGGCCTCCTCCCAGCTGGACGTGACCCCTCTCCCCCTCTCTCTAAGGGAGACTCCAGACCCCCTCCTGAGGAAACACATTTCAGACACTTGGACCTGGACCTGGTTCTGTGGGTCCTGACCTGGACCTGGTTCTTTGGGTCCTGACCTGGACCTGGTTCTTTGGGTCCTGACCTGGACCTGGTTCTTTGGGTCCTGACCTGGACCTGGTTCTGTGGGTCCTGACCAGGACCTGGTTCTTTGGGTCCTGACCTGGACCTGGTTCTTTGGGTCCTGACCTGGACCTGGTTCTTTGGGTCCTGACCCAGCTTTCAGGACCACAGGTGAGGGTAGGAACCAGGACTGAGGGTAGATCCAGAGCGACTGCTGCTCCAATTCACGTTCCAACATCCCCTCACTTGTGAACAAGATCCTGAGGTACTTGAAGTCCTTCACTTAGGGTCAGGACTCATTCCCTCTGGTCCCCCTTTCTGAACAGGAACCACCACCCCGGTCTGCCACTCCCTCGGCACTGTCCCAGACTTCCACCAGTGTGTCAGAGACGTGTGGACCAGGACCAGGACCAGGACCAGGCCCAGGACCAGGACGGCCCCTCCAGACCCAGAGCTTTCAGCATGTGTGGATGCAGCTCATGGATCCTGGGGCTTTGCCTCTGTGGACTTGTTTCCTTCCTCAGTGACTTCTGTCAGAGATGTTGACGATGATCCCCATCAGCCTCCAGCTCTGCCTCTACAAAAGAGGGCGTGTTGGGCCCATTCAGGACTTCCTCAGAGTCCTTCCACCGCCCCATGACCTCATCAGCTGAGGGCACCAGCGTCCCGTCCTTACTGTGAACAGCTTGGACGGTTCCCCGTGTCCCCCTCCTGAGGTGCTGAATGGTGGTCCAGAAGCACCTCGGTGCCCCCCAAAGTCCTTCTCCAGGACTTGTGTGAACTCCTCCCACACCCGCTGCTTTGCCTCTGACCCAGCAGAGGCTGCAGCCCTTCAGACCTGTGGGGACCTCAGAACCACCTCCGGAGTCTTCTGGGAGACCAGATCCTGAAGGCCTCCTTCTTCAGGGGGACCCCTGACCCCCGGGGTCCACCACGGTGCTCCAGGGTCCCCGCCCCTTGAGGCACCTGAGACCTTGAGGCCACAGCTCACCGCTGCAGCTTCAGCACTGGAAGCTTTGAACATCGCCCGCTCCGGTTCGATGCCCCCGACCTCCACAGGGACGCCAGAAAAGCTCCTCCGGAGGTGTGAGTTGAAGGTCTCTGGGACAGGGGCCTCCTCCAGACGGTCCCAGTTCACCCGCACTACTGGTTTGGGTTTACCCGGTCTGTCCAGAACCTTCCCCGTCCTCTGACCCACTCATCCCCAGATGGTGATCAGCTGACAGCTCTGCCCCTCTCTTCACCCGAGTGTCCAGAACATCCGGCCTCAGATCAGATGAGACCATCACAGACTGGATCCTGGACCTTTGGCCTAGTGTGCTCTGGAACCAGGTCCACTTCTGAGCCTCCTTCTGTTCCAACATGGTGTTTGTTAAAGAGGATCCAGGACCAGCACACAAGTCTAACACCAGACGCTGGGGTTTAGATCCGGGAGGCCGTTCCTCCCAATCAGCCTCTCCAGGTGTCTCCATCGTTGCCCACGTGGGCGTTGAAGTCTCCCAGCAGGACTCTGGAGTCCCCTACTGGAGCCCCATGCAGGACTCCATTCAGGGTCTCCAAGAAGGCCCCAGACTCTGAACTGCTGTTCGCTGCATCTGCACCAACAACAGTCAGAGCCCCCCCCCCCCCCCCCCCCCCCCACCCGCAGGCGTAAGGAGGCCACCCTCTGGTCCACCGGGGTCAACTCCAACACCGCGGCGCTCAGCCGGGGGTTCGAGAGTCTCCCCACACCCGCCCGGCCCCTCACACCCTGGGCCCCTCCAGAGAAGACCAGGGTCCAGCCCCTATCCAGGAGCACGGGTCCAGATCCAGACTGTGTGTGGAGGTGAGCCCCCCCAGATCTAACTGGGAGCTCCACCTCCCTCACAAGCTCCGGCTCCTTCCCCCACAGAGAGGAGACGCTCCACGTCCCCAGAGCCTCTGCTGCCCGGGTCTGTACCGGGTCTGGACCCTCCAGACGGGGACGGTTCACAGAGAGGATAACAATAATATTTATAATAATAACAATAATAACAATAACAATAATGATCAGTGGCCTTTAACCCTCAGAGTGATGAGGAACTCATCGAAGTCGATGGTCCCGTTCCCGTCGCGGTCGAAGTGCTGGAAAAGCGCCGTGGCCTCGTGTTTCTCCATCAGGATCCCGTAATCGCTCAGACCCTTCAGGAACTCCCTCAGGTCCAGAGAGCGGCTCTGGTTATCGTCCATGATCTTAAAGGTCCTGACGACGACAACAACAACAACAGGGACGACAACGACAACAACAACAACAACAACAACAACAGGGACGACAACGACAACAACAACAACGACAACATCAACGACAACAACAACGACAACAACAACAACAACGACAACATCAACAACAACAACGACAACAACAACAGGGACGACAACGACAACAACAACGACAACGACAACAACAGGGACGACAACGACAACAACAACAACAACAGGGACGACAACAACAACAACAACAACAACAACAACGACAACAACAACAACGACAACAACAACAACAACAGGGACGACAACAACATCAACAACAACGACAAAAACGACAACGACAACGACAACAACAACAACAACAACGACAACGACAGGAACAACAACAGGAACAACAACGTTAGAAAAAATAGTTTAGCTTAGCTTAGTTTAGTTTAGCTTAGTTAAGCTTAGCTTAGCTTAGTTTAGTTTAGTTTAGTTTAGCTTAGTTTAGTTTAGTTTAGCTTAGCTTAGTTTAGTTTAGTTTAGTTTAGCTTAGTTTAGCTTAGTTAAGCTTAGCTTAGCTTAGCTTAGTTTAGCTTAGTTTAGTTTAGCTTGGCTTAGTTTAGTTTAGTTTAGCTTAGCTTAGTTTAGTTTAGCTTAGTTTAGCTTAGTTAGGCTTAGCTTAGCTTAGTTTAGTTTAGCTTAGCTTAGCTTAGTTTAGTTTAGTTTAGCTTAGCTTAGTTTAGTTTAGCTTAGTTAAGCTTAGCTTAGTTTAGTTTAGTTTAGTTTAGCTTAGCTTAGCTTAGTTTAGCTTAGTTTAGCTTAGTTAAGCTTAGCTTAGTTTAGTTTAGTTTAGCTTAGTTTAGTTTAGCTTAGCTTAGTTTAGCTTAGTTAAGCTTAGCTTAGTTTAGTTTAGTTTAGCTTAGCTTAGCTTAGCTTAGCTTAGTTTAGTTTAGTTAAGCTTAGCTTAGCTTAGTTTAGTTTAGTTTAGCTTAGCTTAGCTTAGTTTAGCTTAGCTTAGTTTAGTTTAGCTTAGCTTAGTTTAGCTTAGTTTAGCTTAGTTTAGCTTAGTTTAGTTTAGCTTAGCTTAGTTTAGCTTAGTTTAGTTTGGCTTAGCTTTGTTTAGCTTAGTTAAGCTTAGCTTAGTTTAGTTTAGCTTATCTTAGCTTAGTTTAGTTAAGCTTAGCTTAGTTTAGTTTAGTTTAGCTTAGCTTAGCTTAGCTTAGCTTAGTTTAGTTTAGTTTAGCTTAGCTTAGTTTAGCTTAGTTTAGTTTAGCTTAGTTTAGCTTAGTTTAGTTTAGTTTGGCTTAGCTTTGTTTAGCTTAGTTAAGCTTAGCTTAGTTTAGTTTAGCTTAGCTTAGCTTAGTTTAGTTAAGCTTAGCTTAGCTTAGCTTAGTTTAGTTTAGCTTAGCTTAGCTTAGCTTAGCTTAGTTTAGTTTAGTTTAGTGAAGTGAAGTTTTAGTTTTAGTTTAGTCAAAGTTTAGTGAAGTTAAGCTTAAGTTCACTGAAGTTAAGTTCAGGTTTAGTCTAGTTAAGCTTAAGTTTAGTGAAGTTAAGTTCAGGTTTAGTCTAGTTAAGCTTAAGTTTAGTGAAGTTAAGTTCAGGTTCAGTCTAGTTAAGTTTAAGTTTAGTGAAGTTAAGTTCAGGTTCAGTCTAGTTAAGCTTACGTTAACAGGATTAAAGAGCAGGTCCCACTGAACCAGGACTCACCGGCCCAGACCTTTGATCCCGGACGAGCCTCGGCTCAGACACTGGAGGCGGAGTTTCTCCACGGGGTCCGAACACGCCGTCAGCTGACGCTTGGCGTTCATCGCCATCTCCCGATCGTGTCTGGACGTCCCCGCCATCGCTGACGCCACGAACACGCACACACAGATCTGCTCTGAATGAAAGACTGAAGACATGAAGCGACGCATCGGTTCATTCACCAACACATCGAACTCTCGTCACACGAGTCGCTCACGGACGTTTGCTGTGGTTTGACCTTTGACATGATTTTAATATAATAACATGTTTTACTGCGACGCAGCTCGTGACAACAGGAAGCTGTTCAGTGAGAATAACAATAACAATCATAATAACAATAATAATAACAATAATAACAATAATAATCATATTATCATATATAACATAACCGTCATGCTGAGGCAGGAGTGTCAGAGGAAGAGTTCAAACTCACCGACACTTTTGGATCTTCAGCTGGAAACAAACCGGAAGTGAAGCCGAGGCCGCGCTTCCCCAAACAAGCCACGGTTACCATGGAGACGCAGTGTCCTCTGCTGTGATTGGCTGTTCAGACCTCCCCTGTGTTTCTCCCGTAGACCGCCCATTAACACACACACACACACACACACACACACACACACACAGTTATATGTGTGTGTGTGTGAGTGTGTCTGTGTGTGTGTGTGTGTTTGTGTGTGTGTGTGTGTTAGTGTGTGTGTGTGTGTGTGTGTCTGTGTGTGTGTTAATGGGCGGTCTATGTGTGTGTGTGTTTGTGTGTGTGTGTGTGTTTGTGTGTGTGTCTGTGTGTGTGTATGTGTGTGTGTGTGTGTTAGTGTGTGTGTGTGTGTTAGTGTGTGTGTGTGTGTGTGTGTGTGTGTCTGTCTGTGTATGTATGTGTGTGTGTGTGTGTGTATGTGTGTGTGTGTGTTAGTGTGTGTGTGTGTGTGTGTGTGTGTGTGTGTGTCTGTGTATGTATGTGTGTGTGTGTGTGTGTGTGTGTGTGTGTGTGTGTGTGTGTCTGTGTGTGTGTGTGTGTGTGTGTGTGTGTGTTAGTGTGTGTGTGTGTGTGTGTGTGTGTGTGTGTGTGTATGTGTGTGTGTGTGTGTGTGTCTGTCTGTGTATGTATGTGTGTGTGTGTGTGTGTATGTGTGTGTGTGTGTTAGTGTGTGTGTGTGTGTGTGTGTGTGTGTGTGTGTCTGTGTATGTATGTGTGTGTGTGTGTGTGTGTGTGTGTGTGTGTGTGTGTGTGTGTGTGTGTGTGTGTCTGTGTGTGTGTGTGTGTGTGTGTGTGTGTGTGTTAGTGTGTGTGTGTGTGTGTGTGTGTTAGTGTGTGTGTGTGTGTGTGTGTCTGGTGTGTGTGTGTGTGTGTGTGTCTGTATTAATGTGATTGTGACTCATATTTTAACGTTAAAGCAGAAACAAACACAGCTGATCAGTGATGATTATTATTATTATTCAGTTTGTATTTAATTTTTTTATTGTTTTTCTGTTTTTTTTTAACGCTATTCCGCACCTGCACGTGCGCAGGCAGCGGCTCAACTTCCGGTGCTAATCAGTGTAATTGGCGTCTCCAGGTGACTCCAGGTGACTCCAGGACTCTGCAGGACTCTCCAGGCAGTGTCGCAGAGCGGATCAGGATGATGTGTCCCGCGGGTCCCGGACGGAGGATGATGGCCTGGGTTTGGATCACTTTGGTGGCTCTAGCCCGGCTCAGCACGGAACAGGAGCCGCACCGGGACGCACACGGAGGGCTGGCCGGCCTGGAGCCGCTGTCCTCGGACTCTGAGCCGCCGGTGGAGCCGCAGCTGTGGAAGTTTGTGAAAGGTACAAAAGCAGAGGTGCAGCTTTTCTCTGCTCCCAGTGGAACTTTCAACACTCGAGGTTGGTTTGAAATGTTCCGAGTTCAAACTTGATCCTGTTTAAGAACCAGAGGTAGAGGTCGAGCTCCTCTGTGACGTCACATGGCTGTGGCGTCTCCATGGAAACGGGTGAAAGTGAAATGTGCGCTGTTGTTGTGGCACGTTTGCTGCACGAGGACCAGAGGGCTCTGCACCTTAGTGCCGAGGCTCCTGCCCCCCCCCCCCCAAAGGCAGCTTCCTCTAGACTCCGTGCGTGTGTGTCCCTGTGCGTGGTTGTGTGTGTGTGTCCCTGTGCGTGGTTGTGTGTGTGTGTCCCTGTGCGTGGTTGTGTGTGTGTGTCCCTGTGCGTGGTTGTGTGTGTGTGTCCCTGTGCGTGGTTGTGTGTGTGTGTCCCTGTGCGTGGTTGTGTGTGTGTCCCTGTGCGTGGTTGTGTGTGTGTGTGTGTGTGTGTCCGTGTGTCCCTGTGTGTGTGTGTGTGTGTGTGTGTGTCCCTGTGCGTGGTTGTGTGTGTGTGTGTGTGTGTGTCCGTGTGTCCCTGTGTGTGTGTGTGTCCCTGTGCGTGGTTGTGTGTGTGTGTGTCCCTGTGCGTGGTTGTGTGTGTGTGTGTCCCTGTGCGTGGTTGTGTGTGTGTGTGTCCCTGTGCGTGGTTGTGTGTGTGTGTGTCCCTGTGCGTGGTTGTGTGTGTGTGTGTCCCTGTGCGTGGTTGTGTGTGTGTGTGTCCCTGTGCGTGGTTGTGTGTGTGTGTGTGTCCCTGTGCGTGGTTGTGTGTGTGTGTGTGTCCCTGTGCGTGGTTGTGTGTGTGTCCCTGTGCGTGGTTGTGTGTGTGTCCCTGTGCGTGGTTGTGTGTGTGTCCCTGTGCGTGGTTGTGTGTGTGTCCCTGTGCGTGGTTGTGTGTGTGTGGTTGTGTGTGTGTCCCTGTGCGTGGGTGTGTGTGTCCCTGTGCGTGGGTGTGTGTCCCTGTGCGTGGGTGTGTGTGTGTGTCCCTGTGCGTGGTTGTGTGCGTGTGTCCCTGTGCGTGGTGCGTGTGTCCCTGTGCGTGGTGCGTGTGTCCCTGTGCACGGTGGTGGTGTGTGTCCGTGTGTGTGTGTGTGTGTGTGTGCGTGTGTGTGTGTGTGTTTTATTGGATGTTTCTGTGACTTTAAACTTTTGAAAAGCACCAAAAAAATAAACGTTGATTTGATGGAAAAACAAAATGGCCGACAGTCTGTCTGAAGTGGGCGTGGCTTATTCCTGTGGCCTACAGAGACCAGGAAATGTAGTTTTTCAGAGCTTTGGATCCAAAGTGTGAAGCAAGAACCCTCTGCTTCCTGTTTCAGTGCGGCAGCTCGATGAAGAGGAAGATGATGAAGATGACGGAGAGGCGTCAGGGCTCCGACGGCCTCACTTTCACTGCGGCCAACGATTTCTGTCAGTGCGCTTCTCGCTCATCCAACACTCTGACCTGCGCCTGGAAGGTGAGTTTGATTCTGCGTCAGCTGCACCCACAACTCTGCTGCTGCTGCTGCTGCTGCTGCTGCTGCTGCTGCTGCTGCTGCTGCTGCTGCTGCTGTGGCGTTGTTGTTGTTGTGTTGTTGTTGTTGTTGTCCGTAACGGCGCAGCCTGTAAAACGTCTCCTGACCGTTGTTTGCAGACGGGGGGAGGTCGCTGCCGGACTGTCGTCCGTCTGTTCGGACCTCCGGACCGTTGCTGCTCATGGAGCTCCTCTACAGCAGCTGCTGCAGGGCATTATGGGTAAGTGAGTCTTTTGCCTGATTCCAGCAGCAAATGAAAGAGTCGCAGGTGGATGTTCAAGTGTGGACAGATGGATTCTGGCGTCTTCTGTCCTCGTCACACTTGGTTCACAGGAGGAAGAAGCGCGCTCACAGTTGGTTTGCTTCTCTACAGACTTCCAGTGGAACCTGGTTTCACCAGCTCCAACTTGGATACTTCGACCGTCTGCTGCAGGCCAACCTGACCGCAGTGGCCGCCTGCCCCGATCCGGCCACGTCACCGCAACTGGCGCCGCCATTGGTGAGCTGCAGAGCGACAGACGTCACCGTGAAGCTGCCTCCTGGAGCGAGACTGAAGAGGGTGAAAGCTCTGGGTAAAGATGGCAAAGTCGGGCGGGTGCTCACAACCAGAAGCCCGGGCGCCGTGTCGGTGCAGATCCGGACCCCGGCGTCCGCGGTAAGTACCGACTCAAACAGGATGTGGTTTGTGAAAGTGAGGCGTGACGGCTCATGACTCGGTGTTTTTCAGGATTTCTCTTTTGAAATGATTTTTATCGACTCCGCCGGGGAAATGTCCCTGATTCTGGCGGCTTGTCTCAGAGCAGGGACTCAAAGGGGGCCGGAGCGTCACCGAAGAGCCCCAGAGCCCCCGTTCAGTCCAGAGCCCCCGTTCAGTCCAGAGCCCCCGTTCAGTCCAGAGCCCCCCTTCAGTCCAGAGCCCCCCTTCAGTCCAGAGCCCCCGTGCAATTCACAAACAGCCACTCCGGAGGCACCAACCACTCCAGTGCGACCGACTACTCCAGAGCCACCGTTTAGTCCACAACCACCGTGCAATTCACAAACCTCAAGTCCAGTGCGACCGACCACTACTCCGCAGCGACCGACCACTACTCCGCAGCGACCGACCACTACTCCGCAGCGACCGACCACTACTCCGCAGCGACCGACCACTACTCCGCAGCGACCGACCACTACTCCGCAGCGACCGACCACTACTCCGCAGCGACCGACCACTACTCCGCAGCGACCGACCACTACTCCGCAGCGACCGACCACTACTCCGCAGCGACCGACCACTACTCCGCAGCGACCGACCACTACTCCGCAGCGACCGACCACTACTCCGCAGCGACCGACCACTACGCCGCAGCGACCGACCACTACTCCGCAGCGACCGACCACTACTCCGCAGCGACCGACCACTACTCCGCAGCGACCGACCACTACGCCGCAGCGACCGACCACTACTCCGCAGCCATTAGTAACGACAAAAAGTGTCACTGCCCAGTCGGCACCTGTGGCCGATGACTACGTCTTTGAAGTTTGGGGCTTTGACCAAATTCCTGATGGACCGTTTACTGGCTTCCCAATCACAACCAAGGCGCCCACCACTACCGCCGCCAAGGCGACGACCAAGGCGCCCACCACTACCGCCGCCAAGGCGACGACCAAGGCGCCCACCACTACCGCCGCCAAGGCGACGACCAAGACGCCCACCACTACCGCCGCCAAGACGACGACCAAGACGCCCACCACTACCGCCGCCAAGACGACGACCAAGACGCCCACCACTACCGCCGCCAAGACGACGACCAAGACGCCCACCACTACCGCCGCCAAGACGACGACCAAGACGCCCACCACTACCGCCGCCAAGACGACGACCAAGGCGCCCACCACTACCGCCGCCAAGGCGACGACCAAGGCGACGACCAAGGCGACGACCAAGGCGACGACCAAGGCGCCCACCACTACCGCCGCCAAGACGACGACCAAGGCGACGACCAAGGCGCCCACCACTACCGCCGCCAAGACGACGACCAAGGCGACGACCAAGGCGCCCACCACTACCGCCGCCAAGACGACGACCAAGGCGACGACCAAGGCGACGACCAAGGCGACGACCAAGGCGACGACCAAGGCGCCCACCACTACCGCCGCCAAGACGACGACCAAGGCGCCCACCACTACCGCCGCCAAGACGACGACCAAGGCGCCCACCACTACCGCCGCCAAGACGACGACCAAGGCGCCCACCACTACCGCCGCCAAGACGACGACCAAGGCGCCCACCACTACCGCCGCCAAGACGACGACCAAGGCGCCCACCACTACCGCCGCCAAGACGACGACCAAGGCGCCCACCACTACCGCCGCCAAGACGACGACCAAGGCGCCCACCACTACCGCCGCCAAGACGACGACCAAGGCGCCCACCACTACCGCCGCCAAGACGACGACCAAGGCGCCCACCACTACCGCCGCCAAGACGACGACCAAGGCGCCCACCACTACCGCCGCCAAGACGACGACCAAGGCGCCCACCACTACCGCCGCCAAGACGACGACCAAGGCGCCCACCACTACCGCCGCCAAGACGACGACCAAGGCGCCCACCACTACCGCCGCCAAGACGACGACCAAGGCGCCCACCACTACCGCCGCCAAGACGACGACCAAGGCGCCCACCACTACCGCCGCCAAGACGACGACCAAGGCGCCCACCACTACCGCCGCCAAGACGACGACCAAGGCGCCCACCACTACCGCCGCCAAGACGACGACCAAGGCGCCCACCACTACCGCCGCCAAGACGACGACCAAGGCGCCCACCACTACCGCCGCCAGGACGACGACCAAGGCGCCCACCACTACCGCCGCCAGGACGACGACCAAGGCGCCCACCACTACCGCCGCCAGGACGACGACCAAGGCGCCCACCACTACCGCCGCCAGGACGACGACCAAGGCGCCCACCACTACCGCCGCCAGGACGACGACCAAGGCGCCCACCACTACCGCCGCCAGGACGACGACCAAGGCGCCCACCACTACCGCCGCCAGGACGACGACCAAGGCGCCCACCACTACCGCCGCCAGGACGACGACCAAGGCGCCCACCACTACCGCCGCCAGGACGACGACCAAGGCGCCCACCACTACCGCCGCCAGGACGACGACCAAGGCGCCCACCACTACCGCCGCCAGGACGACGACCAAGGCGCCCACCACTACCGCCGCCAGGACGACGACCAAGGCGCCCACCACTACCGCCGCCAGGACGACGACCAAGGCGCCCACCACCACTGCCTAGAAGAGCGACGCCCCCTCTTGTTTTCCTTCACTGTCGTATTTGTAATAAACGAAGCTTTGTTGAATCCATGAAGTCTGATTTTTGCCCCTGAACTTGTAAAGAGCTTTAGTTTCTGTCTCCGGGTGAAAGTTTCGTCTCCAGCGGCGAAAGTGGAATGAAGTTGTCCTGAGCAGAAAAACTGTTAAACACGTGTTAGCGGTCAATGTGTTAGCGGTCAATGGTTAGCATGTTAGCGGTCAATGTGTTAGCGGTCAATGGTTAGCATGTTAGCGGTTAGCGGACTCATCAACACTAAATGTAAAAACTTGATGCAGCTGAAGAAAAATGGTGATTATTTAGTTTGATTTACTCGTTTAGTCTTTTGTGGAAATGCTGACAAAGCATTTCTACCGTTTTCCTGTTCGGCCATTTTGTTTGTTGCGCCCGTTCTTCGCCCGTCTCCAGCTGCTGCAGACTTTCAGACACAAAAACCGTTCAACCATCAGAACGTTCAGCTCCTTCAGTCGATTCATGCTCAGCCTCAGCTTTGGTTCTGCCTTTGAGGCTTTTTCATAAATTCAGCTTCTTCATGTGTTTGATGATGAAAGTCGCTGAGATCAGCTCAAACCTCTGAAACAGGGTCAGGGGTTGGGAGGGTCAGAGGTGGGGTGGGTCAGAGGTGGGTGGGTCAGGGGTGGGCAGGGTCAGGGGTGGGGTGGGTCAGAGGTGGGGTGGATCAGAGGTGGGGAGGGTCAGGGGTGGGGTGGATCAGAGGTGGGGAGGGTCAGAGGTGGGGTGGGTCAGAGGTGGGGTGGGTCAGAGGTGGGGAGGGTCAGGGGTGGGGTGGGTCAGGGGTTGGGAGGGTCAGAGGTGGGGAGGGTCAGGGGTGGGGTGGGTCAGGGGTGGGGAGGGTCAGAGGTGGGGTGGGTCAGGGGTTGGGAGGGTCAGAGGTGGGGTGGGTCAGAGGTGGGGTGGGTCAGAGGTGGGGAGGGTCAGGGGTGGGGTGGGTCAGGGGTGGGGAGGGTCAGGGGTGGGGTGGGTCAGAGGTGGGGTGGGTCAGAGGTGGGGAGGGTCAGGGGTGGGGTGGGTCAGGGGTTGGGAGGGTCAGAGGTGGGGTGGGTCAGAGGTGGGGAGGGTCAGGGGTGGGGTGGGTCAGAGGTGGGGAGGGTCAGGGGTGGGGAGGGTCAGAGGTGGGGAGGGTCAGGGGTGGGGTGGGTCAGAGGTGGGGAGGGTCAGGGGTGGGGTGGGTCAGGGGTTGGGAGGGTCAGAGGTGGGGTGGGTCAGGGGTGGGGAGGGTCAGAGGTGGGGTGGGTCAGAGGTGGGGTGGGTCAGGGGTTGGGAGGGTCAGAGGTGGGGAGGGTCAGGGGTGGGGTGGGTCAGGGGTTGGGAGGGTCAGAGGTGGGGTGGGTCAGAGGTGGGGAGGGTCAGGGGTGGGGTGGGTCAGAGGTGGGGAGGGTCAGAGGTGGGGAGGGTCAGGGGTGGGGAGGGTCAGAGGTGGGGAGGGTCAGGGGTGGGGTGGGTCAGAGGTGGGGAGGGTCAGGGGTGGGGTGGGTCAGGGGTGGGGTGGGTCAGAGGTGGGGAGGGTCAGGGGTGGGGTGGGTCAGGGGTTGGGAGGGTCAGGGGTGGGGTGGATCAGGGGTGGGGAGGGTCAGGGAGGCGAGCCTCGGTGCAGGTTGTGGTGGGGGGTCAGGAGTCCAGGGGCCTCATGTTCTAAGACTTGCGTGGATCCACGCACTTTTCCTCTTCACAGCCAAACAAACGTGGAAACTCCTCCCTGTCCACGCGCCCATTTAAATATGCAAATGAATGTAAATAAGGCCTAAACCGGGGATTCCCTCTCTGCACCATCGTGTGTGTGTGTGTGTGTGTGTGTGTGTGTGTGTGTGTGTGTGTGTGTGTGTGTCTGTGTGTGTGTGTGTGTGTGTGTCTGTGTGTGTGTGTGTCTGTGTGTCTGTGTGTGAGGCAGTGAAAGGTCCGTGGAGGTGAAGCTGAGGATTGCGGCCCACGGGCGGGACAGGAGGGGAGGACCTGAGCCCCCGGGACCGGAGAGCGGCGGCCCTGGTGGGGGACACGGCTCTAACGGAGTAGTGGGGACATGAAGGCGACTCAGATCATCCTCAAGGTCAATGTGTTCAACTCAGACATGTCTTTATACAACAGGCTGCTCACGTTACACATGCGCGTGCGTTCAGCTGCCAGGATAGAAACACACTGACTCATGTTTGATTCCTTCATTTTTTTATTATTATTTCTCAATAGACGATGAAACAGGAGAGGGCTCCTCCCTCTGCACCCCGCACCCTGGCGTCTCCACCGGCACCTCCACCGGCACCCCGCACCCTGGCGTCTCCACCGGCACCCCGCACCCTGGCGTCTCCACCGGCACCTCCACCGGCACCCCGCACCCTGGCGTCTCCACCGGCACCCCCACCGGCACCCCGCACCCTGGCGTCTCCACCGGCTCCTCCACCGGCACCCCGCACCCTGGCGTCTCCACCGGCACCCCGCACCCTGGCGTCTCCACCGGCACCCCGCACCCTGGCGTCTCCACCGGCACCCCGCACCCTGGCGTCTCCACCAGCACCCCGCACCCTGGCGTCTCCACCGGCACCTCCAGCGCCGCGTCCTTTCCCGAGCTGTGTTTGAATCACAGGAGGAAACCGTGAGAGCATCCGTGGCGTCACTGACATTTGCAATAAATGCACTTACAGAGTAAATGGTGTCCTTGCCTCTTTACAGCGTTGATATCAGACGCTGCCGGGCCCGTGTCGCTTTGCGGGGTGGGTCGAGGGTGACGGGTCCGGCACCCGGTCTCTCTGGCGGGGGGGGGGGGGGGGGGGGGGGGCGCTCTGGCGGCCATGGCGGTGTGCCAAGTTGTGCAGGACACCACAGGCCAGCACGATGCTGCACGTCTCAGCTGTGTGCAGCAGCGCCAGCGCCCCTTCACAGGCCAGCTGCCCTCTCCACCACTGCCCGGGGAGGGAATGGCGGTGGTTGTACCTCCCCTCTTGGTCGGTGCCGGGGTCAGTGAGAGGGGTCACAGCCACGCTCTCAGGGGTACCCACTGTCCCCCGGAGTCCAGTAAAGGAAGAATACAACCTGTGAAATCGATTTAATGTCTTTTGTTCATGCACCACTTGATGAAAGCACTTTTCTAAAGAGAGAGAGATGATAAATAAATATTATCAGAAATATAATCTCACTACTGTTCACTGAGATTATTAGTCCACACCTGCACGTGCGCAGGCAGCGGCTCAACTTCCGGTGCTAATCAGTGTAATTGGCGTCTCCAGGTGACTCCAGGTGACTCCAGGACTCTGCAGGACTCTCCAGGCAGTGTCGCAGAGCGGATCAGGATGATGTGTCCCGCGGGTCCCGGACGGAGGATGATGGCCTGGGTTTGGATCACTTTGGTGGCTCTAGCCCGGCTCAGCACGGAACAGGAGCCGCACCGGGACGCACACGGAGGGCTGGCCGGCCTGGAGCCGCTGTCCTCGGACTCTGAGCCGCCGGTGGAGCCGCAGCTGTGGAAGTTTGTGAAAGGTACAAAAGCAGAGGTGCAGCTTTTCTCTGCTCCCAGTGGAACTTTCAACACTCGAGGTTGGTTTGAAATGTTCCGAGTTCAAACTCCGGGTCCAGAGGTTCTCCGGGTCCAGAGGGCGGTTCTGGCCCGGGCGACCAGAGGGCTCTGCACCTTTTAGTGCCGAGGCTCCTGTGCCCAGAGGTGTGTGCGGGTGTGTGCGTGACTGTGTGCGGGTGTGTGCGTGACCGTGTGTGCGTGCGTCCTTGTGCGTGACTGTGTGTGCGTGCGTCCCTGTGCGTGACTGTGTGCGTCCCTGTGCGTGCTGTGTGTGTGTGTGTGCGTCCCTGTGCGTGCTGTGTGTGTGTGTGTGTCCCTGTGTGTGTGTGTGTGTGTGTGTGTGTGTGTGTCCCCCTGTGTGTGTGTGTGTGTCCCTGTGTGCGTGGTTGTGTGTGTGTGTGTGTGTTATTGGATGTTTCTGTGACTTTAAACTTTTGAAAAGCACCAAAAAAATAAAGGTTGATTTGATGGAAAAACAAAATGGCCGACAGTCTGTCTGAAGTGGGCGTGGCTTATTCCTGTGGACTACAGAGACCAGGAAATGTAGTTTTTCAGAGCTTTGGATCCAAAGTGTGAAGCAAGAACCCTCTGCTTCCTGTTTCAGTGCGGCAGCTCGATGAAGAGGAAGATGATGAAGATGACGGAGAGGCGTCAGGGCTCCGACGGCCTCACTTTCACTGCGGCCAACGATTTCTGTCAGTGCGCTTCTCGCTCATCCAACACTCTGACCTGCGCCTGGAAGGTGAGTTTGATTCTGCGTCAGCTGCACCCACAACTCTGGGCTGCTGCTGCTGCTGCTGCTGCTGCTGCTGCTGCTGCTGCTGCTGCTGCTGTGTTGTTGTTGTTGTTGTTGTTGTTGTTGTGGCGTTGGTGTTGTTGTTGTCCGTAACGGCGCAGCCTGTAAAACGTCTCCTGACCGTTGTTTGCAGACGGGGGGAGGTCGCTGCCGGACTGTCGTCCGTCTGTTCGGACCTCCGGACCGTCGCTGCTCATGGAGCTCCTCTACAGCAGCTGCTGCAGGGCATTATGGGTAAGTGAGTCTTTTGCCTGATTCCAGCAGCAAATGAAAGAGTCGCAGGTGGATGTTCAAGTGTGGACAGATGGATTCTGGCGTCTTCTGTCCTCGTCACACTTGGTTCACAGGACAAAGAAGCGCGCTCACAGTTGGTTTGCTTCTCTACAGACTTCCAGTGGAACCTGGTTTCACCAGCTCCAACTTGGATACTTCGACCGTCTGCTGCAGGCCAACCTGACCGCAGTGGCCGCCTGCCCCGATCCGGCCACGTCACCGCAACTGGCGCCGCCATTGGTGAGCTGCAGAGCGACAGACGTCACCGTGAAGCTGCCTCCTGGAGCGAGACTGAAGAGGGTGAAAGCTCTGGGTAAAGATGGCAAAGTCGGGCGGGTGCTCACAACCAGAAGCCCGGGCGCCGTGTCGGTGCAGATCCGGACCCCGGCGTCCGCGGTAAGTACCGACTCAAACAGGATGTGGTTTGTGAAAGTGAGGCGTGACGGCTCATGACTCGGTGTTTTTCAGGATTTCTCTTTTGAAATGATTTTTATCGACTCCGCCGGGGAAATGTCCCTGATTCTGGCGGCTTGTCTCAGAGCAGGGACTCAAAGGGGGCCGGAGCGTCACCGAAGAGCTCTGGACTATCCCGACCCGTTTGAGGTTTGGGACTTTGACACGATTCCTGTCGACCCGTTCATTCCAGAACCTTTCACTCCAGAACCGACCGTACCCACAATAGTCACGGCCCAGTCGCCCTCTGACCCCGATGACTATGTCTTTGAAGTGTGGGACATTAATAGTATTCCTGATGAACCGTTTACTGGCCTCCCAATCACCACCAGGGCCCCTACCACCACCACCACCACCACCACGACATCCAGGGCCCCTACCACCACCACCACCACGACAACCAGGGCCCCTACCACCACCAGGAATACCAATGTGCCCGATGACTATGTCTTTGAAGTGTGGGGATTTGACAAAATTCCTGGTGGACCGTTTACTGGCTTCCCAATGACAACTGAGGCCCCTACCACCACCACCAGGGCCCCTACCACCACAACCAGGGCCCCTACCACCACCACCGGCAAGACGACGTCCAAGACGACGGCCAAGGCCCCCACCACCGCCAAGACGACTGCCAAGGCCCCCACCACCACCGGCAAGACGACTGCCAAGACGACTGCCAAGGCCCCCACCACCACCGGCAAGACGACGGCCAAGGCCCCCACCACCACCTCCAAGACGACGGCCAAGGCCCCCACCACCACCACCACCACCGGCAAGACGACGGCCAAGGCCACCACCACCGGCAAGACGACTGCCAAGACGACGGCCAAGGCCCCCACCACCACCACTGCCAAGACGACGGCCAAGGCCCCCACCACCACCACTGCCAAGACGACGGCCAAGGCCCCCACCACCACCACTGCCAAGACGACGGCCAAGGCCCCCACCACCACCACTGCCAAGACGACGGCCAAGGCCCCCACCACCACCACTGCCAAGACGACGGCCAAGGCCCCCACCACCACCACTGCCAAGACGACGGCCAAGGCCCCCACCACCACCACTGCCAAGACGACGGCCAAGGCCCCCACCACCACCACTGCCAAGACGACGGCCAAGGCCCCCACCACCACGGCCAAGGCCCCCACCACCACTGCCAAGACGACTGCCAAGACGACTGCCAAGACGACTGCCAAGACGACGGCCAAGGCCCCCACCACCACCGGCAAGACTACTGCCAAGACGACTGCCAAGGCCACCACCACCTCCAAGACGACGGCCAAGACGACGACGACGGCCAAGTCCCCCACCACCACCACGACGGGCAAGACGACGACGACGGCCAAGTCCCCCACCACCACCACGACGGGCAAGACGACGACGACGACGGCCAAGTCCCCCACCACCACCACGACGGGCAAGACGACGACGACGACGACGGCCAAGTCCCCCACCACCACCACGACGGGCAAGACGACGACGACGACGGCCAAGTCCCCCACCACCACCACGACGGGCAAGACGACGACGACGACGGCCAAGTCCCCCACCACCACCACGACGGGCAAGACGACGACGACGACGGCCAAGTCCCCCACCACCACCACGACGGGCAAGACGACGACGACGACGGCCAAGTCCCCCACCACCACCACGACGGGCAAGACGACGACGACGACGGCCAAGTCCCCCACCACCACCACGACGGGCAAGACGACGACGACGACGGCCAAGTCCCCCACCACCACCACGACGGGCAAGACGACGACGACGACGGCCAAGTCCCCCACCACCACCACGACGGGCAAGACGACGACGACGACGGCCAAGTCCCCCACCACCACCACGACGGGCAAGACGACGACGACGACGGCCAAGTCCCCCACCACCACCACGACGGGCAAGACGACGACGACGACGGCCAAGTCCCCCACCACCACCACGACGGGCAAGACGACGACGACGACGGCCAAGTCCCCCACCACCACCACGACGGGCAAGACGACGACGACGACGGCCAAGTCCCCCACCACCACCACGACGGGCAAGACGACGACGACGACGACGGCCAAGTCCCCCACCACCACCACGACGGGCAAGACGACGACGACGACGGCCAAGTCCCCCACCACCACCACGACGGGCAAGACGACGACGACGACGGCCAAGTCCCCCACCACCACCACGACGGCCGCCGCCACGACGACGACCAAGGCCCCCACCACCACCACGACGGCCGCCGCCACGACGACGACCAAGGCCCCCACCACCACCACGACGGCCGCCACGACGACGACCAAGGCCCCCACCACCACCACCACGGCCGCCGCCACGACGACGACCAAGGCCCCCACCACCACCACGACGGCCGCCGCCACGACGACGACCAAGGCCCCCACCACCACCACGACGGCCGCCGCCACGACGACGACCAAGGCCCCCACCACCACCACGACGGCCGCCGCCACGACGACGACCAAGGCCCCCACCACCACCACGACGGCCGCCGCCACGACGACGACGACCAAGGCCCCCACCACCACCACGACGGCCGCCGCCACGACGACGACGACCAAGGCCCCCACCACCACCACGACGGCCGCCGCCACGACGACGACCAAGGCCCCCACCACCACCACGACGGCCGCCGCCACGACGACGACCAAGGCCCCCACCACCACCACGACGGCCGCCGCCACGACGACGACCAAGGCCCCCACCACCACCACGACGGCCGCCGCCACGACGACGACCAAGGCCCCCACCACCACCACGACGGCCGCCGCCACGACGACGACCAAGGCCCCCACCACCACCACGACGGCCGCCGCCACGACGACGACCAAGGCCCCCACCACCACCACGACGGCCGCCGCCACGACGACGACCAAGGCCCCCACCACCACCACGACGGCCGCCGCCACGACGACGACCAAGGCCCCCACCACCACCACGACGGCCGCCGCCACGACGACGACCAAGGCCCCCACCACCACCACGACGGCCGCCGCCACGACGACGACCAAGGCCCCCACCACCACCACGACGGCCGCCGCCACGACGACGACCAAGGCCCCCACCACCACCACGACGGCCGCCGCCACGACGACGACCAAGGCCCCCACCACCACCACGACGGCCGCCGCCACGACGACGACCAAGGCCCCCACCACCACCACGACGGCCGCCGCCACGACGACGACCAAGGCCCCCACCACCACCACCACGACGACCCAGGCCCCCACCCCCACTGCCTAGAAGAGCGACGCCCCGCCCCCTCTTGTTTTCCTTCACTGTCGTATTTGTAATAAACGAAGCTTTGTTGAATCCATGAAGTCTGATTTTTGCCCCTGAACTTGTAAAGAGCTTTAGTTTCTGTCTCCGGGTGAAAGTTTCGTCTCCAGCGGCTGAAGTGGAATGAAGTTAACGAATGTTCGGTGCTTCTTCTCGTGTCCACCTGAGGACCATGAGGACCACGGCTCAGTCATCAAAGCTCTGTTCTCTAAACGTCCTCTGGACACGACCGTCACACCTTTGGTTTGATCCTCGCATTGGCCGCCTTTGACAATCCTGCCGCGCCACCGCAACTGGCGGTGTGAGCGTTCACTGACGACTGGTGCCCACCGGCAGAAGCCCGGGTGCAGGGTCGGTGCAGATGCGGACCCCAGCGTTCTCATATTTGTGAAAACTGACGTATCTGAGGAGCAGAAGGTCGGACACACTCGGGGGCGGCGCCGTTGGAACGCTCGTACATGCAAACATTCAAGAACCCGACCTCATCTCTCTACGACCTTCTGTTCCTGAGCTACGGCAGAGAAAGACCCTGAGCTCCCATCAGGCATCAAGGGCTCACGAAGCATTTCTACCGTTTTCCTGTTCGGCCATTTTGTTTGTGGCGCCCGTTCTTCGCCCATCTCCAGCTGCTGCAGACTTTCAGACACAAGAACCGTTCAACCATCAGAACGTTCAGCTCCTTCAGTCGATTCATGCTCAGCCTCAACTTTGGTTCTGCCTTTGAGGCTTTTTCATAAATTCAGCTTCATATTCTTTTTGTTTAACTCTTTAGTTGAAGAAAAGCGTCGTTAATCAGGGGGGGGGGCGCCCACACCCCGCCCGTCACACACCCGATCCACACTGGACCTGCAGGGAACCGAAGAATCCAACAACAAGAGCTGGAGGGGCGTGAGGCGGGGTCCACCCTGGACAGGACGCCAGTCTATCACAGGACACATAGAGACGAACAGAGACAGACAACCATTCACACCTACGGGTGATTTAGAGTCATCAATGAACCCAACACCTGCACGTCTTTGGACTGTGGGAGGAAACCGGAGAACCCGGAGAAAACCCACGCAGACACGGGGGGGACATGCAAACTCCACACAGAAGGGCCCCAGCAGGGATTCAAACCAGGAACCTTCTCGCTGTGAGGCGACAGTGCTGACCACTAAGATGTGTAAATGTATAGTAACGATCGGTCCACTCAGGCTCAGACCGGCTGCTGTCGACCTGATGACGCGTTTCTCATATTACCCGTTAAAGTCGCTCTAAAGTTTTCCGGTTGCCCTCACACGCCTTTCACTCCAGAGCCGACCGTACCCACTGCAGAGCGTGGGACGTTAGACGCTCCGTTATAAACAGGTGTCCGGTCTGAACACATGGGAACAGGTGAGAGTGTGAAAGCGCTGAACCTGGGAAGACACTTGTCCTCAGGATCTCCAACAGGAAGTGCTTTGAGCCAAACCTCCACCTCTTCCACCCAAACTCTCCCCCGGCCAGAGAAGACGTCCCCTTCCACTGTGCCACAGTTCCATCGGCATCACGGCGTTACTCCACTTCTCCCACACTCCTTCCTGTACCTTTGGCATGTTTCCACGTCCGCGCTCGGACCGACAGTAGAAACTTCTTCACGTCGCTTGTTGAAATTCTTCCTTTCTCGTTTTTTCCTCGAGGTAAAAATCGATGAAAATCCTGACGAGTTAAAGCCGACGGATTTTTCAGATCCTGGAGCTGTAAAATGTGATTTTGACTGTTATCTTAACATATGATCCTATGTCAGTAGGACAAATGATTACTGAGGTTGTTATAACAACATGAAATTACTTGTTAAAAACGTCTCAACTACAAAATAAATGCTAAATTGAAAATGCAGGTCCAACTGAATTAGTAATGTTTGTCAACTTGACTTTGGAGAGAGTGCTGGGATCAAAACGTCTGCGTCATCACGTTTTGTGACTTGCAATGCATTGCCGCGGGTCAATGCCATGCGCTCGCTCCTTCCCATCCCCCCTCTCGGACGTGACCTGGAGGCTATCGTTCATGCTGTCCTGTTTCGCAGTTGAGACCATTTCATTTTTTATTCTGTGAAATTAGGATTTATTCCAAGGACACCACAGACGGTGATTGCCGAGCAGTGGAAAAGCCTGTCAAGATATTTTTGGTGAGTTCTCTTTTGTTTTTCTGTGAGTTTAGAAATGTTTTGTGGTGGTTTAGCATGGTAACGTTAATTAAGCTAGTTTTTGGTAAAAACTCAAACAGAACCGGGAATTCAGAGGGTGTGCAGTTGTATTTTTCTGTTTGATAAGTAAAGTGAGTGTACGGATATTTCATATGTTTGACGTTTTGGGAGTTTATGTGTATTTATTAGACTAAGGTAACGTTAAAGAAGTTGAGAACGCCGGTGGCGCGTAACGTTAACGAGCTGGCTGTGGGGGAGGGGCGGGTGTGGCTGCGCACACACCTGCAGTGGGGAAAAAATACATTTCTAGTCTACTGTTTGTCTAAAAGTAAAAAAAAATTAAGCGCGTGTATTAATGGCCATTTTAAACGGTTAATCACAGTTTGCAGAGTGTGGGTAACCTTAGCAGTGCTAGCCTTTAGCGCCAGCAGCCTTCACTTCTTGCTAACGTTAGGCTACATAAAGTCTTTCTCTTTTTCTGTTAAACAAGGGAAGTAAGTAACTATCCGAATTTGTCATTTCTTGAATTTTTGTGAGTAATTTTTGAGGCTAATTGAGTTGAGAAAGCTCCCTGCGCCCCCCACACACCTGCAGTGAGTTTTTTTTTTTAAGTCAAATCAACTCGTCTACAAGTAGCAACTAAAATTAAGCAAAACAATTTAGCAAAATGGGCATAATTTAACATTTAAAGTCGTTTTAAACTGTTCATTACATCGTTTCTGTGTTTGCCGAGCGTGGCTAACGTTAGCAGTGTTGTAGCACCAGCAGTCTTATTTTCTTAAAGTCTACATGCCTGTGCTGAATACAGTTGCACAATGCTTCTCGAATGGTGTTATACAGTTTCTTCTGACACAGTGCACATATACACATACAGCCAGATTATTTTCTAGTTAAGAGAACACGGCTAAACTGTGCTGGTTATACAGATGTAATCTCTCCCACTTTCCACCTTCACTGGGTTAACTAACTGGGTTGGATAAACAAAAAATGTGTTTAACTGACTTGTATTTCTCTAAGGGCGTGATCACACTGTCCTTTCGGCCGCGGCCAAAACCGGTTTTTCAGCTAAAGTCTAGAACCTTTAAGTAGTGTGAGTGCACCCGCTCCGCGCTCAACTGGGGCCAGCTGGGCCGCCACGGCCCGCTTGAAAGAGGTGGGCTTTAGCGGAGCCGTTTGCACATGTACGAGCACGAGCGTGCGCATGTGTATGTGCACGAGCACGAGCCCTACGGCAGTAGCGTTATGTCCGCCTGTTCGGACATTTAACAACAACAACAATGGCGGTGAAAGGTTCACGTTGTGTGATGCGGAGGTGGAGTGTTTTACTGCAGATTTGGTCGATGAAAAGATTCAAAAACAGTCGACAAGACGCACAAAAACTCCGAGGTCTACGGAAAGATCTGGAAACAAAGCCACGCATCGCCGTGACGTCATCAATGCGTGTGACGTGTTACGGGGCGTGATGACGTATAGGCAGCAAGAAGCATTCTCCGGGGCCCAGGTAGTGTGAGTACAAACGGGCCTGGAGGGGGGACAAGGACCCTAAAGTCCGGGTCGTGGTCCGGGAGGACAGTGTGAGCGCGCCCTAACTGACCAGCAAGTTAAGCTCCATTTAACCAGCTAGTCATGCACATCCCTAGTAAATGCCAGACGTTTTTGCTTTAGATGTACTAATGAAAAAAGCTGTGAGTTGTTTTTATAATTTATTGTCATGAACATGTTGACATTGATCTATATATATAAAAAAAACTTCATTTATTTAGATGTTAAATGCATTTTGTTGCTGGACTGTCCACAGCAGTACATTTGGGAGCTTCCTGCACTGGTACTCCTGCTGCTCTTCTCCGTCACCGGCCCTGATGAACACCATCTATGAAAGGTAACACACTGACGTTACATAAGCACCTCATAGAACCACACTTCAGGAGACTTCTGTTTGAGTTGCATCATTGAAATGTTACGATATGCCAAACAACAGATTGAGACGTTTATGTTTATGTTATGGGTGCTAGAACAAGTAATATGAAATGAAAGATCCGAAAAATTAGTTTAAAGTGGAGACAGGAAATGTGAAAGAAAAATAAGGCTTAGGATTGTAATGGCATTCATAACTCAGTGTTTTTTTGTGTGTGTGTGTGTTTGGTATATTTTCCCCATAGGTCTACATTATTACTGACCTTTTCTTCTGCCCTTTGTTTCTTTTTTGTTTATTGTTGAATGAAGTGACTTGTAAACTTTGTACTTTTTTTTGTGGAAATCGTAAGAGAATCATTGAACATTACCAAAGTAGTCACAGACATTACGGAAGAAATTGTCCACTACCCTGCATATACAAAGACTGTGCACAGTATTTCAGATCTAAAAAATCCTTGCAGGTACACTTGAGAGGTCATGGGGCTCATAGAACTGAGTCGTGGACTTGTTGGCTTTAAAGTAAAATGCTCATTGTGTGACTTTGAAGAGGCAGTTGGCCTAAAACAATATATTGCTCATCTTGGAAAGCACCTGAGGAATAGGGAGACAGTTACCTGTCCCTTTAATCACTGTCTTTTCAAATCAAATGTTTACTCTAGTTTTACGTCACATAAATCTCGTTGTCACCCACATTGTACTTTAAGAAGACTTAAAGACAGAGATCACTATTATATTGTATTGTATTATTCATTTATTTCAGACTTGTAATCCAAAGATGAGAAAAAAAACAAACAAAAAAAAAAAACAACACATTGAGAAGAGAAAAAAGAAGAATTAACAATTTACACATACAGTCTGAAAAGGGGATGGAAGGAAGCAACGCTTATAAATTTCCAACCCCTCACCGCAGCACCACCCAACCCAAAATAACATATTATAACAATACAATATATTGTAGTGACACAAACAGACATACATGACAAACAAAACAGACATATAGACAGACAAACAGACAGACAGGCCCAAACTTTTCCTGCTTCTACACCCCCTCTTCCCTCCAGAACATATAGGCAACAGAGCAAATGCCAGCCAGGCAATTAGCAGATAGACAGGCATTCAGACAGACAGGTGTTTAGACAAACAGACAGACCCTCAGACTGTCAAAGAACGTGAATTGCCAGAATGTGAAACGGCTGAATCACAGTCACATGTTGCTGACAATGTTTTTCATGTGTCACTTGAGGATAATTCTGATAATGAACAAGATTGCCATGATGCCACTGAAAAAACTCAGGAAAGGCTTGCATCTTTACTTTTGCGAATGCAAGCAGTCCTGCATGTTTCCAAATTAGCCACTCAAGAAATAGTCAGTGAATTTTATGACATTGGTGTTTTTGATTGGTGAACTAAATGAGTATACAGTAAAAAAGGTCTTAAGGCAGCACAGTTGTGACATTGACGAAAACACTGTAACTTTGTTAACAGACGCCTTGCACAGCCTCAATCCACTTAGCTCCATTTCCCAGATTGGGTTCTAGGGTCAGATAAAAAAAGCTTGTCCTATTTCAAAGACACATTTGGTGTCATAGACCCTGTTGAGTATGTTTTAGACTTGCCATTAGAAGAAAACCTTTGTTTATGTCCCAGTTCTAAAAACACTGCAAAGATTAAGAGTTAAATAGGGGTGATGTTATTGACATAGTTTTAGAAGAAGCCAATACAGAATCACTACCTGGTCATTACAAGACCCTATTGGATGGATCATATTTCAAAGAGAATCCACTTCTGTCTGGGGAAGATCAGACCATTTCTTTAGGTCTGTATATTGATGATTTTGAGGTCTGGTAACCCTTTAGGCACCTCAAGAAAAAAACACAAACTGTGGCGCTATATACTGGGTAATAGCAAATTTACCTGTTAAATACAGATCATCATTGTCGAGCATATATCTTGCTCTTTTGTGTAAAAGTGTTGATGCTAAAACATTTGGCTATGACAGGATTGTAGAACCACTTTTGAGAGATCTCCAACTGCTTGAAAACCAAGGGATTTACATCAGCAGGTTGGGAATTAGTGTTAGGGCTACAGTCTCGTATGTATCATCTGATAATTTGCTGGTTTTCAGGAGTCCTTTAATGTTGACAAGTTTTGTCGTTTTTGTTTAGCCAGTCGTAGTGATATTCAATTCAATTCAATTCAATTCAATTCAATTTTATTTATAGTGTCAAATCATAACAACAGTGATCTCAGGACACTTTACAGAGTAGGTAAAGACCACACTCAATGACTTATTTATGATTTACAGAGACCCAACAATTCCTCTGTAGAGTACGGTGGCGTTGAAAACCTTCCCTATAACAGGCAGGAACGACAGAGACAGACCCCAGCTCTGTGGAGGACGCACATCTGTCTGCACCAGAGAGAGGAAGAGAAGGAGAGAGAGAAAAGAGACGGACATCTGTCTGCACCGGAGAGAGGAAGAGAAGGAGAGAGAGAGAGAGAGAGAGAGAGAGAGAGAGAGAGAGAGAGAGAGAGAGAGAGAGAGAGGGGGGGGTGGGAGATGAGAGAGAGAGAGAGAGAGAGAGAGAGGGGGGGAGAGAGAGAGAGAGAGAGAGAGGGGGGGAGGAGAGAGAGAGAGAGAGAGAGAGAGAGAGAGAGAGAGAGAGGGGGGGAGAGAGAGAGAGAGAGAGAGAGGGGGGGGAGAGAGAGAGAGAGAGAGAGAGAGAGAGAGAGAGAGAGAGAGAGAGAGAGAGGGGGGGAGAGAGAGAGAGAGAGAGAGAGAGAGAGAGAGAGAGAGAGAGAGAGGAAGAGAAGGAGAGAGAGAGGGAGAGAGAGAGACAGAGAGAGAGAGAGACAGAGAGAGAGAGAGAGAGAGAGAGAGAGAGAGAGAGAGAGAGAGGGAGAGAGAGAGGGAGAGAGAGAGAGAGAGAGACAGAGAGAGAGAGAGAGAGGAAGAGAAGGAGAGAGAAAGAGAGAAAAGACACACTTCCAGAGATGCAAGCAAAGCCTAACAGTAACTATAATATTTATAGTAATGTGAATATGACGTATATGTTAAGGCAGTTAATACAACAGAATAGTAGAAACAAGCACAGCTAAGGTGACAGAATATGAACATGATCATAATTATGGTGGCAAACATGATCAATGATGAGTCGTGGCAATAGCAGCTACGACACAGCTACAAATGTTATAGTTTATTAAACTAGTGATAGTATATATGAGTAACAGTGACAATAGCAGCAGGAAGCGTCATGTAGGACCACGGCAGCAGGCACCACCACGATCAGCAGAGACCTGCGAGACGACAAAGCACAAACAGCTCCGGGGAAGAAGCTGAATCAGTAACATGCATTGATGGGACATGAATGATTCAGACAGAGAGGAGAGAAGCTCAGAGTATCAGGAAAAGTATTATCCCCGGCAGACTAGGCCTATAGCAGCATCATTAAGCAGAATAAAGTCTCATCGTAAGCCCTAGCTGTAAGCTTTATCAAAAAGGAAAGTTTTAAGTTTACTCTTAAATAATTTCATTCAAATGTCCCGACACTTTTAATTAAGCTAAAAATAGATTTGCAAATTCAAATAACGACCCTAAGCAATTCAATCAATTTACAAATCCAAGTCAACTTGACTGAAACAAAAGTTTTACACAACTGACACTTTTGATTAAGCTGAAATAGATTTGCAAGTTCAGACAACGACACCGAAGGAGTGATATCAATTATGAAATCTAAGTCAACCAAACTAATGCAGATGTTTTCACAACAAGGAACATTTAATCAAGATAACAAATTACTTTTTTTCACTCAACGTAGAATTTTAAGGCCCTTTCACTCATATTTTTAAATTGAAACAACATGTTAGAATTTACAATGTGGAGCTGTTGCATCGCGACGCCCCGCCTCTTCAACCGCCGCCCAAACAACAACCAAGGCCCCCAACACCACAAGCCCCGCCGCCTCTTCCATCACCACCACGACCGTGCCTCTTCAACCGCCGCCCAAACGAGGACCAAGGCCACGACGACGACCAAGGCGCCCACACACCACCACTGCCTAGAAGAGCGACGCCCCCTCTTGTTTTCCTTCACTGTCGTATTTGTAATAAACGAAGCTTTGTTGAATCCATGACGTCTGATTTTTGCCCCTGAACTTGTAAAGAGCTTTAGTTTCTGTCTCCGGGTGAAAGTTTCGTCTCCAGCGGCGAAAGTGGAATG